>NC_057393.1:19570590-19888645 GCF_019320065.1 Cervus canadensis
ACACAGAGATGCGTACATGCTAAGTTGCTTCAGTCATGTTTGACTCTTTGTGACCATATGGACTTATAGCCTGCCAGGCTCCTCTGTCCATGGGATTCTCCAGGCAAGCACACTGGAGTGGGTTGCCGTGCCCTCCTCCAGGAAATCTTCCTGGCCCAGGGCTTGAACCTGCATTTCTTACATCTCCTGCATTGGCAATCAAATTCTTTACCATTAGCACCACCTGGAAAACCCAAGTGATACACAGAGGTATCTCTTACAAAATGGAAACTCATAGGGTTTTGTGGTGATAAACAATGTAAATCCAAACATTTAAGGAAGAAATCTTAACAAACACAAACTTTAAAAAGAGAGAGAGAGACTCTTCCCAACTTGTTTCCTGAGGCCAGTAAAACCCTGATAACAGAAACTGTCAAAGACTCAACAAGAAAGGAGCATTATATTTCTCATAAACATAGGTGCAGAAATTCTAAACATGGTATGAGTAAATTGAATCCAGCAATTTACAAAAGCATAATATGTAGGAGAGAAAATACTTTCTGACAGAAAGCAGATTTACAAGAGAAAGGCATACACATTTTATTTGATATTCAATGCTTTGAGTGGCAACAAGATTGAGGGTTTGGGGGTGGGAGCTTCCTGGGAGGAATCAAGAAGCCCCAAAGAAGCCACTAGACTTGCAGGGATTCATACTGTTCTGACAGAGGACAATAAATTTGTGGACCAGTGACAAGACAAGGGAAAGGGGCTTCTGGACTTTTTAGGGTGTAAATTGTGGGACGGTAAATATATGGGGAATACTAACAGTAGGTAAAGATGATTTAGTAAAATTTGTTCATGTAGGTCCTTTTTTTTTTTTTTTTTTTTTTTTTTTTTAGCTGTTGTTTTCTCGTTGCTTTTGGCCTCTGTGAGCACAACTTGTGAAATTTAGTTCCCCACCAGGGACTGAACTCAAGCCACAGCAGTGAGAGCACTGAGTTCTAACCACGAGACCACCAGGGAACTCCCCCTTGTATCTTCTTGAAGCCATCTCATCTCAGGTGATAAGCTTGTTCTTCCCTTTCTGGGACAGGAAAGGGTGGGGAGGAACTGGCACAAGGGGAATTTATGCCCCGTTTATCAGGCAGATAAGGGCAGGGAGATGCTGCTCTATCTGCTTTTTCCTCTATTGGCTTCAGCTCAAAATGATCTTTATGCAGAGTGACACATGCTGGAGTAGCATATCTAATCCCCTACAAATACATTAGCATGAAGTGGAGTCATCCCAGAAATGCAAAGCTACTTTAATATTTGATAATCAGTCAATGTAAATCACCATATTAGCATAATAAAGGAGACAAAATTTAAGATCCTCTCAACAGAAGCAGAAAAGGCATTTGATAAAATTCAACACCTGCTTGAGATGGAGAAAAGCTTATAGCAAATTAGAGAAAGAAAAAAATTCTTTAATCTGTTAAAGGATATCTATAAAATATTTATAGCTAACACTACATGGTGAAATGTGAAAGTATTAATATCTCTCTCTGAGGTCAAGAACAAGAAAAGGATGTCAATTATTATTATTACCACATCTTTTGATATTGCACAAGAGGTTCCTAGCAGCATTATGAAATAAGGAAAATAACATAAAGATGTCAAGATTAGAAATTTAAAAGAAGTATTTTCATCATTCACATATGATTGCACATATTAAAAATTCAAACTATACACCAGTTATTATTATTAAAAAGGGAACTTATAAATGGTTGCTGGATTCAAGATCAATAGCAAAATCAATTATATAAATATATTTATATAGGATAGTTAGAAAATAAAATTTTTAAATATTCTTTACAATAGTATTTAAAAATTAAGTACAAAGGAATAGATCAAATTATAGATGTAAAAGACCTCTAGAGTGAAAATCATCAAATTATGTTGAGAGAAACATTAAAAGATCTAAATAAGTGGGAAAATATTCCCTATTTATTGATTTGAATTCTCAATATGGATTGAAAGATGTCAGTTCTTCCCATGTTGATGTGTAGGTTCAATGCAATCCCAATAAAAAGCCCATCAAGATGTGTGTGTGTGTGTGTGTGTGTGCCTGAATACACACAAACTCAGAAGTTGGTTCTAAAATGTTACTGTTGAAAGGCAAAGGCTATAGTATAGAAAACAATCTTGAAGTAGAACAAAGTTGGAGGACTTCCATTAACAAATGTTGAGACTACTATAGAGCAATGGTAATTAAGACAGTGTCATATCGGTGCAAGGTTAGAAGAGAAAATTCAGAATCAGATCCGCATGTATGTAGTCATATATACTTGGTCTGACTTCAGACCAAGGCAGCACTGCATGTATTATGATTCCATTTATAAAAATGAAAGAACAGGAAAAGCTAATCTTTGATGAAAGAAGTCAAAATAGAGGTTATTTCTTGGGGAAAAGGTATGACTGGAAAAGAGTATAGAGAATCCATCTGCATGCTAAAAACATCCTATCTCTCTTCTGGATTGTGGTTACATACATCTACGTGTATAGTGAAGAACAGAGGAGCCTGCCATGCTGCAGTCCATGGGGTTGCAAAGAGTCAGACACGATATAGCAGCTGAACAACAACAAGCTATATACTTGAAATTTATGCACTTACTATGTGCTGACTGTACTACAATAAAAATTTTTTAAGAAAGTAAGCCAAAGTTTGACTCCATTTATTAATGTTTGACTGCTGACAGCTTTTAAGCCTCATCCCTTTCTCTTCACCTTCTGCCCACATCTAGGCAAGCTGATAAGAAAGCCTGGGTATTTCCAACTGATGGGTGCTGATGGAAGGTTCAAATTATGCAAGCCCCTTATTCTAGCATGGGAATCTTTATCCTAGCCCTAGCCCCTAACCACCATAAGGAACCCAAGCCAGTCTTCTTTCTTGGTTCTCTCAAGCCATTCTTGGACCTCTTTGAAATCTTTCCTGATATTCCCAGTGTCTCATGATGTAAATAAGAAATCTTCATAACCTCTTGTCCTATGTATGGCACTATCACCTTCGACATCCAAATCAAAATTTGACTTGGGAGTCCATTCTCTTGCAAAAGACAATAGCATCAATAACAAAAGACAATAACATCATTTTGCTTTTGTTTTTTTCTGTTCAGGTTTCTGCTGCATCCGCAGCACCTACAGCAATGCCTTGCACATAGTAGTTACTCAATAAATATATGTTGAATAAATGGAGAGCTATTCAGTAAGTTCAAGGTTAGAAAATAAATAAGTCAAACTGGTACAAGGATAGATTGGAGGAGGTCAGTGGAAATTTCAAGGCACATGTCTAATCCCAAAAAATTAAGGCTCCCAAATCAAGTGTGTGCAATAGGAGGTGTCCACTACCGTGGGACTACATCCATGGTAGAATGAATCTACTTAAGAGTTATGAAAAAAGAAGCCATCTGATAAATGAATAAAAATTGCATGAGTTCTGGGGTAAAGATGTCAGGAATTTCACTTCTCATTACATGAAGCACCAGGCAAACAGGTCTCTATGGAAATATTTCACCTTACAGTGCAGTGTGTCTCTTGTTCAAAACATTTTTAATAAAAACAAAAAAACCCCTGCCGCTCTATAGCCATTATCATGGCCCTAAACACAGGATGTTCTGTTCAGGGTCAGCTTAGTGATATTTCATGACAGAGGACTGGAACTCAAGAGGGAGGAACTTGAAGAGTGACAGGGCAACCGCGGCTGAATCAGTGGGCAAAAACCTCTCTGATTGGAAATAACTTCCATCAGAATTGGGGGATTCCTCTGGGATCCCCTCTGAAGCACCACCATTTTAGAATCAAACTTCTCCAGAGAAAATTCTTCTCTGGTGGGTTCCAGGATTCAGCCATAGAGCCTTGCCTGTGTTCCCCTGCTTTTCCTTATTTATGAATGGAGCCCCATTGTAAACTGTCTTGGAAGAGGTCAGCCTTCCCTTACATGTGTGGTGGCATCTCTGTAATGTTAAATGCATGTCTGATCTGACATTTGTGCTGGTTACAGGGGAACATCCAGACTCCTTAGGGTCTGGCTGGCTGTGAGCAGAGGGGGAGGTCTGGGGCTTATCATCTGGCTTCATGTATGAGTCTTTGTCTCTCTACATAGGAAGTAAATAAAGTCTGTGTCTATGGAATGAAAATGCTCAGATTCACTGGGAAGTGTTCTTAGGATGTTCACTAAATGAAGTCCATGATGATGGTTTGAAATAGCATTATTTGACACATAATTTGACCAAGTCCATAAGTACAAACTCTTTTTTTGCAGGCAAGAAATTAGGGTAAGGATTTTTAGAATCACAAGAAGGAAGAGATTCTACTCTGGGTCCCCATCTCAAGCTAAAAGAAAAAGTAGGAAGAACTTAGAACTGTGGAGGATTATCCAGGCAGCAGACCACCCAGAATTCCAAAATATAAGTCACTTACCTTTCAGTTTTGCATTTTTACCATTTTATGTTTTAGGGTATGACAAAAATCTACAGATGCTAGTCTTGAATATGACTAAGATGCCGGATCCGCAGGAGTTATACAAATAAGCCTTTACCAGAAGTTTGCTTTCCAAAAATAAAACAAAACCATTTCCAAGGTTCCTGCCAATCAATAGCCACTAGTGAAAGCTCAGAGCACAGAGGGGCTTTGGAGTGGGGCTTCTGGGGTACAGGATCATTAATAGTGCCAGAACTCTTTGGGGGAGCAATGATCTGAGCTAATATTTTCTTCATTAACTCCTAACTATCCTACCAGAAAACAAGGGCTGGATATTAATTGCAAGCATTTAATAAGCACTTCAGTTCAGTTCAATTCAGTCACTCAGTCATGTCTGACTCTTTGCGACCCCATGGACTGCAGCACGCCAGGCCTCGCTTCTTATCACCAACTCCTGGAGTTAACTCAAACACATGCCTATTGAGTCAGTGATGCCTTCCAACCATCTCATCCTCTGCCATCCCCTTCTCCTCCTGCCTTCAATCTTTCCCAGCATCAGGGTCTTTTCCAATGAGTCAGCTCTTCTCATCAGGTGGCCAACGTATTGGAGTTTCAGCTTCAACATCAGTCCTTCCAATGAATATTCAGGACTGATTTCCTTTAGGATGGACTGGTTGGATCTCCTTGCAGTCCAAGGGACTCTCAAGAGTCTTCTCCAACAGCACAGTTCAAAAGCATCAATTCTTCAGTGCTCTGCTCTCTTTATAGTCCAACTCTCACATCCATACAAGACTACTAGAAAAACCATAGCCTTGACTAGACGAACCTTTGTTGACAAAGTAATGTCTCTGCTTTTTAACATGCTGTCTAGGTTGGTCATAACTTTCCTTCCAAGGAGTAAGAGTCTTTTTATTTCATGGCTGAAGTCACCATCTGTAGTGATTTTAGAGCCCCCCAAAATAAAGTCAGCCACTGTTTCCACTGTTTCCCCATCTATTTGCCATGAAGTGATGGGACCAGATGCCATGATCTTAGTTTTCTGAATGTTGAGCTTTAAGCCAACTTTTTCACTCTCCTCTTTCACTTTCATCAAGAGGCTCTTTAGTTCTTCTTCACTTTCTGCCATAAAGGTGGTGTCATCTGCATATCTGAGGTTATTGATATTTCTCCCAGCATTCTTGATTCCAGTTTGTGCTTCATTCAGCCTGGGATTTTTCATGATGTACTTGGCATATAAGTTAAATAAGCAGGGTGACCGTATACAGCCTTGACATATTCCTTTCCCGATTTGGAACCAATCTGTTGTTCCATGTCCAGTTCTAACTGTTGCTTCTTGACCTGCATACAGATTCCTCATGAGGCAGGTCAGGTGGTCTGGTATTCCCATTTCTTTTAGAATTTTCCACAGTTTGTTGTGAACCACACAGTCAAAAGCTTTGGCATAGTCAATAAAGCAGAAGTAGATGTTTTTCTGGAACTCTCTCACTTTTTCAATGATCCAACGGATGTTGGCAATTTGATCTCTGTTTCCTGTGTCTTTTCTAAATCTAGCTTGAACATCTGGAAGTTCACAGTTCATGTATTATTGAAGCCTGGCTTAGAGAATTTTGAGCATTACTTTGCTAGCATGAGAGATGAGTGCAATTGTCCTGTAGTCTGAGCATTCTTTGGCATTGCCTTTCTTAGGGATTGGAATGAAATAAGCACTTAGGGATATTGAAATAACTGTGTTATATGTTTTCAGGCCTTACCTGAGCAAAACCTCACAATCATCCTATGAAGCAGAAACCAAGGCACAGAGAGGTTACGTGAGCCAGCTAATGTAAAGTGTGAAGCCAGGATTTGAACACAGAATCCACCCTCTCGACCACTCCTCATTCTGGCTCTGGTGGCATAATGCACATTGAAATTCAATTGTGAAGGTGGAAAGTTTCAACCCATAATTACTGAGCATGTAGTCAACTGCATTCTACGTCTCACGTCAGCATCTCATGTAACCTTTCTTTTTATTTATTTATTTATTTAGCTGCCTTGGGTCTCAGCTGCTGCCCGAGGGCTCTTCATTGCATCATGTGAGATCTTTTGTTGTGGTGCATGGACTCAGCACCACAACTGGACTCAGGTTCAATTGCTCTGAGGCATATGGGATCTTAGTTCTTTGACCAGGGATCCAACTTGCGTCCCCTGAATTGTAAGGCAGATTCGTAACCCCTGGATCATCAGGGAAGTGCCTCATGTAACCTTTCTTGATCCCATTACACATGCCTATATGGTGGGTTGGTATTGTGGTTGACCTATGGAAAGAGATGATATTGATCTGAAGCCTCTAACACTCAGCCTGAGATTTTGCCTTGACCAATCAGCAATGAAAAGTGAAAGTGTCAGTCACTCAGTCAGGTCTGACGCTGTGACCACATAGACTGTAGCTTGCCAGGCTCCTCTGTCCATGGAATATCCCAGGCAAGAATACTGGAGTGAGTAGCATTTGCTTCTCCAGGGGATCTTTCTGACCCAGGGATCAAACCTGGGTCTCTGCACTGCAGGCAGATTCTTTACCATCTGAGTCACCAGGTAAGCCACTTGATGAGGATAAAAGAGGAGAGTAAAAAGCTGACTTGAAACTCAACATTCAAAAAACCAAGATCATGGCATCTTGTCCCATCACTTCAGGACAAATAGATGGGAAAAAGTGGAGACAGTGACAGATTTTATTTTCTTGGGCTCCCAAATCACTGTGGATGATGACTGTAGCCATGAAATTAAAAGACTCTTGTTCCTTGGAAGGAAAATTATGACCAACCTAGACAGCATATTAAAAAGCAGAGACATCACTTTGCCAACAAAAATCCGTACAGTCAAAGCTATGGTTTTCCAGTAGTCATGTACAGATATGAGAATTGGACCATAAAGAAGGCTAAGTGCCAAAGAACTCACATTTTTGAACTGTGGTGCTGGAGAAGACTCTAGAGAGTCTCCTGGCCAGCAAGGAGACCGAATCAGTCAATACTAAAGGCAATCAACCCTGAATATTCATTGGAAGGACTGATGCTGAAGATGAAGCTCCAATACTTTGGCCATCTGCTGTGAAGAGGCAACTCATTGAAAAGACCCTGATCCTGGGAAAGACTTAGGGCAAGAGGGAAAGGGGGCAAAAGAATTAGGGCAAGAGTGAAAGGAGGGGACAGAGGATGAGATGGTTGGATGTCATCACCAACTCAATGGACATGAGTTTGAGCAAACTCCAAGAGATAGTGAAGGGCAGGGCACCCTGGCATGCTGCAATTCATGAATTTGTGAAGAGTCAGAGACCACTTAGGGACTAAACAACAGCAACAATCAGCAATGTCTGTTACAGGTACAGGTTGAGATGAAGGCAGCATACTTGCTAGGAATGTGCCATCCCTGATCTAATCCAATCCCACTGTTTTACAAACAATAGAATTGAGGCCCAAAGACAGAAAATGAACTGCTTAAGGCCAATGAATAAGAAATAGCCAAGCCCAATTAGAGTTCAGGTTTTCTTGATTCTAAATTTGCAGCTCCTCCCATGAAGTCCTGTAACCCTCTGCCTGAAAAGCAACATCCTCACCCCCACTTCCTCCTTGACAGTACTGTGAATAACCATACTGTGTTAATGCTCACAAAACATCTTTGAAAGCCAGAAAGCCTGGTTTCCCAGCAGGGCATTATAAAGATCAGAAGCAGTAGCAAGTCATTCCATACCTACAGGTTTTATCTTTTGGAAAGTTTCATTTTCAAGAGAATTATAGAGTCAGGATATTTCTTTCAGTTAAACTTCCTAAGCCTTTATCACCACAAAGATATGTGCTAATTATTCTTACTGGGGCACCACTTTACGGTCATGTGAACACGTCAGGGCCCACTTAATAATGGCTGTCTAGAAGCCAAAAGTAGTTAATGCAGCTTCCCAAGGTGCCCAAAATTACCCCCAGGGAACAGTTTTAACACTAGGAAAATCCTCCTCACTCATATAACTGTCTAGCAATTTGAGGTAGGGAATCCATCAACTCTTCAGGGCCCCATGATCATCTTTGTAATTTACCATTTGGGGCAGGAGTGAGCACTTAAATGCACCCCAAAAATGAGCCTAATTTTGTCTGGTGCCCCATATCTCACTCTAGCATCTATTACAAGCCCAATTTTGCTAAAAGCATCATCCTAATGCAAGCATCACCAGAAAAGAACAGACAGACATAAAGAAGACAGAGACAGATGTACCTTTGGATGGGAGTTAGGTGTGGAATTTCACACCCCCAGAAATAAACAGTAATTCTGACACCAAAATTAGTCATTTGGAAGGGCATCCAAGAAATATTCAATGAATTCAAAACTTTCGCAGATGTTTCAGAAATTGCTCACATAGAATGCTCTTCGTTCACGAATTTTGCTTGAATTTGTTATAAATATTAAAGAACTTTTATTTGGCTTTCTGGTTCCCTAGCTGAGCAGGTCAAAAGTAGCACCAAAAGCCTTATTTTGTTTTTTGAGATAGACTGTGATACCTCAGAGTGGTAAGTTTTGCACCTAACACAAGGTCCTACATAGAGCAGGCATTTACTAATTACTTGCTTATCATAAATAGACACTGAGTCTGTGCTTAGTACCAGGTGCTTGCCCATACTATCTTACTCATCAACAGTATCTACGCCACTGTGGTTATGAACGTTGTCTTCATATTATAGGAGAGCAAAGTGAGAGCACTCAACCCGGATCACACTGCTGATAAGTTGGTGAAGCTGGGACTCCAGACAAGCCCTTCTGGTTCCAGGACATCCTAAGCACCACGCTGTATTTTATGAGACTGATAAAATCAGGCATCCCAGCTGTTGAATACTTGGGGAAGACTCCATGTGATGGCCTGATGTATTGTGGCCAGCGTACAATGTGTTTTAGCTTTGACCTTTGAAACCAGCTTTACAAAAGATGACACTGTTTTTGAAATGCCATTTCTGGCCAGTTATTTACGTTTCACATAAGGGTTTGTGCTTCTCATATCATTCTGCCCTACTGGATTGGTTGCTATCGGATTTACAAAATGGAAAATAGATCAGTGACGGGAAGGCAAGATGAAATAAGAGATAACATCAAATACAGAAGTTTGGTAAGTGGAAGTGATACAATATCCCCACCCTGTGACCACCAAACCATGCCCTACTCTGTAGTATGGAAGGAAAAAACCTCTAAATCAGCTTTCCCTCATTAGTTTTCTCATCATTAAAATGAAGACAAAGACAAATACTAAAGGAGTCTTCCTTTTGAAAATCTGTTCCCTGGGTAACATCAGTTTATCTCCCACTCTTTGCTTTATCTGCAAGTCCTGACTTCAATCCGCTTCCTAGAGCAGAACTCAGCACCATCCTATCATCCTATTGTGGACAGATTAAAGCCTCCCTGAAAAATAACCATGGAGATGAGAGGAAGTTTCCTTGGTACCTGTTCTAGCTTTTAGGCTCCTCATCAGAGTACAGTTCATGCTCTGCCAAGAGAGACAATAAAAGAGGCATTAAGCTGGCTTGAGAAAGTTGTGTCTTTGGAATGAAAGAGTTTCCTATACGCACTGGGCTTCCTTCCGTCCCGGTGTTTGCTAGCCTTCTGCTGTGACCACGTGATCTGGTGAGAACAGGCTGGGAAGGACACAGCACAGCATGGTGGTCTGAGCAGCCACTCTTCAGATCTACTAATCCCTACCAAGGCAGTGGGTTTTCTCTATTTCATCAAAGCTCAGTAGACTAACTTGATATGAGATAATTTTCCTAGTTGGAAACAGTGAAGGAAAAGCCATGTATTTCCCAATCATGCTCAGATCGAGTCAACCGGTGAATATGTTGACCAGGGACTATAAGGGATAGAACAGCAGTGTCAATCACTCAGCAGCAAACTCATAATACTAAGATTTTTATATCCTTCAAATTAATAGGTGTCAAGGATGTTTAGTGCACTAGCAGAGCCAGGAATGAAGCTTCCATTGATCAATTCGCTACCAGAGGCACCTGACTCAAGATATCTTAACAGGAGTCCATCAGAATTATCAATGTCATATTCTCCAAACACTGTTGAGTGATACAAATCCTGAAGAATGGGTTGACAGCACTCTCAGGGATGGTGGAAGAGGTGATTTTGTCTCCAGAGGACTTTGCCATGGCCTCTGTTTAGCAATAAAAATTAAAAACAAACAAACAAAAAAAAACTCATCTTGCATATTTGAGTTCCCAGACCTCTAAATCTCCCCAAAGCATGAATGGAATTCCTTGGTCAAGCTAAAGCAGATTAGAGCAGAAATCTCAAGTCACCCCTCAAGTTCTTAGACCTTGTTACCAAGCTTGTGCTGTTGACCAAAACAGGCTTCAACCATGTAGCTAGAAATGGATACAACTTAAAGCTAAGATTGAATATTTATGTTAGCAGGTGACCCTGAGCCCCGCATTTGCAACACTTCCCCCTAAACTTACTCAAGCTTCAAAGACACTCATAAATACTCATTTCAGAGTCAAGTGCTATTCAACCTCCATTCAAGACCAATCCTAAGGGGGAACACCCACTCATCTCCTCCACCACCTTTAGGAACCACTTGCCTTGGGTCTCTCTTTAACTTTTCTTATCAAGCCTTGGGAAGAGGTCACCATGGCCAATGAGTGCCCAGATGGGATGCTGAAATCTATCACACAACTGATAAAAGCCCCAGAGAGAGAATACAAGGGAGTTGCCACTATTTGGTAGTTCTGTAACTTGCTACAAGTAAACAAAAGGGTTTGAAAAGGTATGGCTCTCAGATAATTGAAGCATCTGTTCAAGGGGAGACCCACTGGTCTGTAAAATCAGAAAAGTATGGCATAACTTTTCTGACAGAGAGGGACTCCCATTGTATAAAACATTATGAAATTGTTGGAATTACTACATTTACAGTAAGTCAAGTTTCCCTCTGAAATTCCTCATTATTATTTTTTTTTTTGGAGTATAGTTGCTTTACAATGTTGTTAGTTTCTACTGTACAGCAAAGTAAATCAGCTATGCATATACATATATCCTCTGTTTTTTGAATTTCCTTCCCATTTAAGTCACCACAGAGCATTGAGTAGAGTTCCCTGTACTATACAGTAGGTTCCCATTAGTTATCTACTTTATACAAAGCATCAATAGTGTATATATGTCAATATCAATCTCCAAGTTCATCCCACACCCCCTATTCCCCTTGGTATCCATAGGTTTGTTTTCTACATCTGTGTTTCTATTTCTGCTTTATAAATAAGGTCATACGGCCATACACCCTGAAAACACCTGATCTCATCTGAAGTTCCTTTTAACGGAATCTGACTTGTCTCCACCTTTGGTCTTAGAATAGTTGGGCCTTCGGACTTCCCTGGTGGCCCAGTGTTTAAGGCCTCGAGCTTTCAATGAAGGGGGTGCAGATTTGATCCCTGGTCAGGGAACTAAAGGGGCTCCCCAGATGGCTCGGTAGTAGAGAATCCAGCTGCCAATGCAGGAGACATAGGAGACACGTGTGTGATCCCTGGGTTGGGAAGATCCCCTGGAGAAGGGAGTGGCTACTCACTCCAGGACTCTTGCCTGGGAAGTCCCATGGACAGAGGAGCCTGGTGGGCTACGGCCCCTGGGGTCGCAGAGTCAACACAGCTGCAGACCCTGAGCAGCAGCATCAGTAGCAGGGCACCGCGATCCCAGGGGTGCAGACAGAAAACTTAAAAAGCAGCGGTTGGGCCTCCTCCATGCTGTCTCACCAGAATAGAGGGAAATAAGCACATAGGACACAGAATTTTTTTCAAGCTCATCTCTTTGTTTTCCCTTTTTGCATAGTATCTACATAGATATGAAGAAAAGGGCTAGAAGCTTCTCTTGGCCTCAGAGTCCCTCTTTTTGTTTTTTCTGCTTCACGTCCTACTCCACTAAAACATCTCCAAGCAAAATTTCTACCTTTCAAGCTTTGCTGGAAATCAGAACCGAATGTCATTGGGGGATATCAAATGCTGCGATTTGGCAAAATCCTTCCCATATCTGGTCAATTTATTTTGTGTTGGAAGGACATTTAATCTATATCTCTGATTCGCTTACACATGTATCATCCAAAAGTCATTTTGAAAGAACCATTTTACTCCCCGGAAACTTTTATACATCTGTTTGTATAAGAGATACTAAATTTTTTTTTTTTTTTTGCACCAAGAGAATGACCATTCAAATGCCCCACACATCCCAAACTTTAGGAAATGCAATATTTAGGGCAACTCTAAACATATAGCATCTATAGATTCTTCCATTGCTCTAAGTACATGCATAATCCCATCTTTTTATTTCTGTATACAACCAAAGGCAGTTATTAGCAGAAGAAAGTGAGGGAACAGAACACTTCCCAACCAACCAGCTTGAATATTATAAAAATCCAAATCCCTTGAATAGTATAAAATTTTGCATGTTCTCTACATTCTCAAGAAAGGATGAGTTCAGATTTTAAATAGATAGAAATAATCTCATTGTATTTCTCAAGGAAACTATATTTTCAAAACTCTACAACTCTGGCAAAACATTGGGGACCTATATTAATCTACAAATATATCTCTATCATGAAAAGTGCACTGAAACATGTTTCAAATGAGAAGTGTTAAAACTTAGAGCAGGAAAAACTCTTAGAGATCATTTAATTCACCAAATTTTTCGCTTTGCTTTCAATCATTGTGGTCCAACAATACATTAAAACAGCTCATAAAAATAGTAATAAATATTCATTAATAGACTTCAATCAGTCAAGCACTGTATAAGAACTGATCCTCTATGACTTTAGCTAATCTCCACATCTACCTTATGAAATAGATCCAATTATCACATTTACAATCACATTGCTCGTAAGTGACAACTATGGGATTCAAATCTACTCTGTCTGACACCATGGTCTGTTCTTATTTTGCCTCCAAGTAAAACAGTAACATAAACATATTTCAAAACTTCAGAAAACAACTCACCCTACCACAATACTTTGGAGCACTTGATTCTTTTCTTCTATGAAGCTCTTTCCTTACCTATATGGTAATAATGAATATTTTCTACTTTTCAATTAATGTTATATCAAATATTTTCTGTGTTACTATAGAAATCCCATGATAATCACTTCCCTTATTGGCTGCCTAACATTTCATACTGTGGATAAACTATCATCTATTTAACTATTATCCATTAGATTTAGCAGTTGGGTTTTTCCCTGTTTTATGTAATATTTAAAATATTATTGACCATAATCATAAACACAGATTCCTTCTTATATTTATTTATTTTTTTGGCAGCATAACATTTGGGATCTTATTTCCCCAACCGGGGACTGAACCCACAACCCCTGCAGTAGAAGTTCAGAGTCTTAATCACTAGACTGTTAGGGACGTTCCCATAGAGTTCTTCTTAGACTGTACTTAGAATTGATTCTCGGAAGTGGAATTACTCAGTCAAGGAGTGTGGATATTTTAATAGTTCTTACTAACCCATAACATTCCTTTCTGAAAATTTATACCAATATATATTTGAGGCTGCCTTTTTTATCACATCCTTGTTTGTGTTAGGTATTATCTTCTACGTGCTCTTGCTGTTCCAACTGGTAAAAACAAAAATGGTGACTCGGTGGATTAAATTGTATTTCTATGATCACCAATGAGATCAAATCTTTTCCATATTTAAATTTCTTGATGAATTTCAGTACTCTTATTTGTCAGATGAGGAAAGAAAGGCTCAATATAAATGACACAACCAGCACTAGAGCTGGTTCTAGAATAAATGTTTCCAGACAGTGATAGTTAAATAAATAGATGAAAGAATAAATAGCACCTCATTCCAATTTTCCTTCCACTAACCACATTGCCTTCCGTTGATCCCTCTCATCTTCTTAAATTCTGAATAAATTTTCCCAAGGCTGCCACAGTAAAATCAAAATACTGTGAGTTGCCTTTGATTCAGAGGGGGAGTGTATCTGACATTTTATACAGAATTATAGAATGATCTAAACAGACCAGGTTGGGTCTGGTTACAACCCTTACCTGTACTGACCCATGTGACCTTGAACAAGGTGTATATCAAATCTTCTTCAGCTATGGGAAGTGAGCACTTGAGTGAATGATTTCACAGATCTTTGCCACTTTCAGCTGAATGTGGTTGTAAAGTAGAGAGCCACATCAAGCCTCAAGACAAATCATCATTTCCCCCTACATCTGAATGACACAAAGTCAAGCCACACAAGACACGTGTTGAAGCCCCAACCTTTCCCGCCAGCTCAACACAGTGAATTAGATTTCTTTTCATCCACCACTAACACAAAAGGAGAAGTTCTCAGCTACATCAGAACCCAGCTACTCTGCTCCCTGTGGCTTCACACGGTCAGAGAGTGATTAATCCCCTTCTGTCGGAAAGAAATGAGTACAACCTAACAGTTTAGAATTCAGACTTGCGTCAGACTGACCTGTGTTTGAACCCTACCTCTACACCTTTATAGTTATAAGGTCCTGGGCAAGTGATCACCTTACCTGAATCTCAAGCTCAAATATCTCTAACATATGGATAAAAATGGGCTTCCTGGGTAGCTCAGCTGGTAAAGAATCTATCTGCAATGCAGGAGACCCCGGTTCTATTCCTGGGTTGGGAAGTTCGCCTGGAGAAGGGATGGGCTACCCACGCCAATATTCTTGGGCTTCCCTGGTGGCTCGGAGAGTAAAGAATCCACCTGCAATGTGAAAGAGCTGGGTTTGATCCCTGGGTTGGGGTGATCGCCTGGAAGAGGGCATAGCAACCCACTCCAGTGTTCTTGCCTGGAGAATCCCCATGGACAGAGGAGTCTGGAGGGCTACAGTCCATGGGGTCATAAAGAGTTGGACATGACTGAGCAGCTAAGCACATCATGGGTAAAAATTGTACCACCTTATGGAGCACTTTCAAGGATTCAAGGTCATGATGCTTATGAAATTCTTGCCACATGCCAGGCACTGTGGAATATGTTCAGTAAAGAGGAGCAGTAACTATCATCTTCACCACTTATTTTATATTATTTTTTGATACCCCTATTTTTATTATTGGAATATAATTGCTTTACAATGTTACGTTCGTTTCTGCTATATGACAAAATGAATCAGCTAAATGTATACATATGTCCCCTCCCTCATGAGCCTCTCTCTGTCCCATCCTACACTTCAACATCATTAATTTTATTAATAAAGCAAAATATATTTCTCAGAATCATAGAAGGAGAGTGACAAATGGATTGTCCAGAGGTGACTGGGGTACACACTCACATAGCAACTTCTTCAGGCCATCAAGGGATGGCCTGCTTCCTCCTTCCAGGGAACCATCTCTAGGGAGCCCAGGCCTCTGCTGACACTGCTCTGGGGCACACTGTCTGAAGTAGTGTCCTCTCTCACACAATGAATGCTCCGTGGTGCTAACCCTCAGTACTTAAACCGAGCCCTGAGTCCTGGACCCAGTCTTCACTCATTAGCCCAGGCTCCTGTCCTGTGAGCTGTTATTCCTCTAATCCCTCTACGCAGTTGCCGTAAAGTGGCTGAAGGTGTTTTCAGAGGAAGCTACTAGAGGCTGACTCTGGAAACCCTCGGCTTAATTAAACACCAGAGATTCACTGGGAACCCAAGGGGTTCCAGATCACAAATTGCCACAATGACTGTTGATATTTCACAGAATATTCATTTCTATTCCACAGAGACAGAAGTACCCCTTTGTTAGCAAATGGGCCTGCCTTGGTCACTTGGCCAAATTATTTCTTTGGATAATTGGGAGACAGAATCAGAT
Organism: Cervus canadensis; assembly: GCF_019320065.1. NCBI lineage: Eukaryota > Metazoa > Chordata > Mammalia > Artiodactyla > Cervidae > Cervus > Cervus canadensis. Next base: position 19,586,830 of record NC_057393.1, read on the forward strand.
GCAACTTGAAGGTACGTGCTGATTAATGATTAGCTACAGAGAACAGAAGGTCTTCTGCTCAGTAGCAGAGGGCGGAGGAGGATAATAGCAAGAAAAGGGCCCCTTCAGTCTCTCTGGATAATAGATAGCTGCAAAGAGAGTCGGCTGCGAGGGTTTTTGTTGCCGTTATTTGTTTGGGTTTGGTTTAATTTGGTTTCAATCGATAGAGCTTGGTTTTGACTTTTTGTTTGTTTTATTTTTGTCTACATGTAAGGACAGTGTCTACTTCAATGAGGTCCCCTCCCAGCTGTCTTTATCCTAACATAGACAGCACCAATATTACAGGCCCTGGGTCAGAAACTTGTTATGTTTACTTTCAAACTTTTCTGAATATGTGAGATGCAATTATAATACCTTCTTCACAAGGCTGCAGTGAGGTTCTGGTATAAAACAGGATATAAAATAGAAGAGACAGAGCCAGGATTCATTGCTACACCCTTCTCTCAACCCCCATAAGATGCATACCCACATGAGAACTAGAAAACAACAAGAAACCTTTTTCAAACTGCACATGGCCCCATCATAGGACTTACATAACTGACGGTAGTTAAGCAGGAGGTTCTGCAAAACCCCTAGGCAGAGACGGGCTGTGAGATGAGAATGAGAAAACCTAGAAGTATAAAGGATGAGAAGCAAGTCATCCATGTCTGTGGCTAATGCAGAGTCTAGGCACACTGATTATGCATCAGATCAGATTAGTTTGTTGATGATTGTCTGAAATCCTGTCTTAAGAATACTGGAGTCTCTGAATGGCTCAGTGGAGAAATGTTTCATGGTCATTTATTGACCTTTGCCATGGAAGACGGACCCAGAGTGGAGAGAATAGAACCAAGTATGGCATTTATTTGCCATCGGTGGAGATCATAGATCTATTATGTTTCTAAAAAGACCTTGAGGGACTTTCCTGGTGGTCCAGTGGCTAAGACTCTGTCTTCCCAGTGCAAGGGGCCCAGGTTTGATCCCTGGTCAGAGAACTAGATCCTGAATCCAAAACATATGGATTTCATCTTTCTATCCAAATCTAAACATGATGCAAGTTTTAATTCATTCAACAAACATCCATTGAACCCCTATGTTTGCCTAGTATTTGTTAAGAAACTAAGGACACAAGGTTGTATATTGACAGTTTCTTTTCTTGAGGAGCTCACATCTTGTGAGAAGGCAGAGAGCAAACAGCAAAACAAATTCAACCAAGTCAAGGCCATGGTAGGGTCTGTACAACATGTCAAGAGAACAATGAGAAGAATGCTCCCATGAGGGGAGCCAGAGAAGACTTCACAGAGAAAGGAATCATAAGACCCTTGGAACTGGATCTTAAAGAATCATAGGAATTTTCCAGATGAAGAGGAAGGATGTACATAAATAGAGGCAGGCAGGGAAGAAAGGGAAGAGCAACAAAGTTTATTTTGGCCTCAGGGTATTCTTAGGAAGGGATGTGGAGGGAAGTCAAATTGGACCAACTCTTGATTCATGCTTGCTAATCCATAGATGAGCACTGACCCTTGTCCCTCAGAGTTCCGATAAGTCCTCCACTGGATGCCCTATCCTTTGACCCTAAATTGCTGCAACAAAATTGAGAAAATCAAATTTACCAGGATTCCTTTGAGGGAAAGTGTGCATTTGTCCAGAAAAAATTCCTTGGCAAACTACTTGTGGCTGAAGCTGAGATTCCCAAGGAGCTCGATGAGTGCAGAACTTCAGATTTAGGAGAACAGGGAGGCTTTGCACTAGAGAAGAAAAAAGGGTGAAGGAAAGAATGGGAGAGAAAAATCCCTTCCCTGTTGCCCATCCGTAAAGTGTACTGAAAAGTAAAATAAAGACTGATAAAACCTTACCAAAAATTTTTCTGAGGAGTTCTGTGTTCAGCCCCTAGGTGGCGACAGAGAGGAGCACGAGAGAGCTGAGGCTGCCCCTGCCCCACAAGGCTGTGGAATTTCACCAGATCCTGAAGGGGCAAGTTCTGGCTGCTCTATGGTGGGGTTAATGGCGAGCCCCTCCAAAAGGGCTTATGCCATACCCAGGTCTACTACACCCAGAGCCCCTGCCCCTGCGGCAGGTCGCTGCTGACCCGTATCTCCACAGGAGACACACACAGGTCGGGTTCAGTCTCTGTGGGGTCTCTGGGTCCTTGTACACACAAGGTTTGTTTGAGCCCTCCAAGCATCTCTGGCGGGTATGGGGTTTGATTCTAAATGAGATTTCACCCCCTACCACCATCTTTCTGGGGTTTCTCCTTTGCCCTTGGACGTGGGGTATCTTTTTTTCGTGGGATCCAACATTCTCCTGTTGATGGTTGTTCAGTGAGTTGTAATTTTTGAGTTCTCACAGGAGAAGATGAGCACATGTCCTTCTATCTCTGTCCATCTACTCTGCCACAAAACCTTGTACACTTCAAGACCCAGGAGAAACAAGCGGTGACCCCAAAAAAGATTGACCCAGACTTGCCTTTGAGTGTCCAGGAGTCTCTGGCGGAGGCTTGGCATGGTGGTGGCCTGCTGCAGGGTCAGGGGCATTGAGTGCAGCAGTGTCTGCATGGGACCTTTTGAAGGAGATTCCCATTATCTTCATTACCTCCACCATAGTTTGGCCTCCGGTCAAACAACAGGGAGGGAACACATCCCCACCCATCAACAGAAAATTGGATTAAAGATTTACTGAGCATGGCTCCATCCATCAGAACAATACCCAGTTTCCCCCTCAGTCAGTCTCTCCCATCAAGAAGCTTCATGAGGCTCTTATCCTTATCCATCAGAGGGCAGAGAGAAGGAAAACCACAATCACAGGAAACTAACCAAACTAATCACATGGACCACAGCCTATCTAACTCAATGAAACTATGAATGCAGTGTAGGACCACCCAAGACAGATGGGTCATGGTGGAGAGTTCTGATAAAACATGGTCCACTGAAGAAGGGAATGGCAAACCACTTCAGTATTCTTGCCTTGAGAACCCCATGAACAGTATGAAAAGGCAAAAAGATGGGACACTGAAAGATGAACTCCCCAGGTTGGTAGGTACCCAATATGCTACTGGAGATCAGTGGAGAAATAACTCCAGAAAGAATGAAGAGGTGGAACCAAAGCAAAAACAATACCCAGTAGTGGATGTGAATGGTGATGGAAGTAAAGCCTGATGCTGTAAAGAGCAATATTGCATAGGAATCTCGAATGTTAGGTCCATGAATCAAGGCAAATTTGAAGAGATCAAACAAGAGATGGCAAGAGTGAACCTCAACATTTTAGGAATTGGCAAACTAAAATGGAATGGAATGGGTGAATTTAACTCAGATGACCATTATATCTGCTACTGTGGGTAAGAGTCCCTTGGAAGAAATGGAGTAGCCATCATAGTCAACAAAAGAGTCTGAAATGCAGTTCAGTTCAGTATACTCACTCAACTGTGTCCAACTCTTTGTGACCCCATGAACCACAGCACGCCAGGCCTCCCTGTCCATCACCAACTCCTGGAGTCCACCCAAACCCGTGTCCATTGAGTGGACCTGATTGGTTGGATGATGCCATCCAACCATCCATCCTCTGTCGTCCCCTTCTCCTCCTGCCCTAAATCTTTCCCAGCATCAGGGTCTTTTCCAATGAGTCAGCTCTTCACATCAGGTGGCCAAAGTATTGGAGTTTCAGCTTCAACATCAGCCCTTCCAGTGAACACCCAGGACTGATCTGCTTTAGGATGGACTGGTTGGATCTCCTTGCAGTCCAAGGGACTCTCAAGAGTCTTCTCCAACAGCACAGTTCAAAAGCATCAATTCTTCAGCACTCAGCTTTCTTCACAGTCCAACTCTCACATCCATACATGACCACTGGAAAAACCATAGCCTTGACTAGATGGACCTTTGTTGACAAAGTAATGTCTCTGCTTTTTAACATGCTGTCTAGGTTGGTCATAACTTTCCTTCCAAGGAGTAAGGGTCTTTTAATTTCATGGCTGCAATCACCATCTGCAGTGATTTTAGAACCCAAAAAGATAAAGTCAGCCACTGTTTTCCCATCTATTTGCCATGAAGTGATGGGACCGGATGTCATGATCTTAGTTTTCTGAATGTTAAGCTTTAAGCCAACTTTTTCACTCTCCTCTTTCACTTTTATCAAGAGGCTCTTTAGTTCTTCTTCACTTTCTGCCATAAGGGTGGTGTCATCAACATATCTGAGGTTATGAAATGCAGTACTTGGATGCAAACTCAAAATTGACAGAATGATCTCTGTTCATTTCCAAGGCAAACCATTCAATATCACAGTAATCCAAGTCTATGCCCTGAACGGTAATGCTGAAGAAGCTGAAGGAGAATGGTTCTATGAAGACCTACAAGACCTTCTAGAACTAACACCCAAAAAAGATGTTCCTTTTCATTATAGGGGACTGGAATGCTAAAGTAGGAAGTCAAGAGATACCTGGAGGAATAGGCAAATTTGGCCTTGGAGTACAAAATGAAGCAGGGCAAAGGCTAACAGAGTTTTGCCAAAGAGAACTCACTGGTCATAGTAAACACCCTCTTCCAACAACACAAGAGAAGACTCTACACATGGGCATCACCAGATGGTAAATATCAAAATCAGATTGACTATATTCTTTGCAGCCAAAGATGGAGAAGCTCTACACAGTCAGCAATAACAAGACAAGGAGCTGACTGTGGCTCAGATCATGAACTCTTTATTGCAAAATTCAGGCTTAAATTGAAGAAAGTAGGGAAAACCACTAGACCATTGAGGTATGACCTAAATCAAACCCCTTAAAATTATACAGTGGAAGTGACAAATATATTCAAGGGATTAGATCTTATATACAGAGAGCCTGCAGAACTATGGACATGTACATGAACTTCATGTACATGGACAGGAACTTCATTACATTGTACAGGAGGCAGTGATCAAGACCATCCCCAAGGAAAAGAAATGCAAAAAGACAAAATGGTTGTCTGATGAGGCCTTACAAATAGCTGAGAAAAGAAGAGAAGCTAAAGGCAAAGAAGAGAAAGAAAGATATACCCATTTGAATGCAGAGTTCCAAAGAATAGCAAGGAGAGATAAGAAAGCCTTCCTCAGTGATCAATGCAAAGAAATAGAGGAAAACAATAGAATGGGAAAGACTAGAGATCTCTTTAAGAAAATTAGAGATACCAAGGGAAATTTTCATGCAAAGATGGGCACAATAAAGGACACAAATGGTGTGGACCTAGTAGAAGCAGAAGATATTAAGAAGAGGTGGCAAGAATACACAGAAGAACTTCATGACCCAGATCTTCATGACCCAGGCAACCACGACGGTGTCACCACTCACCTAGAGCCAGACATCCTAGAATGCAAAGTCAAGTGGGCCTTAGGAAGCATCACTAAGAACACAGCTAGTAGAGGTGATGGTTATTTAAAATCCTAAATAAATCCAGTTATTTAAAATCCTAAAAGATGATGCTGTGAAAGTGCTGCACTCAATATGCCAGCAAATTTGGAAACCTCAGCAGTGGCCACAGGACTGGAAAAGGTCAGTTTTCATTCCAATCCCAAAGAAAGGCAATGACAAAGAATGTTCAAACTACTGCCCAATTGCATTCATCTCACACACTACCAAAGTAATGCTCAAAAGTCTCCAAGCCAGGCTTCAACAGTACATGAACCATGAACTTCCAGATGGTTAAGCTGGGTTTAGAAAAGGAAAAGGAACCAGAGATAAAGTTGCCAACATCCAATGGATCATCAAAAAAGCAAGAGAATTCCAGAAAAAAATCTACTTCTGCTTTATTGACTATTCCAATGCTTTTGACTGTGTGGCTCACAACAAACTTGAAAATTCTAAAAGAGATGGGAATTCCAGACCACCTGACCTGCCTCCTGAAAAATCTGTATGCAGGTCAAGAATTAACAGTTAGAAAAGGACATGGAACAACAGACTGGTTCCAAATCGGGAAAGGAGTACAGCAAGGCTGTATATTGTCACACTGCTTATTTAACTTACATACAGAGTACATCATGAGAAATGCTGGACTAGATGAAGCACAAGCTGGAATCAAGATTGCAGGGAGAAATATGAATAATCTCAGATATGCAGATGACACCACCCATATGGCAGAAAGTGAAGAGAAACTGAAGAGCCTCTTGATGAAGATGAAAGAGGAGAATGAAAAAGCTGGCTTAATACACAATATTCAAAAAACGATGACCATAGCATCTGGTTCATCTTTTCATAGCAAATAGATGGGGAAACAATGGAAACAGGGACAGACTTTATTTTCTTGGGCTCCAAAATCACTGCAGATGGTGACTGCAGCCATGAAATTAAAAGACGCTTGTTCTTTTTTAAGAATAGTTATGAACAACCTAGACAGCATATTAAAAAGCAAAGACATTACTTTGTCAACAAAGGTCTGTCTAATCAAAGCTATGGTTTTTCCAGTAGTCACGCACAGATATGAGAGTTGGACTATAAAGAAAGCTGAGCGCCAAAGAATTGTTGCTTTTGAACTGTGATATTGGAGAAGACTCTTGAGAGTCCCTTGGACTGCAAGGAGACCAACCAGTCCATCCTAATGGAAATCAGTCCTGAATATTCATTGGAAGGACTGATGCTAAAGCTGAAACTCCAGTCCTTTGGCCAGCTGATATGAAGAACTGACTCATTGGAAAAGACCCTGATGCTGGGAAAGATTGAAGGCAGGAGGAGAAGGGGACAACAGAGGACACGATTGTTGGATGGCATCACTGACTTGATGGACATGAGTTTGAGTAAACTCCAGGAGTTGGTGATGGACAGGGAAGCCTGGCATGCTGCAATCCATGGGGTCATAAAGAATCAGACACAACTGAATGACTGAACTGACTGACTGAAGGGGCAAGTGGCCTTAGCTGACATCTGAGTGATAGGTTCTAGTCTATGAAGCATGGAAAATACAGGAGAGGAGGAAGCACTGCATTAATTCTGCAGGAGTCCCTGCCTCTATCTGAAACCTCATGGTAGGTCAGTTACTATAATCTACAGTGTTAGGATGCATGTGCTTGCTAAGCTGCTTCAGTTATGTCCAACTCTTTGCAACCCTATGGACTGTAGCCCACCAGACTCTTCTGTCCATGGGATTCTTCAGGCAAGAAGACTGGAGTGGGTTACCATGCCCTCCTCCAGGGGATCTTCCCAACCCAGGGATCAAACCCAGGTCTCCTGCACTGGCAGAGGGGTTCTTTACCAGTGCGCCACCAAATGTCTTTAAGCAGCTTCGTGACTTAGGCTCACTCACTGTGGACTGCTGAGGGTGGCAGACATCAGAGGTAGTGACCACCTAGGCAGTGTCACTAGAGATATATGTTCAACCCAATAAACAGGGCATGACAATGTGGAGATTCAAGCCAAACCTCCTAGAGAGTGAGCCACAAGAGGCCCCAGCTTCAGCGATGCCCATTTTCTATTCCAAAGAACTAGGTTGATATGACCAGCCCCCTTCACCAGTATTAACTGTAAGAATAAGTTCATTGAAAAGCAATGAAACAAACTGCCACAAAGACTGTCATGATTAAAAGGCCTGCTGAGTTCTCTTGTTGGTTGGCACTGGGACAAGCCAGGACGGAGGCAGGATCTAGAGAGTTTAAAGCCTTTTGCAAATTGCCTCAGATCAAAATACTTGATTATCATAATCACTCCCATTGCCAATTTAGAAATGACAATCTGGAATGACAAAGTGCTCTTGAAATGTTTAAAAAACAAAAGTCACAATGGAGAGGTGCTTGGCAGAAATCTGCACTTTGTTTAAAGCCGTAAGTCACATTTAGAGTTTGCCTCCTGAAATGAAGACAGGGTGAGGAGTTTTATCCTACAGCCAGAAGCTACATGTTTTGCTTTCTTCCATTTTTTGCTCTTGCAGCATTCCTGTAGGACTGCTCACCCCAATCTCGAGGCCCTACTCGCACATACTCTTAAAGGTGTAGACTTGCTACAAGGACATGGTTCGCCCTGAGTAAGGACAAGCCATGGATGCACCTCCATCTCCACCTCCTCTCTGAGCTCCTCCAGGACAAGAGTACAATCTGACCCAGTGCTGTAGACTCAGGGCCCTGAGGCCCTGTAGGCACCAAATGAAGAGTCACTGTCTTTCTGTCCAGATCCTCCCTCCCCACTGCCTGCTGGGAAGGTTGCATCAGTCTTCCCTCTCTTCATCCCGTGACCCTCCTTGATATCTCTTAACCCTCCACCCGACACTGCGGCTGCTAGACTCGGCCTGTCTCTTAAACTCTGTGTTCAACTTCGGGTGGCCTCATCCAGGAGACCCCATGCGATAACACTGAGGGAAAGAATCCACTCTGTAAAGAGTCCTGTTTTGTGGCAGGAAAATCCTTATAAGCTATTCGGACTTGGACGGTGAGGTCCTCTAAGGAACATACTTGAGGCAAAAATGCAATCCTTTTTCACTTTTATTTTGCTCAGTGGGTCATGACCACAGAAAGCAAGGTCTAATTGCTTGGGGCTAGGAAGGGATTTGGGCTTCCCTTGTGACTCAGAAGGTAGAGTCTGTCTGCAATGCAGGAGACCTGGGTTCAATCCCTGGGTCAGGAAAATCCCGTGGAGAAGGGAATGGCAACCCACTCCAGTATTCTGGCCTGGAGATTCCATGAACAGAAGAGCTTGGTGGGCTACAGTCCATGCGGGTCGCAAAGAGTCAGATACCACTGAGCAACTACCACGCACACTTAAGAAGGGATTTACAAAGTCTGACATTAGGAAGAAAAACAGGGACAATAAGGCGGTTGCTAGAGACAGACACTAGGATGGTTAGAGAACTCATGAGAAAGTCTAAAGAGAATTTTATTAAGATTCTGCTCTGTAGTGAGCAGCATGATTTTTCTTCCAGATCCCCACCAACGATCTTGCTAAATACCTCCATTTTTCAGCCGTGTCTGTGGAATTAGCAGTCTAAGTTTCAATGTGGGAATGATGTGAGAAGAGAAACTCCCCCAGGGAGGACATGCCAAGTCTGGATACATCCACCACCTACATCTCACTGAGATCAAGCCCAAACCCTTTAGCCTGGCATGTAGGGCTGACACAGGGTTAGGAGCCCTTGAGGGTAACTTGTTCAAGGCAGGGCAGGAGGCTGTGACTGCCTTTAAGGCCCACTCAGGCCCCCACGAAAAGAATCCAGTGCTCATCATCACAGCCCCGGAAACCTTCCAAATGAACTCCCTCGATCTCACCCTCCACGCTCCCACCTTACCCACTTCCTCTTACCCCTCTCTTCTTACTTCAGAACCAGCTTCTTTCTTTCCCCTTGAGATCAGGGGCCTCTTTGTACCATCCCTGTAGATAGAGCCTGTGCTAGAGAAGTTCATTTGATCACACACTTTGTTCAGACCTCCCTCTGTGGTTTTCTGCTTTTCTTCCTCTCAGGACACCTCCTTGGGCCGCCCCTTTGCTCTATCCTGACATCACAGACCAACCCCAGTTAAGTCGTAGCTGAGCTCCCACTCCCATCCTGAATCTAAGTCTTCCGCTTCGTAGGAAGGCGAGTAGAAAGTCCTCAACCTCCCCTCCGATTTTCCCATCTATTTCTCAGTAGCACACAGCCTGTACTGCAGGCAAACACTTTGCTTCTAGTAAATCTCAATCCTCCCCAGTTCTAAGCCTTTGCTCATTCTATTGCACCAGCCCAAAGCACCTCTTCCTCTCCCCTTTAGCTGTCAAAATGCTGTTTATTGTCCAGAGCACAGCTTAATCCTGATCTCCACTGCAAGTCACTTTCCAGTCATTCCATATTGGGCCTACTGCTGCCGACTTCCTAGAAATACATCCAAAACATGCCACTCCCTGTTAAGAAGCCAATGGCTTCTAAATTTGGCACAAAAACAAGGTGTAGATCCTACTCAGTTCTAAATATTGCCTCTTTATTGAGAAGCTCACTGTCTACAAGAGGGTAAGAAACACAGGTTGTAGAGAGGACATTGGTGTGTACACAACAGAAAAGAAAGGTTTAAATAGCCGCTGATATGAACATCTGCCAAGTTTCTGTATGTTTCTTAGGAAAGGGAAGAAATATATACCTGATTAGAAGAAGGAGGAGGAATCAACTTCCTCTTATGGAAATGAGTGCTCCTGGCATGCCTGGACTTGAAACTGTCAGGCAATAGATAACTGGAGATGCAGAGCTGTTAGAGGCCAGGAAAAAGATGAAGTTTAGGTCTCAAGGCTTGTCTCCCTGAACTGTTTTCTTCCCACTCTCTAATCCATGAGAATCTCAGCTCCCATGTTTGTAAATAGCTATACAGTGAGTTCATGCGGCCTCCCTGTCTCTACCTGGTCCTCTGCCCTCCTGATCAGTTAGAGTTGAACAGGAGGAGGTAATTCTAGCTGGAGTTGCAAGCCTTCCCACCACCCCACCCTGCCACATACACACCCATGGCAGTGGGCAATTTAAAAACAAAGGTTGACATAGTAAAACTGTGTTGAAGCACCATTCCAAACAGTCAAAATCTCTATCGATTGTAACATTCCAGGTAGTAATGGTTGGATTCATTATACTGTCTATTGTTTCTCATTGAGGACATTGTGAAAGCCAAGAATATCTTCTGAATCTTCAAAAATAATTCCTCTTCCACTCATTCCCCTCCAACCACTCAACCCTCTTGCCATTCCTCAAAGTATCCAGATACAGAGATCTTAGAACAACTGAGTGTGTACTCTCTTGGACAGAGGTAGCTTGCTCAAGTTCTGTGCTGAGTGTTCTCTGTTTTCTGTCTATAGTCAAAGCTATAGTTTTTCCAGTAGTTGTGTATGGGTGGGAGAGTTGGACCATAAAGAAGGCTGAGCACTGATGAATTGAAGCTTTTGAACTGTGGTGTTGGAAAAGACTTGTGAGAGTCTCTTGGACTTCAAGGAGATCAAACCAGTCAATGCTAAAGGAAATCAACCCTGAATATTCATTGAAAGGACTGATGCCGAAGCTAAAACTCCAATACTTTGGCCACCTGGTGCAAAGAGCTGACTCATTGGAAAAGATCCTGATACTGAGAAAGATTGAAGGCAACAGAAGAAGGGGGTAGCAGAGAATGACATGGTTGGAGAGCATCACAGACTCAATGGACATGAATCTGAGCAAACTCCAGGAGATAGTGAAGGACAGAGGAGCCTGGCATGCTGCAGTCCATGTGGTCACAAAGAGTTGGATATGAATTAGTGACTAAACAACTGTCCCTCCACATTCAATCTCCAATGTATACTGCTCAGCCTCAGGAGGCTGACCTCTGTAGACCGTGTTACCCAGGCTCCCTCACTTTCTGGTTTCTGATTGGGTTGACCAATGGGGAGCTTTGGCAAGAATTAAATTGGGGTATTTCTCCCCTCGGTTCCCTCCTTGCCAGCCACAGTTTGGCAGTGACCACGATCCCTCATTCAAGGCCACAGCTCATGTCAAGCAAACCCTGTCCTGTGGCTACCATTGTCATAAAGCACCTTTAAGCCTCGGGGTGTAATCATTTCCTACCAGCCAGAGTCTTTAAGGGCTTCACCATCCCTCTTAGGTTCTTTCAACTGTATCCTTATCATTATAAACTGTCTTTTCATTAAACTTTCTTAAGATACTTCATGAACTGGCCAAGTGTTTCTTGCAGAGACCCTGTCTAATATGCCTTCTTCATGTCTGTATACATATGTGACTTGCTCATAAGGTCTTCCCTTACCACTCTATTAAAAATTATCATTAAAAAAAAATTATCATTATATGAAATAGTTTATGTTAATAGAGTCAGACTTATTTAATCTGAAGACCTATTGGTAAAGAAAGATTTTGAGACCTGAGTATCAGTTGATGGAGCAATACTGTCAGCTACTCTCCATTTCCAATGGAAATAGAAAACATGAGGTCAACAGAGAGCAATAAAGATTTAGGCAGGACTTCCAGGAGATCTTGAGATATCATGAGGGCTGGAGGATCTTGAAGAGTGTGATGGGAGAGGATATGGCATCTCTGGGAGGTAACTCCCAAACTGGAACCTCTTTCCAGCATGAGGAGGGACTCAGTGAAAACATGGAGCTTACAGACTAGTTGGGGGTCATAGACATTTTTGTCTGTCATTTCAAAATATAAAATGACAAGTTGTGGAAAATGATACTAAACACTTCATGGTTTTGTCTGCCTGGCATCCATTTTTCCTTCTGATAACTGCACCTCTTCTCCCATTCATAGTCCCTATCACTTGAGGCTTTCCCCTCTCAGATTCAAGGAAGAGGCTGGAAACCCAGGCTTGGCCCATGGGAATATAGCTTGACCTGGCCACAAAAATTGGTTCTATTTCAAGTGAGCCTCTTTATTTTTAAAAAATATTTATTTATTTGGCTGTAGCAGGTCTTAGTTGTGGTATGTGGGTTTAGTTGTGGCATGAAACTCTTAATTGCGACATGTGGGATCTAGCTCTCTGACCGGGATCAAACCCTGGCCTCCAGCCTTGGGAGTGTGAACTCTCAGCCACTGGACAACCAGGGAAGTCCTAAATCAGCCTCTTTAGAGCCATGGGCCTCAGGCATGTGTCCTGCTATATTGGGAAAGAAGACTCTTTCCACTAGGATAGCCCGACTGGTGGGATATAGGCAAGAAGCCATCATAGACCATCTCGTGGACAGAGCTTGTAGAGAAATGTGAAAGAAGCAGGCAGATTCTAATAGATGGATTGAGTATCCTAAAACCTAATTGGATTTGATCTCTTAAATCCAGTCATCTCTTAAATCCCTGAACTGCCTAGTACACAGGTCAAGCCTCCTTTACTGACTAGTTTCGGTTGAGTTGGATCTATCACTGTGACCAATACTGTTCAGAGGGCAGGGCACAGGGAGCTAGGAAAGGATAACAGTTAGGTGACTACATATCTCAGGCAGCCAGGGGAGAGCTCTGTGAGTTGGTAGCATCAAGCTGACTGCAAGAATCTGAAGGAAGGCAAAGGCCTCTAATATTGACTCGGTGCCAGACAAAAGTCCTATCATGTCTAGAGGCAATTACAGTTCAGATAAAACCTACTTTTCTGTTTTGTTTGTACAAGCTCTATTTCCCTGTGCCTGTCGACCTGTCATAACTTGGGTAAATCACTCCTTCCTCACTGCCATGTTTCAAGTCACCAAAGGGAAATAACATGGAACACTTTCCCTGGATCATACAGTTTATCTGAATGACCAGAAAAGGGGACATGAAGCTGTCCTCATGCCTGAGTCCTTGCTTCTAGCTTAAGAGTCCTCCAAGGAGTTATCAAGTATACCTATCTACTCAGCAGTTGGGTATTTTTTTTCAAAACTTCAGGGGAGGACAAATAAAAGTGAAAATGCCTGACCTCATTCATATGGAGTGATTGGCAAAACAGCACAACTTTTTACCACTTGAACAGCCTCTTAAAGCTGCTGATATTTGAATAGGGGTTATTCTAACAGGCAAGGAGCATGTGGCTGTCTGCTTTGTATCTACCCCAGATTTCTTTTGGATTGAAGTAAATGGATGGTCCTCTCCTATATGTGCACACTACCTTCACACACACACACACAATGGCATTATGCCATTTTACTTCTCAAACTTCAGTAGGTGTGCCCAGAAGTAAGGAGGCCCTAGTTTCAGATTCCTCTCTGAGAGACTGCCACAGACAGAGAAAGCAGCCAAAACTAACATAAGGTCAAAGAGCCAGTCCTGGGCTAGCTCAGGAAGGTAGGGGCATCCCTTTTGCTGGCTTAGCACCTGGACACTAAGAACAGATGTTTTTTTCTCTTCTTGATAACTTAAATGGCAGTGATCTGGGCTGTGCTGAGGTCTTCTGGGCTCAAGTATACATATTCTGCTCAGAGACGTGGCCTTCTTTTTCTCTTCTCATAAAGAAACAATTCATTCACAGGCAAGGTGCTCAAAGTCCAAGTTCAAATCAACTGGGAACGATTATATTGTACAGCCCCAGGAATTGTTCCCCAGGTGACACTCGGATCCTTACATGGCTCTCCTCTCTGACAGGCAGCAATGTCCCAAGAGCACATCAGAAGCACTGACGGGTAAGACTGACATGATTAGGGGAGGGCAAACAAAGGCTGCTTTCAGAAAAAGTTCCTCTTTCAGGCCAAGTGCCAGTTATAGTACGTTAATCTGCACATTCCCTCACCCAGGATTCCTCACCCCAGAGAAATGCAGACACCTCATTGGCACAGGTGAACAAAGGGATCCCGCCAATGTCAGAGGCCCATCACTGCCTCCGTCTGCTTCCAAACCGCTTCACTTACAGCAGCTCCAAAGACAACTGCACCTTCTTCACACAGACTCCCGAGAAGACAGAACTGGGACCAAATTCCAGCTGAGTGCTTACTTACTGAGATGGGGCAAGTTAGCTAATGTATCTTCCAGTGTTGGATGCAGTTGGAAGTGCCTGCTTTGTGAAGTTAGGTGGCTTAAATCACGAGTGCAGGTAAAGTGTCTGACAGCCAGGTATGTAGTAAGGGTCAATAAATGTCAGCTCCCACTTTCAACTCCTTTCCCCACTGTAGAGACTGGTAGGTTCACACCAACCTGTGATCATCACACTCGTGTACATGCCCCTGGAGGCCTAGCATGAAGATCTTAATGGGGGGAACGGGGAGGAGGCTCATCTTGTGTTTTCACAGCAGGTTAATAGTGCCCCAAAGCCTTTGAAATGACAAAAGAAATTAATTGAGATGAACAATAGCATGAGCAGCAGTCCCAGTCGACTCAACCCTTGACAGGTACATTTTGGGCAGCTAGTCGTGCCCCATAGAGTCAGATGTGGGATACTTACTCACCAAATCCCTCTTCAGCAAAACGTTCTGACATCCCTCTGACCTCAGGTAGCTGAACACAAACTCATCATACCCTTCAGGTGCTGCCCATGGCAATGCAGGCAGGGCCCTGCTGAAGGGGGAGCTGAAATCCAGCCTCGGCTCTGCTGCCCAAACCAAGACCCCGGCACAGGTTCTGTCTCTTCGAGGCACCTTTGTGCTTCACACAAAAGCGCCATATAGACCAGGGGCAAGCGGGGTCCTGATCATGGTCCAGACTCCTGTTTCATGAACGTTCTCACCTCTCCGTGACCCTCAGCTCCACTTTCTGGGTTCCTGTGGGTCCTCACTGAGAAATGGAATATTTCCTGCCATATCAGTGAACAAGGATGTCACAGTCATCAGCAATTGCAGCCCTCCAGTGTGAGCTGGTGAGCCCTAAGGGCACTCAGAAAGGAGAAGAATACCTACCATCTAACTACCATTAGACTGCAGCCACTCCCTGCAGTGGGGGCTTTCCTGGTGGCTCAGTGGTAAAGAATTTGCCTGCAGTGCAGGAGACGGGGTTCGATCCCTGGGTCAGGAAGATCCCCTGGAGAAGGGCATGGCAACCCACTCTAGTATTCTTGCCTGGAGAATCCCATGGACAGAGGAGCCTGGCAGGCTACAGTCCACAGAGTCTCCAAGAGTCGGACACAATGGAAGCAACTTAGCATGCATATGCAGGCACTCCCTACGGTGAGCCCCAAGGGAGCTCAGGATGTAAAAGAAACACAGGATACTGGCCCGGGGTTGGCTGAGGTGTATATGAAAGGGATGACTTCAGTGAGCCCAGACTCTTGTACCTTCCCATACATAAAAAAGCACTAAATTCCCTAACTTGGTTTATCTGCTTTTCTTTAATTAACAATAATCTTTTGATGTTCAGACTATCTGTCCTTTGTTACAAAACTTCTATAAAACCTGGCTCCTCCCCCTTGCCTCCTCCTCTGAGCAGTTCTCTCAGGGTTAATTGAGATGCTGTCGCCTGGCTTGAAGTCCTAAAAATGCCCACTGAATAAAACATAGCTCTCAACTTTTAGGTTGTGAATATTTTTTAAGTTGATACCTGTGTCAACTACAAATGGGCACTTGCCAAGAGCATTGCCAGTGAATGAACAACAAGGGCATTTGCCATCTGCCTCTGCAGAGATTGAACCCTGTGTTGTTGTAGCTGCTGACCTTCAACACCCCCTGAGGGAGCTCAGGGTGGAACAGAGCTTTAGATAGTTGGATATTTTCAGGAACTGATTTTATGATCCCAATCCTTACATCTCATATTTAGAAAAGCATTAAATTGCTTCATGATGACATCAGCTCCTCGTGACCAGCAGAAAATCTTTTGTAAAATGAATGCTTAATTGCACTGAACTCACCCTTCACTGAAATCTTGTATATTGAGCTTCCCCACTGCCTCTTTGGAGCAGTCTCTCAGAGCTATCTGAGGTGCTGCCTCCCGGGCTGCAGTCCTCATTTTGCCCCAAATAAAACTTAACTCTCAACTCTCAAGTTGTACGTCATTTTTAGTTGACACCCAGCAGGGGGACTCCGGGGGAGTCTGTGGAATTCCTGCCTCCGTGGGTCAAAGAGATGCACCTTAAAAGGGCATGGCAACCCATTCCAGTGTTCTTGCCTGGAGAATCCCATGGACAGAAGAGCCTGTCCATATACCTGGGCTGATACTGGTCAGAGAGGCCACTGGTCAGTAGGATAAGATGGGTACAGAGAGGGAGAACAAGCCAAACCAGGGCCCACCGGACATCTGGTTGTCCACCTGTCACCACTGATGACTATGACCATCTTCTGGAAGGAATGCCTGCTGCTTCACTGCCACCTTCCAAATCCACTCAAAGTCCTCTTGGGCTCAATCTGACCCTGAACCTCACAGGGAAGAAGATTCTGGAAACATGGCTCCAGCTTTGACCAGGCTGACATGATACTGCCCCATGAAGCAAACTTGCCTGTCAATGCTGTTAGAGGAAATCCACTGACTGAAACCACCCACCCTTGCCAGCAACCACGGTAACCATATGCAAGAGTTATTTTACGACAAGAGGTCCTAGTAAGGAACATGGAACTAATAAGTCACCACCAACAGGAAGAGTTCAGGAAAGGCCAAAAGGGGATGCCACATGTTCAACCACCTCCCAGAATCCTTCTCTCTGGCATCCATCTTGGCTGAGCAATGCGTGCGCCAGCAGCAAGTACCCTGAGTCAGAACGATTGGCCAGAGACAACCCAGAAACTAATCCCATCCCCATAAAATCCGAACCTGTGAGACATGTGGCAGAGCAGTCCTCCTGGCTCCCCTTACCCTGCTGCTATCCAGCCAGGTGCCCCTTTCCAGTAAAATCTCTTGCTTTGTCAGCTTGTGTGTCTGCTTGGACAATTCATTTCTGAGTGTTAGACAACAGCCCATTCATGGGCCCTGGAAGGGGTCTCACTTCCTGCAACAACGCCACCACTTCCCTGACCACATCTCTTACTAAGGGGTCTGACAACCCTAACGTCTCATTGGTCCAGTCCTGACCACACGCTGTCCAGTAAATATCTCTTTCCACTGCTTCCGGCTGGTTTCCAGAACTTCTGTGCCTCAGTTCAGTTCAGTCGCTCAGTCGTGTGTGACTCTTGCAACCCCACGGACTGCAGCACGCTAGGCTTCCCTGTCCATCACCAACTCCTGGAGTTTGCTCAAACTCATGTCCATCGAGTTGGTGATGCCATCCAACCATCTCATCCTCTGTCATCCCCTTCTCCTCCTGCCTTCAACCTTTCCCAGCATCAGGGTCTTTTCCAATGAGTCAGTTCTTCGCATTAGGTAGCCAAAGTATTGGAGCTTCCGCTTCAGCATCAGTCCTCCCAATGAATATTCAGGACTGATTTCTTTTAGGATGGACTGGTTTGATATCCCTGCAGTCCAAGGGACTCTCAAGAGTCTTCTCCAACACCACAGTGCAAAAGTAGCAATTCTTCAGCACTCAGCTTTCTTTATGGTCCAACTCTCACATCCATACATGAATACTGGAAAAACCATAGATTTTTCTGTGCCTAGGACGCATGATAATTTTGCTCGAGTCTGCAGGCAGCCCCATCTGGCGGAGCCGTCTCAGTGCAGGAGGGGCTTAGTTCATCACTGGGGTTCGGAGACAGGAGCAATAGCTTCTGGACAAAGTGGTTCTGGAAAGGATGAAGTCAAGGAACATACTGACACAAGGGAGACAATGTGACCTTTTCCTGTTTCCTCATCAGCTGTATCAGGTGAGCCAGGATTAAATCCACACCTCTGCACTGATCAAAGTTTCTCCAGTCTGGGTGAACACCCTCTGTTCCTTCTGATGTCTCTTATCACCCCTCTCAATACCCCCCGTCACAAAGTAGAGCAGGTTCCCACTTGCCGGAAGGGCCAGATAAACTGAACCCCAGCATCTACCTGATGCCTTCCCCCTGCTTATTTGCACATCACTTTTCAGCCCTTGGTTGGAAAGGACTGTGCCACCTATTCCTCTGTTCTTCCATTCAGCTACCGGGTTCAGCCCTCTACTCTTCCCACTTGGCCTCCCCCCAGGCATGTGACAGCACCCCTGCTGCTCTGGAAGAAATAGGAGCTTCCAAGACAGCTGTCACTTCCCCACTCGTCTTCTCCGGAGGTGATGAGCTGTCTGGCTCAGCCCATCATCCCCCTACTCCAGAATGTAAATCACAGGAGGTCTCCTGCCTGAGAAAAACAATTAACGCGAAATACCAGGATTACCGTCTGCCACATTTACCAATCTCTCCGGCTCACATTTGTCTCTCCCAACAATTTATGCCTTCGCAGTGTCAAGCTGTTCAAATATGCCATCTTTTCCTTAAATGGACTGACGCGTGGTTCTTGGCACCGCTTGCAGTTTGTTGTAAAAGTCGGAGCCATCAGGAGAGCTCTTGCCATGGAGAGGGGCGGCATATTTATCTTCCTTTGTCTTCGGCAGAGTGAAGACACATGTCCTCTTTCCCGTGAAAAGGGAACACGAGGTTCAAATTCCTTTTCTTTCCCAGATGCCTTGCAGGATTCGCATCTCTTTTCTGAGATGCTCAACATGACCGATTATCTGTGGTACAGGTCACGAAGACAAACCACCCCAACAATGGGTGTGTGACAATAGCTCAGTGGTTCCCAAACACAGGTGAACTTGTCTCCCTAGCGGACACTTGGCAATGTCTGGAGAAATTTTTGATTGTCACAAGATTGGAGTGGGTATTCTATTGGCATTTCATGAATACAGGCCAGGGACACTGCTAAACATCATACAACATCGCCATTCACCGACAAAAAATTATCTTACATAAAATTTCTATAATGTCAAGGCTGAAAAACATTGCAAATAACCCAGTGCGGGTTGACTAGTCTCATGTTCTGCTCCAAGTACCTCGGGACATTGCTTCAAAGCAAGATAGAATTTGGAGTGGAATGAGAGAGATAAGGGCCAGGATTAGATGATTCACTACTTCCTGATCCCTCCTATACCTCCAAGAAGCAGCCATCTTAGAGCAAGATAAGGCAGAAAGAACATTTTACCTAAAATAAGCCATGCTCATTTGGGCTTTCACCACCTGGAGGCTCATTTTCTTAACCTGCAGAATGTGGCTATGAGACATGATGCCTTGTCTGGCTCACAAGGTTATAGTGACACTCGATAAACATGGCATATTAAAAAAGCTCACTAGTGGGGCTTCCCTGGTGGCTGAGTGGTAAAGATTCTGCCTGCCAATGTAGGAGACACAGGTTTGATCCCTGATCCGAAAAGATCCCACATGCCACAAAGCAACTAAGCTCGTGCGCCACAACTATTGAGCCTGTGCTCTAGGGCCTGGGAGCTGCAACTCCTGAGCCCATGCGCTGCAGCTACTGAAGACTGCATGCCCTAGAGCGGGTCCTCTGCAGCAAGAGAAGTCACCACAATGAGAAGCCCAGGAATTGCAACTAGAGAGTAGCCCCCCACTCACTACAACTAGAGAAAAAGCCCTCTCAGAGATGAAGACCCAGCACAAAAAAATTAACTTTTTTTTTTTTTTAAAGCTCATTAGAGTGCCAGGTGACTCAAAAGCTGAGCCCTGAAAAATTGATGCTTTTGAACTGTGGTTGGAGAAGACTCTTGAGAGTCCCTTGGACTGCAAGGAGATCCAACCAGTCCATCCTAAAGGAGATCAGTCCTGAGTGTTCATTGGAAGGACTGATGATGAAGCTGAAACTCCAGTACTTTGGCCACCTCATGAGAAGAGTTGACACATTGGAAAAGACCCTGATGCTGGGAGGGATTGGGGGCAGGAGGAGAAGGGGACGACAGAGGATGAGATGGCTGGATGGCATCACCGACTCGATGGATGTGAGTCTGAGTAAACTCCAGGAGTTGGTGATGGACAGGGAGGCCTGACGTGCTGCGATTCACGGGGCCGCAAAGAGTCGGACACGACTGAGCGACTGAACTGAACTGAGCTGAGAGTGCCAGGTATTTTAGGTTGTAATTAGGAGAATGCATTGTGGTGATGATTACATAAAAGGAAGTATTGTGCTAGCTGCCCAACTGTCCCCAACTTTTTTGGCAACAGGGACTGTTGTCCTGGAAGACAACTACTCCACAGACAAGTATAGGGGATAGTTTCGAGATGATTCAAGTGCATTACATTTATTGTGCACTTTATTTCTATCATTATTATATCAGCTCCTCCTCAGATCATCAGGCATTAGATCCTGGAGGTTGGGAACCCCTATCCTAGCAGCTCATACAAGAATTCCTATTGAAAAGAGAATTCTATCTTACCTCTCTCTCTTCTTCCTGATCTTTGGGAAAAAAAAAAATCTTGATGCAGAAGAATTATCAAGGTTCTGGAGGAGAACTAGGAAACTGCTCTGCAGCAGACAAAGGGTGACATGTTTCTCACCTGGTGGATTCCAGCTGGAACCAATTGTGTTGAAGATCTCCATGGAGTCCAGTGCCTAAAGGACACCTTCACACAGTGATGCCAGGGTCTCCATTTGAGCTCATTTGTTTGGGGGGTGGGGCGTATAATATAAACTCACCTACTATCTTGTCCTCAAATTCTCATGAATGCTTTGGGAAAGTGTGTGTGTATGTGCGTGAGAGAGAGAGAGAAAATCAAAGAAGCTGCTGAGTTTACCACCTGAATGAGCACAATGTGGCAAAGAGGCAGGATACATAAATATAGGGAAAGTCATGAGCAAGTAAGCCTTCCTTTACACACAGACACACACACACGGATTCACAGGAATCTTGAGAACAATCACAGGAGTTTAAGGAGGAAGAAGTTACCTAGATCACAGAGACAAGAAATCACCCTACTCAGCTCTAGGTGTCTTGCTGGCATCAGAGCAAGATTTGTGTGCATTTTTCATTTGTCCCACATCCCTAGCCTAGTCCTTGGCACACATCTCTGTTTGCCAGCTCCCCACTGCTACCGGGAGCTATGGATGCATCGCTGAAGAGATGCCTGCTTGGCCAGTTACAAAATCTTTCAAGGTGTATCCAACCAGAAGTGCCACATGACTTTTTGCCAGAGCAGAGAGTTTCTCCCTCCTGGAGAAGATACAAAGAAATTCTCAAAACTGGAGTTTGCTCCCCTAGCCTTGGATGGACTTGACAGTTTTCGTGGTTTTGTCTAAGGAACCACTGCTTGTGCTAATTGGATGGCAGCCAAGATAATTTTTAGAAAAAAAAAGAAGTTTTTAAAAGATTAACATTCATTAGTTTGGTTCTACATTAAGTGAGGCACATGTGGTGAAGGGAATAATTAGTGAAGTTAATTGTGGCTTCTCAGAGAACCAAGGGGAATCCAGTGAAATGTCCTGACATTCAGGAAAAGCAATATGTTCAGTGCTCCTGCAACTAATTGCAATTAGCAAGTGAGGGAACATACATAGGGACTCTATGTGTAATTAATCACAGGCCTTTATCACAGTAGACGCAGGCTGCTGAGTGACAGGAGGCACCTGCCCTGAGCTGCACTGGAGCTGACTCCTTTGCTGCAATTCCTATTTTCCTTGCACCTGTACTGTGTCTCTGGGACATTCTAGTCCTGACTTTCTTGGGCAGGGTTTCTCATCTATATCCCTCTCCCTATATCTACAATCTCCCTGGCATAAAATAAGTGCTCAGTATCTGTGTGATGAATGAATGCATAAGTGAATTCATTACCCAGCAGTAAGTGGGGAGGATGTTCATCCGTTGTGGTAGATTGTACTGGCCATTGATCTTTGAGAACCACAGAGAGGTTGACTCTGATGATTCAAGGCACAGAAGAGGGGGTTTCAGCTGAATGACGCTAGGATGAGGCTGCTTGTCTAGAAGTGGGAGCTCCTGAGATGCCTGAATTAAGTGTTACAAATAACCCTTTATCTTTTTTTTCTAGTACTATCTTCTTAAGCATGAATTTGAATGGTCAGATACTGGCTTTTCCATTGCTTCTATTTTTGCCCCCAGTCATATCTCCAACACTCCCCCATAAACACCAAGAGAAACCTGATCTACTCATATGTAAAATATCTTTTTTTTTTTTTTTTCAAACCATAGACTAGCAAAGAGGGAAGGCCCTGGAAAAAAGATTAGATTGTGACTCTTTGGTATCTGAAGACTTGAGATTTTCTTTTCTTTTGAGAAGGTATAAAACCTTAGATACATAATTATTCCAGAGTTGAGATTGGATCCAGGGTCTGTCAGACTCCTATATCTTCAGGAATTGCTCATATGGTCAACAAAATCTACATTTCTGCTAGACCAATGACATTCATGTTATTTTGAGTTTTACTTGAGTTATTTAGAACTTTGAAAATTCATGACTGCTTAATTTGTTGCAAAGGACGATATAATAAAGAAATCTCCAAATTCAGTGGCTTAAAGTGCTTGGAAGTTCATTGCTTTTTCGTGTGCCAGCCCAGAGCAGGTGGCCAACTCTGCTCTGTGAAGTCATCCCAGAAAACAGGCAAGCAAGGAGGTTCTGTCCTCGAAAAGCCTTCTGAGGCTGTTCAGCTTTGCACAGAGGGGAAGAATGAGAGGGAAATCATAGCAAAGGATTTCCTTTTCAGTCCAGGACACCCATCATTTTTGTTCAAATTCCAATGGGGAGACCTCAGTGACACCACTGCAAGCAAAAGTGGGACATCTCATCTTTCTCCAAGTACCCTTTTTTATGCCCCAGAAGAAGGGAGGATGGATTGGGATGAGAGACATACCAAAAAGAGAGGGCTTGTCTTAAGATATTTAATAAAAATGGCTTCGTTGCTTTAGTTAAATGAGACAGATATCACGGGATATAAAACTACCATTCTACCACTCTATCACAAGCTCTTTGAGGTAAGGATTGATGAAGTGCCTAGCACACCCTAAGGGCTTCCCAGGCGGCCCTAGGGATAAAGAATCCACCTACCAAGGTAGGAGATGCAAGAGGCGTGGGTTTGATTTCTGGGTTGGGAATATCCACTGGAGTAGGAAATGGCACCCCACTCCAGTATCCTTGCCATGGAAAATTCTATGAGCAGAGTAGCCTGGCGGGCTATAGTCCATGAGGCCGCAAAGAGTCAAACACAACTGAGTGACTGAGCACACCCTAAGTGCTAAGTAAGTGTTTGGGATATAAATGATTCAATGAATTAATGGATCAATGAATGAATGAAATACCACCAAGATCCCAGCTTGACTCGAGTTCAGCCTTGTCTGGAGAACATATATCTAAACACCTCCATGGTACTCTTTTCCCTGCCATGCTTCAGTAGTTTCTGAATCAATGAGGCCCTGTGTCTAATAATGTGGCAATTTCTCAAAGACGCACTTAATCTGAAAGCTTCTGGACTCCGTCCACCTGTCTATTCAACTGGTCCCTAAGCACTGGAGTCACTAAGAACTCATTCTCTTCTCAACTCTATTGACATTTGATTTTTACCTAGAAATTCCCATGGTAACAAAACCTTGGAACACTTCAGTTATTAAGATCAAAAGAAAATCAAATCAAAACAATACACAGTGTGACCTTACATCAAACACAAGGGGGAAGAAAGGGGAAAAGACATTGAATGAGCATCTGTTACATTAGTTTAATCATTAAGTTATGTCTGAATCTTTTGCAAGCCCATGGACTGTAGCCTGCCAGGCTCCTCTGTCCATGGAATTTCCCAGGCAAGAATACTGGAGTGGATTGCCATTTCCTTCTCCAGGGAATCTTCCTGACCCAGAGATTAAACCCATATCTCCTGCATTGGTAGCCAGATTCTTTACTACTGAGCCACCAGGAAAGCCCATCTATTACATTAAGTATGTGAAAAATAACTGTGACAGATCCTGAATACATAGGATATTCACACCACCCCAAGGAGGTAGTTATTACTATCTTCAATTTGTGGATGAGAAATGAAGGCTCAGAGAGGCTGATGACTTTCTCAAGGTCACCAATTAGAAAAGACATGGCAGAACTCAGACTCAGAACCATCCAAATAAACAGTTCAGTTCCCACTGAACAGAACCTCTCACTGAAGGCCAGCAAACCCAAAGTTAATTTCTGACCTCATGTAACAGCGGTTTGTCATTGATCTTAAGGCTAATGAAAAAACACTTCTGCAAAGAAAAAAAAAGAAAAGGTCCCAGCTGAGTGTGATAAGAGACCTTAGTTCCAGCCTTGTAAAGGGCATTGTATGGAAAGGATGCAGATACCACAAAAAGCTTTTTCACAGTCAACAGAGCCTCTAGACCCAGGGACTTGAGGATCACGTCACCGTCCAGAGAACAGCAAGACAAGACATTTTCTAATGATCAACCCAAGAGTGACAAGTGACAGCATCCCAGCTGGGAAGACCACCTGCAGGGGGCAGACAGCCTGATTATTTAAAAAGAAAGACAGCCAGACTGACTAACAAATCTTGTTGATCTGTTACTTTAAGAAACTATTGCCTTTTTAGAAATGCTCATGATATAGGATAGACCAGGGGTCCACAACCGCCAGTATCTAATGCTTGACGATCTGAGGTGGAGCTGGTGTAATAATGATAATAATAGAAATAAAGAGCACACTAAATGTAATGCACTTGAATCATCCTCAAACCATCCTCACCCCACTCCACCCCCCAACCTACTGGTCCGTGGAAAATTTGTCTTCCATGAAGTGAGTCTCTGATGCCAAAAAGTGTGGGGACTGCTGGGATAGACAACACAAATGAGAAGACATCCAACAAAATCATATCTGACTAGATCATCAAAAATGACTCCTCATGCCGAAACTTGGACATTATCCCCAATGCAGGTACACTGGCACTGAAAACGGAAGAAAGGAAAAGCCATGTGTGGGCTGATTCTAGTGGTTACAGGGCTTAAGGTTAATGAACCAATGTCCCACTAGCCTGTCAAGGAGTCTTCTGCCTTTTTAGGCTGGGTTAGAAATGGCAAATATCTGACACACGCGCTTTACTTCTACCCTCTTAGCAGACATAATTTATGGATATTTTTTAGTTGCACCGAGGGCTACTTGCTTCCTGAGTAGTGCACAGGCTTCTCATTGCAGTGGCTTCTCTTGTTAGAGAGCACAGGCTCTAAGCCTATGGGCTTTGGTAGTTGCAGCACGTGAGCCCAGTTGCCCTGTGGCATGTGGGATCTTCCCAGACCAGGAATCAAACTCGTGTCCTCTGCATTAGCAGGAGGACTCTCAACTATGGACCACAAGGGAAACAAAAATTATGGATCTTAACAAAACATTAGAATCCTTTTCAACATCGTAATCCCTCCAGCCACTAATGATCAATTTGAATTGACAAAAATAAAGCCAAAGTGTCACCCCTTGCCTAAATCAACTTCCCATAAACAACCTTTGATGAAAGGAGCCAAAACAATCCTAAGAAAACAGAGGGCCTGAGAAAGTATAAGTGAAAACAAAAGCTACCTCTTGCTGCTTGGTCAATGGTTGCAAAGCATGCTGGGCAATTCTCATAATTCCAAGCCACTAAGCAAAATCCAAAAAGACATCTACAAAGTTTTCTTCCCAGACTCTCTAAAAGATAAATGACACCAATATTGTATCCTAAAAAAACTTGAGACTTTGAGGAGAAACCAGAGTGAATTATCAAAACCTTCATATTCCCCTAAAGTTGTTTCTAGCCTACTGGAAATAAACTGATGGCAAGCTTCAGCCTCTCTTTCTTGGTGAAAGCCTTCTCCCTTGGCCCAACATTTTTCTCACACACATGTTTATCTCATTCACAGAGTTCTGATTTTTAAATGGCAGCTGAGTCATATTTCGCTTAGATCCTTCTAATAGATTCATCTTTCAGGAAGGCAACACTTTTCAAAAGGGACTATGAACCAATAGCATTTGAAAAAATATATTAAAACTTAACAATAATGTCTCCTATAACTAATGACTAAATTTGTGCCAGTCTGCAAGAATCATCTCAATAGGTGCAGAAAAAAGCATTTGACAAACTTTTAAATATATTCATGATAGCAACTCTAGGCAAACTAGGAATAATAGACACTTATTCAACTCAATATAGAATATCTACAAAAACTATAGTTAACAGCATGCTTAATGCTCTGATGGATAGAGAGTATTCTTCATTATGTTGGTTACATAATTCTGTGTTTGCCAAAATTAATAGAACTGCTCACCTAGAAAGGGTAACTTTTACTGCATTAAATTATACCTAAATAAACCTCACTGTTAAAAAGATATTTTCAGATACCAATTCTCAATAATCAAAAAGTTAAGACATATTATTCTTTATCCCCTTTTCTATTTCTTACATTTATCAAAAATTCAGGTTTTGTACCTCACTCCCAGAAATTCTGATTCAGTACCTCTCTGAGGAAGCCCAGGAATCTGTATATTCAGCAAAATCTTCAGGTAATTCTATGAAGGAGGGCCAAGAACATGCCTTCTTTCTCTAGTCTTGTGTTTCTAAAAGATGGACAAGCTAATTTCATCCCTGGCTTCTGAGAAGCTCATGATCTCACAGTAGCTTCTATTCAGGATGACTTCCTTTTAGAAAAAAAAAAATCTGTTTATCTATTTGGCTATGCTGGGTCTCAGTTGCAGCATGTGGAATCTAGTTTTCTGACCAGGGGTTGAACCCAGGCCCCCTGCATTGGGAGTGTGAAGTCTCAGTCACTGGACCACCAAAGAAGCTGCCCAGGGGACTTTCAAATCAGTTTACTTTATATCCCTGACCCTCAGTTTTCTCATCTTCATGACAAAAATAATAAGGGAAGGAGTAGATAAAAGGAATATATGAAAGTGCTTAGTATAGTGTCTGGCATATAATAAATGCTCAAAGAGTACTATTTCTAGTTCATCTTCTTCTTTTCTAATGTACTTTATGATATTTTATCATTTTTTAATCCTCATGTGACTATACTTTTAATCTATATGTTTATTAACTATATCCCTGAGTTGTGCATTGCTACTTCCTTGAATGCACAAATGATTCATGTGTGTCTTTGATATGATAGAATGTACATTGTGGTCATTCATCTCCTTGATTAGAAAAATACTAATAAAACTGCCCATTTATCCATCTTCCCCAGCAACCTGCCTGAAATTCCTTCATTACCAATTAGTTGCTCAAGTGAAGCCAGAGCTCAGGACAAATGTAAAAATACCCATGGAGGGTGGTGGGCGGGCAAAACACTGAGTTACTCTCTGTCCTCTCCACCTAGTGGAGAAGTCTTTGGTCCTCAATCATCTTAGCTCTTCCTCATGAAAATGGAGACCTAGATCATGGAAACTTTGAGGCAGTGTGAGGGAGATACGAGATGAATATATGTAAGGACACGAATCCAAAACCTAGATCCAATAAAAGGGGAAGGTAACTTGTAAAGAGAGATTTTGGTACTTGAGAACTAACTGGAGAGAAGAGTTTAATCCAATCAAGGTAGGCAGCCCAGGACCACATGGAGTTCTGAGGGGAGACTGAGGGGGTGGGGTCGTGAGCGGGCGGTGGGTGTACTACAAAGTGGGGGTGGGGAAGAAGCTCTTAGGAAGCCCACCATATTGCAAAGACCTCCTCCACTTGCCCAGTCCCTGAGTAACCACTCAGGTGGCACCGGACCCTCACAGGCTTCTTAGTAGCAGCCCCGCATGGACACGCTGAAGCCTACAGTGGGTCTTCCCATGGCACCTCCCCGATCCAAGGCAGAAAGGGCACCTGCAGGGAGATTCAGCAATGTCCATCCCAGCACCACACGACAGGAACCATTTTTTGGGACATCTGATTCCCTCCACGGCCAGTGCTCATGTCAGCTTGAGCCCTTCTTCATGTTCTTTGAGCTCAGAAACCAGAATGTGGAAAAACACAAGGTGCTGTATTCTAGCTGAAGAAAACTGAACCCTGGTATTTTCCAGACAGCTCACCTAGGGCCTTCAGACTTCTCAGTACCCACTGGGTCATATAAGCAGCGTTCACCTACCCCACAGGCTGGCCATATGTTCAACCTCCCCCTCACAGTCTCCATGAAGGATGGCACTGAGCAGAAAGATGAGGTCCTCGTTCAGGCTTTTGCAGGGGCCAGATTGCTGTGAAGAGGAAATGCATATCTTTCTGTTGCTGAAAGTCATCTCTCAATGGGCAGGCTCTGAGTCCATGACCCCTTGGACCCCTGCCAGTGGCCGTACCTTGGCCCACACAGAAGCTGCAAGCCAGCATGGCTGTTCATCACAAAGGAAGGCCAGGGGGGTTTCTCAAGAGAGTCCACTGTTCATTGTACAATGTAATCCAATTTCCTAGTGTTTATTATATTTACATGTATAAAATATGTCTGTTTAATAGTAATACTCTGTGAAGGACATTTGCTTGTTGCTAGGGGATGCAAAGCTGAATAAGCATAGTCCCTGCTCATATTTCAGGTAAGTAGGGCTTAGACAGGCTAATAAAAATAATTTATTGACCGTGTGTTAGAAATCCTATTATGTCATAATTTCAAATCTTTCATACATATGTGTATGAAAACTGAAAGTCACTCAGTTGTGTCTGACTCTTTGTGACCCCATGGACTGTAGCCTACCAGGCTCCTCCATCCATGGAATTCTCCAGGCAAGAATACTGGAGTGGGTAGTAAGCATATATGTAAAACATATATTTGTGTTTTGGAGATGGCAATGACATTTTTTCTAATAATAAGAAAAACAGAGGAGTGGTTAAAAATATAGGATTTAAAGTCAAACTGCTTTTGACCTTGGGCAAATTATTTATTTATTTTTAAAAAGTCAAGCAGTTCCCAAAAAGCACAGAGTAGGAAATCAGAAGGTCCTATTAGCCCATCAGTCAGAAGCAAGACAGTCAATATTTTGCTGAATACAATTCACGAGTGTTTTATAGGCTTCTCACCCACGTACATACACTCATGTACTCTGCTTTTACAAAAATGACATCATATTCTACTTACTGTTCATATCCTATATTTTCCCCCCAATATGGAGTAGACATCTTTATGAGTCAGTATATGGAGAACCTACTGTCCTTTTAATGGCTTCAAAGTATTTCACACTCTACAAATCATGATATTGTCTCCTCTATTCATTTTATTTCTTTTTCTAATAGAATTGGCATGTCTGGAAAAAAATACTACCAGGTAATAGCTATGACAATGAACTTTTTGTTTGTTTGTTTCTGACTTTAATGAGACTTTTACCACTGAGCATGAGGCTAGCCATGGATTATAAATACATGGTAAAAGTTATGAGCATATCTATTTATTTATATTTTATTGAGAGGTTTTGCATTGGGCATGAATGTTAATTTTTATCAAATGCTTTTCAGCATCTATCAAAATGATCAAATACATTTTTTTCCCTTTGCTATTAATAAATTAAATTATATAGACTTCATAATATTAAAAAATTAATGTGGTCCTAAAATAAACCTTACTTTGTCATGATTTTTCTCTTAACATACTGCTGGATTCTGTTTGCTATGATGTTTACAGATGGCCAAATCCCAAGTAAAATGCCTTAATAAAATATTTATATGTACATATATAAAAATCTTTCTGTGTGCTCTTTGCATGTGTTTTAGAGTTAATATTTTTTCTTATAAAAATAATTGGAAATATTTTATTCTATCTTTATCTTTAAAATACTAGGTAGATGTGTTCCCTGGAAGTTGAAAGTATTTACAAGGAAAATAATTCTCAGTTTTCAACTCCAGATACTACTGTAAATGTGTTATTTAAGTGTTCTATCTCTCCTAGAGTATTTCTTGTCTAATTTTATCTTTTCCCTTTTGAGGATAATATAGTCACAATTATTTGGTGGAATCAGGAACCTTCCCTCTACATGGCCACCTTGGTCTAGTAGTGTTTCTCATTGTCTTTGAAAATTACTTTTTCCACCTCTCCTCCTACTAGCGGGAACTTCCAGGTTAAGGAATCTTTCCCTCTACAACAGGAGAGGAAAACCACGTGGTTATTGAGAAGCTGGATCAAAAACCAAAACAGAGCAAAGTGTGTGATGAGGTGTGATCTTGATTTGTGTCCTCCATCCCCAATATTACTGGATTGTTTACTTATTTATTTTTTAGTTTATTTATTTGGCTGTGCCCAGTGTTAGCTGCAACATGTGAAATCTTTAGCTGCAGCATGGGAACTCTCAGCTGCAGCATGAGGGATCTAGTTCTCTGACCAGGGATCAAGCCCAGACCCCTTACATTGGGAACGCAGATTCTTAGCCGCTAGACCACCAGAGAAATCCCTCCGGTACTGCTGTTTTTACAGAAGAAAGAAGACTGGACACTGCCAGCCTCCACTGATCTCCCCAGGCCTCCAACCCTCCATCTTCTGACCCTAAAGATCTATTTTTATCTCATTGAATGCCCACCTCATGAGGACACACCTACGACCTCCATTCTGCAGAGGGAACTGAACATGGGCAATTTCTTAACCAAGCTGAGTTCACACGGGCAATAAGCAGGGCAGATGCAGGATTTGAACCCAGTGTTGTCTGCCTCTGAAGCCTGTGGGCCTTCCCCTGTTCTCACCAGCACATTTTGGGTCTGAGCTCCAGTGGTCCTTGAAGCTGTATTGCATTCTGTGCCTCCCACAGAGTTAGTAGTAAGTTACTCCCACTTAGGGCAGTAAGTGACACAGTTAACTTTCTATCGCTTACAACTAAAAAATATCCAACTAATAAACTAATAAAGCCACTAACATGTATTCATCCAGCCCTACCTGATTGCAAATTGACTTAATGGTATACTCTGCTCCCTCCTTAGAGCCTGCTGAGCACAGAGACTCCCATAAAAATGCAAAAAAGAATATTGAGTTTCAAGTAGATCTGTAATCATTAGATTGATTCTGGGTTCTAACTATAAATCATAGGAAAACTAATTTTAAATGTGCAGCATAATTAAACATTAATAAATATGATAAGTAAATGGGAAAAAAATGAGAAGCTAGAGGGGTTGAATTTTGGCATTGTACACAGACTATTTGGTCAATTCTGGTTAATTTTATTACCTCTTTGGATTTTAGTTTCCACAACTGTAATGTGAATCACTGAACTTACTTGGCATGCATTGTATTTGAATCCTAAAGATTAAGAAGTGCGACCATGGCAAAGAAAAAAAAAAAAAAGAAGTGCTGTGCTGCTGTTGTTATTGCCATCGTTTAGTCACTAAGTCATGTCCAACTCTTTCGTGACGCCATAGACTATAGCTCACCAAGTCCCTCTGTCCATGGCATTCTCCAGGCAAGAGCCCTGGAGTGGGTTGCCATTTCCTTCTCCAGGAGATCTCCCCGACCCAGGAATCGAACCCACATCCTCTGTGTCTCCTGCATTGGCAGGCAGATTCTTTACTGCTGAGCCACCAGGAAAGCACAAGAAGGGCTGAATGCAACCAAAAATGAAGAAAAGGAAACTTTTCTAGAGACAAAGAGACCCCAAATATCAGACTCCTTTAATGACAGTAAGAACATGATAAGAAAACTATTACCATCATTCTCAGATGAGAAATCCAGCCTTTGGCAAGTTTCTTGGCCAAGTTAGTCTTTGGAAGGGCACACATCATAACTTGAACAGTCTGTGAGTTCCACAGTGTAAAAGAACCTAAAAACTCCCTTTCTTTTTTTTATTCACCTATATTGGTCTAGATATCATCTTTTAAGTGTGAAACATCTTGTAAGTGTGAAATTTTTCTAGGGTTTCTTTGGGCTATACAGATATTTTCATGTTTTGAGTTTTCCAACTTCTTTGTTTAGGAAGGAAAATTCGTCATCCAGAGGCATGTGGCATATTTTAATCTTTTTGCAGTTCTCATTTTGCTTATGTTGCTAAACACTATCATTTCTTTAATATCATTTGTGAGAACAGGAATCACCTTTAAAAGGACAAAATGCCCTATTTTCCCTGATACCATAACAGCAGTTCTAATGAAAGGTACCCACCCTTAAACAGTGGGAGGAGACACTTCTATATGAGAATCACTTGGAAGATATTCAACACCATGGGCTCACTGTTAGCTAGAAATGTCCAAACAAATTATATATCAGTGCTGCTTATTGGCTCTACTCATTAGAAACACATAAGATCCACTTCAACACTGAACAGCTATTTCTGCTCCTCATCTTCAGGTTTGAAAAAATTACTTCTTTGCAACTATAGCTGAGCTTCAGCCATCACCTGATATGCTGGAAATTAATTATGCAGCAAAAATTTTTGCTACATCAGGGCTTTCTACAATCCTAAGAAACAAATATTGTCTATAACTGTATAAAAGGCGAAGATTACATGATGAGCTCAGCTTTATTTCACCAATAACTGCAATGAAAAGAAAAAAAACAAAAGCACCTTTTCTTGTAAAACAGTCTCTAGGGACTGATGCTGTTCTCTCTATGCCCAGAATAACAAAGGGAAATGTTGCTGGGGAAAATGTGAGGATGTCTTTGCCTTTTTCTGGAAAGAAAGAAAAAATAAGACCCTGACTGAACATAGCTCCGAAGTGCCAAAAAGAAGTTGAAATGTGAGCCTAGCCAATTCGTGGGAATTTCAAGGGAAAAATACATGGTGTCCGCGTCCCCACCTGCTCTCCTGCCGTGGCCCCATCCGATGCCCTTCCCCCACCTTCTGAGTGATGGGAAATCCATCCATCCTCTCGCCACCTCTGGTCTTCCTCCTCCAGAAATAACCCAATGATGGAGAACCTTCTGTGGGCTAGACGCCATCTCCTTTGCCTATGTGACATTTAATTTTCAAGACAATTCTACTGTACAGATGACGAAAGTGAAGTCAACTGGCTCAGTCCCTTGCCTGAACAACTCGCACATGTTAGAAAGGAAAAGCAGGCCCTGACATCAGGCAACTCATAGCTGAGCCTCAATGATATTAGGAATGCTGATGCTTACGGCAAAATCACATTTCTCTCCTCCTAGTCACAGTCTCACAGAGTATCCACACAGACAGTTTGCCACACACAAAAAACAGCAAGCATCCCTCCTCCCCTCAGCTGAATGAGTGGCCACTACTTTTGTACCAACTATAACTTTACCCTCTCTAGTCTTCTCGCTAAGATTATTGATCGATTGTAGAATTGTTCAATCAAGAGAGAATTCACTTCCTTAGTCACTCCCCAGTTTTGCCCATATAAATTCCAAATCCTGTCCTAGTTCTAACACTCCCTCATTGAGACACCCGATGGTTCCCTATGGTGTGTGTTCTCCCATCATTGCCATGAGTAACAGTAACCTTCTCAATTACAGGTGTGTTCCTGGGGCTAAGCCTGTGGTTTCTTATCACTCTACCATAGTATCATTTGTTCCCTGAATTGATCTAAGCCTCTGCTTTTCTCATCTCTAAATTGGGAATGATCAGAATATCCAATTCCTATGTGCATGCATAATAAGTTGCTTTAGTTGTGTCCGACTCTTTGTGAACCCAAGGACTGTAGCCTGCCAGACTCCTCTGTCCACGGGATTTTCCAGGCAACAATACTGGAGTGGGTTGCCATGCTCTCCTCATCCAATTCCTGAGGTGCTTCTAAATGAAATAACATGCTCAACAAACACAAGTCCCTCTTATTATCATTCCCACCATGATAATAATAACCGCTATTTTTGTTCATATAACACCTTACTGCCTCCATGACACCTTTCTGAAAGCCTGGTTTCAACATGTATGAAGCTCCTGCTACATGAGAAACACTTTTCTCTACTTCTCAGAAAGCCTCTCAGCTGAAAACCTCCAAAATTTTTAAGAAGTGTTAAGATTTCAATATCAAAAATTCTTTACATGCTGCCATGTATATTATTTCTATTTTTATGCTCTTTGTCTTCAATGAGATGGTTTCTGTCTTTAAGGAGCATGTCATATCTGGAAGTTGTAATCCTTTAGATCTTGGCACATAGTAAATGATCAATTAAACATGTGTTGATTGATTGGCACAAAAGGCCAGTACGGACAGAACTGTGCCACTGAAAGTGTATAAAGGAGCTGGCTTTTTACAGCCGCAGGTCTGAGGCCTGGGGACAGGTGGGAAAGGCAGTTCAGGTGCCCTTTGGCTTAAGGTTCTTTCTGACCTTCTCTCCTCTCAGGGATCTTGATTTCCACATCTTCCAGGTTAACAAGATCGTGATGCTTTAAGGGTTTGTCTCCTTCTAGTTAGGAAATAGTCTTACAAAAAGAGTAAGTCTCATAGTATTCCCTTTTAAGTTCAGTTCAGTTCAGTTGCTCAGTCATGTCTGATTCTGCGACCCCATGGACTGCAGCATGCCAGGCCTCCTTCTCCATCACCAGCTCCCAGAGTTTACTCAAACTCATGTCCATTGAGTCGGTGATGCCATCTATTCCCTTTTAGACACTTTTATTTTTTACACTCCTTTTCTTTCCCACTCAATCACCAAACATTTTCTTCCTTGGCTCCAGACAAATAAATATGTATTAGTAATAATCATCATTTTTAAACAAACAATTTTCAGTTTTATTTTTTTAATGTGAGGGTTGCCTATAGAATAGGAATTTAATTTATCACCTCAGATATGCAGATGACACCACCCTTATGGAAGAAAGTGAAAAAAAAAAAAACTAAAGAGCCTCTTGATGAAAGTGAAAGAGGAGAGTGAAAAAGTTGACTTAAAACTCAACATTCAGAAAACTAAGATCAAGGCATCCAGTCCCATCACTTCATGGCAAATAGATGGGGAAACAATGGAAACAGTGAGATACTTTATCTTCTTGGGCTCCAAAATCACTGCAGATGGTGACTGCAGCCATGAAATTAAAAGATGCTAATTAAAAGAAATTAAAAGACAGAAGAAAAGCTATGACCAACCTAGACAGCATTAAAAAGCAGCAATATTTCTTTGCCAATAAAGGTCCATCTAGTCAAAGCTATGGTTTTTCCAGGAGTCATGTATAGATGTGAGAGTTGGACCATAAAGAAAGCTGAGCGCCAAAGAATTGATGCTTTTGCACTGTGGTGTTGGAGAAGACTCTTGAGAATCCCTTGGACTGCAAGGAGATCCAACCAGTCCATCCTAAAGGAAATCAGTCCTGAATATTCATTGGAAGGACTGATGATGAAGCTGAAACTGCAATACTTTGGCCACCTGATGTGAAGAACAGACTCACTTGAAAAGATCTCGATTCTGGGGAAGATTAAAGGCAGGAGGAGAAAGGGATGACAGAGGGTGAGATGGTTGGATGGTATCACTGACTCGATGGACATGAGTTTGAGTAAGCTCTGGGAGTTGGTGATGGACAGGGATCCATGGGGTTGCAGTCCATGGGGTCACAGTCAGACACGGCTGAGCGACTGAACAGAACTGAACTGAACTGATGGGGCTTCCCTGGCAGCTCAGCAGTAAAGAATCGGCCTGCAATGCAGGAACCACAAGGAGATGCAAGTTCAGTCCCTGGGTCAGGAAGATCCCCTGGAGGAAGGCATGGCAACCCACTCTAGTATTCTTGCCTGGAGAATCCCATGGACAGAGGAGTCTGGCAGGCTACAGTCTATGGGGTCGCAGAGAGCCGGACACAACTGAAGTGACTTAGCATGCATGCATATATATGTATACATATATACACTCTCTTCTTTTTGGCTGCCCTAGGTCTTCAGTGCTTTGCGTGGACTTTGTCTAGTTGCCATGAGCGGGGGCTACTCTTCCTTGTGCTTCACGGCCTTCTCATCGCGGTGGCTTCTTTTATGGCAGACACAGGCTCTAGAGTGCAGTGGGCTCAATAGCTGTGGCACACAGGCTCAGTTGCTCTGAGGTATATGGAATCTTCCCAGACCAAGGATGGAACTTGTGTCCCTTGATTGGCAGGCAGATTCTTAACCACTGGACTGCCTATGTACATTGTTTTTCATATTCTTTTCCATTATGGTTTATCACATGATATTGAATATAGTTCCCTATCCTATCTGTAATAGTTTGCATCTGCTAATCCCAAACTCCCAGTGCATCCATCCTCCATCTTGTCTTTCCATCAGCAACTGCAAATCTGATCTCTATATCTGTGAGTCTGTTTCTGTTTTGTAGATAAGTTCATTTATGTCATATTTTAGATGCCACATAGAAGCAATATCATATGGTATTTGTCTTTCTCCATCTGACTTACTTCACTCAGTATGATAATATCTAGGTCCATCCATGTTGCTGCAAATGGCCTTATTTCATAGTATAGGAATGTTTTTCTCAAAAAAATCATTTTTTATTGGGATATAGCCAATTATCAAATAATGCTGTGATAGTTTTAGGTGATTCAGCAATACATCTACCCATCCTCCCCAAACTCCCCTCCCATCTAGGCTGCCACATAACATTGAGCAGAGTTCCATGTGCTAGTACAGTAGGTGAACAGAAATCTTTAATTTGTTACATGCAGCAAGCACTCCTTTGATATCCTGAGATCACTACATTAGATTTTCAGTGTTTCTTAGAAGGTGGGGTTGAGAAATTCCTTTTCTCAATAGTAATTACAACATTTTCTTTGAAAATTATTTGACTTTTATTACTAAGGAAATAATTATTTTCTTTAAAATGTAATGTTGCTCCCCACTCACATCTCAACTGACAGTTGAAAAATCGTCTTGATTAGAGGGCGTTGATGTGCATTCTAGCTGGGTAAAGATATTCAACTGCGCTTCTACCCTGACTCAAGTCAAATGACCAAGCCATATGACTTGGCTACCCAACTCCATACCATGCCTACTGCAAGGACAACTTCTCTCCTATTCTGAACTGTCTGCATTTCTTTGTCTCTCGGTTCCAGGAATCAGAGCCTGGGTAGATTGCAGTGAGTCCTGTAGCTATTTACATGAATGCCTTCCACCAATATCTGTGTATCTGAGATAGTTTCAATGTATTAGTTTAGATGAGAAAAGCAAGATCAATTATATATATATATTTATACTATATATATATATATAGTATGTTCCCACTTGTGTAACCTCTCACGACCAAGATTCCTACATATGTGTCTAAATGTTTATGCATGATTGTGAAACATGATGAATATATAGTAAATTGTATTGGTTACCTCCAAGGACAATGGATGTGAGAGGAGGGAGGGGAGATGGGCAGAGAGTATTATACTTTATTTATATATTTTTGGATGTTTTTTATTTATTATAATAAAGCACATGACTTTTTCAGAAAAGGATAAAACATGTAAATGCACAAAGACATCTCTTAGTTTTTTCTGACTCTTGAAGTTGTACTTGCGGTGCTCAAAAACTCCTTCTGGCAAGAGTAAGAACTAGAAACCTCAGAAGGCATCTGGGTCTTGAAGTTACAACATGTGGGTATAAGGAAGTTTAGAATAAGCAGATTAGATTGCTGAGTGTCTCCAAAGGAACATTATGCATTGTTTGGCTCATTCCCCTCAGAATTATCTGGTTCTAGGCTTTCGTTGCCTCTGAGCAATTTTACAACTCTGTAAGTTATGGATAACTAATTGCATGTCTATAGAAAAAGATTATCTTGCCCTGCTATCAGATTTTGTTCTAGTAGAAGGGAAAGTCCCACTCCTCCCTCTACCTGCTTTCCTGATCTAGCA
This sequence comes from Cervus canadensis, assembly GCF_019320065.1. NCBI lineage: Eukaryota > Metazoa > Chordata > Mammalia > Artiodactyla > Cervidae > Cervus > Cervus canadensis. The sequence goes on from NC_057393.1 coordinate 19,624,658, forward strand.
AGCTGTCTGTCTTTGTAATTTTTTTTTCTTTGTATATTTCTTACATCTTACCACTTTCCTTATTAGCGATGAGCTAAATATTATCTTTAACATATGTTTATTTTATACGTGAATGAGAGTCATCACGATTTTACATCTTTTTAAAGTTAGTCTTTAACATGGCATTGAATCCCATGGTAACCAGGATCAGAGCCAGCTGTGTCACCTACAGCGAGTTCCTCTGCTTCTCTGTCCCCATCCATCTCATTACCCTTTCTTCTGTTACATTCTGTCTCTCTCTTGCTCACATCCTTCTGCCCACATACAGATGGCGACATCTGTAATGATGCTCCCTGGTTATTTCTGGGTGGTGGTATTTGAGGAGTTTTGTAGCCTTTTTTCACTTGTCTGCCTTGCTTGAATCTTTTATAACGGACATTTGCCATTTTTATAAATCAATAAAGTATATGTGAGCAAAGTGACACTTGTCCAAATTTGTCAAGTGCTTCTTTCTCAATTTTTTATATCTTTGATCTTCAGAGAATCTGAGCAGTGAGAAATCTGAAATATTAGTAGAGGCCAGTTAACTTTACTGGAGAACAAAAAAGATGAGCAAAGTTTCTGAAAGTCTGCGGTACATGCACGATGCCCCTGGCATAGGGTGATCCCAGCCCCGAGACACTCCTAGGCCAGCCCAGCCCCTCTGCCCCTGAGTTCCTGCTGGATGACAGCCCCTGTGAGGCCTTTTCTAGGTGGCCAGTGGTTTGCTGGGGCAGGTGTGACTCCCTGTTACTTTCCTAGCTGCACCATGAAAACTGGCACATCCATTTTGTAAGCGCATCCGTTAAAGGCACTGGGGGGAAAGGCACCCATCTGACAGGTGTGTGCAGCACCTCCAGGTTTTCGAGGGCCATTGTAGCTGCTTCTCCCTGCTAGATGCCAGTAGCACTCTCTCCTCCTCCACTCCTCGGATGTGACAACCAGAAATGTCTCCAGACTTTGCCAAAGTCCTCTGGGGAGCAGAATTGTCCCCAATTGAGAATCATTGGTCTTGGGCATTGAGTTGCTATCTAATCAAGCTTTGTGCTAAATTCTAGAATCAGAATGTTGCACATAACATAGCCAGGGGGCCATTCACCTGGGGGTTATCCTTCCACAGATCCCAATCTTTGTAGCTAGAAAAAGTAGGCAGGACTTGTGTTCCACAGGACTCTCTTTGAAGAATACTGTTTTGATGTAGTTCCAAGTAGAGCCACATACTCCATGCTGCTGTCTGGAGAACAATGCCAATGCCACAAAGAAAGACAAATCCCTTTTGACAACCCTGCAGATCTGCCCTTCAAAGCAGTGTTCGTGCATCCTTCTGGGTTCCGCTCAGAGGATTATTATTTGCCAGAGTTCACATGGGTCAAATGCCAATGATACTAAAACTCTACTTAATTAGCGCATCAGAAGCCTAGAGGGCTTCCCAGGTAGATCAGCTGGTAAAGAATCCACTTGCAATACAGGAGACCGCGGTTCAATTCATGGGTTGGGAAGTTTCTCTGGAGAAGGAATAAGCTACTCATTCCAATATTCTTGGACTTCCCTGGTGAATCAGATGGTAAAGAATCTGCATGCAATTTGGGAGACCCGGGTTCCATCCCTGGGTTGGGAAGATCCCATGGAGGAGGGCATGGCAAACCACTTCAGTTTTCTTGCCTGGAGAATCCCCATGGGCAGGGGAGCCTGGTGGACTACGGTCCATAGGGTTGCGAAGAGTTGGACAGGACTGAGCGACCAAGCAGAGCACAGCGCAGCCGCGGCTGGTAACAATGGCTTTAGTTTACTGAGAAGGCTGAGAAGGCTGGAGGAATTGAAACAAGGTGGGAAGGATCATTTTGGCACAGCTTATCCAGTGAGAACTCTTAGTTCTTCTTCAACTCAGGTACTAGTGCTTAAGGCTAAAGTAAGATGAGAGCCACCAATTCTTCCTAAGACTGAAGCCTGAATTCACTCAAACAATTGACAAAGAGCCTAGGTATTGCTATTTTTCCCCAAAACTCCAGATGTGTTTGTAATGAGCAGCCATGTTTAAAAACAACTGGACTATATGATGATCTTTTACTTTTATCTAGTGTCATTTTTTTCTAGTTCGTATTTAGTACTCCCATTTCATTTAGTTTATGTTTTCAAATTTCTCCATCTCTTTTTTGTTGTTGTTCTTTCTCAAGTCTTTATCAAGCATACTAGAAAAGCTTTTGTATACATATACATTGTATATATATATTTTAGAAAATTTATGAATTCTTGACTAGCTAAAAAAGTTTATGACATTTTGATTCCACTTGTTTGACTTAGTATGACTAGAATGCTAGATTTCTTATTTACATCCACTCAAAACTTTGATACAGTTGCATTTATTTTGGCATCTAGTATTACTGCTCAAAGTCTAAAAAATTTATTATCTTGGTGACTTTTAAAAAACTTGAATGAGGCTTGAAACTTCTAATCCAGCTGAGAATATAAAAAACTATTATGTTGTTAAAAAAACAGAAAGTTAATAAGTGATTGAGTATTATTAACTAAAGTACAGATTTTGTTCAAATTTCACAAAATTTTATGCTAGTGTCCATTATTTGTTTTCATACCTTATTTAAGACTCCACAGTGTATTTAATTGCACTGAGCAGCTTCAACTGCATGCAGCAAATTCTGGTAAGTTCTCTTTTCATTTAATTCTATTACAAATATTTTCTAATTTTCCTTGTTATTAGTTCTTAGATATACCCATTACTTAAAAATGGACATTTAACTTCCAAATACATGGGATAAAGTATCTTTAATATTAGTTTCTCATTTTGATACTAATTTCTCATTTAAATGCTTTCTTCCCTGCAAAAAAAAAACCTACCTTTTAAAATAAACTGTCCTAAATAAAACTGGCATATGACCCAGCAATCCCACTTCTGGGCATACACACTGAGGAAACCAGATCTGAAAGAGACACATGCACCCCAATGTTCATCGCAGCACTGTTTATAATAGCCAGGACATGGAAGCAACCTAGATGCCCATCAACAGATGAATGGATAAGAAAGCTGTGGTACATATACACCATGGAATATTACTCAGCCATTAAAAAGAATACATTTGAATCAGTTCTAATGAGATGGATGAAACTGGAGCCCATTATACAGAGTGAAGTAAGCCTGAAAGATAAACACTAATACAGTATACTAACACATATATATGGAATTTAGAAAGATGGTAACGATAACCCATATAGGGTTAAGGGTTATAGGCAAGACAGAAAAAGAGACACAGATGTATAGAACAGACTTTTGGACTCTGTGGGAGAAGGCGAGGGTGGGATGATCTGAGAGAACAGCATTGAAACATGTATATTATCAAGTGTGAAACAGATCGCCAGTCCAGGTTGGATGCATGAGACAAGTGCTCGGGGCTGGTGCACTGGGATGACCCAGAGGGATGGGATGGGGAGGGAGGTGGGGGGGGGGGGGTTCAGGATGGGGAACACATGTAAATCCATGGCTGATTCATGTCAATGTATGGCAAAAACCACTACAATATTGTAAAGTAATTAGCCTCCAACTAATAAAAATAATTGAGAGAAAAAAAATAAAATACACTGTCCTAGATAGCACACGTAAATGACTGCTCACTCTTCTTATATGCATTCATGAGAAAATCATTTTAAAAAAACTTTACTTGCTTTCCTTTTTTATTAGAAATTTTTATGGGAATTTTTCTTCCTTTATTCTTACATCAAGAGCCACAGGTAATGAAGCCCAGGAATGATCTCCCATAGAATCGACCATCTAGGTAAAATCTGTAACATAAGCAAATTCTGCATCCTTAGCTGTGCAGTCACCACCAGGGGGGACTGGGTCATGTCCACACAGCTGCTCTCCTTAAAAGCAGCACAATGTCTAGCTGGTGCAACAGCCCAGCTCACAGTGGCTGAGCTGTGACCATAGGGCCAACCTGCAGTTGGAGATTCCCAAGCTTGGCTGAGCAACAGAACTATCTGGGCATTTTTAAGATTCAGTTTCCAGGTTCCTCTCAAATGTTTTGAACAGAATATTCTGATCTTGAATATTTAACTCTTCACAAAGCTATGGAGGTGATTTTGACGATTAGCCAGATTTTGAAATTATTGTATTAAGTTTTCAGATTAGAGACTTGGTAATGTCTTGGTGATGTTATACTCTAATATCTTCAAAAAGGAGGTTCACTTGTAGTTGAATTAGCAGCTACTATGTCTCTTAACCTGGGCTTCCCTGGTGACTCAGCGGCAAAGAATCCACCTGCAATGCAGGAGACATGGACTTGATCCTGGGTCTGGAAGATCCCCTGGAAAAGGAAATGGCAACCCACTCCAGTACTCTTGCTTGGGAAATCCCATGGACAGAGGAGCCTAGTGGACTACAATCCATAGCATCCCAAAGAATCAGACACAACTGAGCAAACAACACATGCACACATCCCTTAACTTAGAGATCTGATATAGTAAAAATGGAAAACTAAAATGCATATAAAATATATCAAGTGTTTTGTCCTAGGGTAAATACAAGAGAGGTATGTGGGAAGATGTCATGCCCTGATTTTTTCTAGAGTATTTCTGAGTTAAACTTTGGTCCTTGTGGTTAGGTAAACAATCAAAACTTACAAAAAATTTCACCTACTATATATCGATACATATACAAACCAAATATTGCAGTTTCCCATACATACCAATAGCACAAAATTCTTCCCAAACCCAACATCCCAAATTTTGACTCATTCAGTCATTCAGCAGAAATTATGGATACTTTAACTTCTAGGAGTAGATTTCAACAATTCATTAGTTTTTGTCATATTTGTGGGGAAAGTGCTCAAAACTACAGTGTAAGAGGTCATGCATAACTGATGCTGAGTTATGGAATGTCCAATAATATCAGAAAACATTTGAGATTGTGAAGACTACAGTAGTCAGAAGAGGCATCTCAGAGAATAGAGGTGGGTTCTGAAGAATGGTGAGTATTAGCAGAGAAACTGAAGAAGTGCTCCAACTAACTTGACACAAGTTTTCCCACTGCCTGAGTCAGTAGTAGATAGTAAAATCATGACTGTCCTTTATAAGCTGATGCTTGGAAAATAGTAGTACTAAGGTTATATTAGTTCAGTTCAGTTCAGTTGCTCAGTCGTGTCCGACTCTTGGTGACCCCATGGACTGCAGCATGCCAGGTCCCCCTGTCCATCATCAACTTCCAGAGTTTACTCAAACTCATGTCCATTGAGTCAGTGATGCCATCCAACCATCTCACCCTCTGTCGTCCCCTTCTCCTCCCACTTTCAATCTTTTCCAGCATCAGGTCTTTTCAAATGAGTCCGTTCTTCACATCAGATGGCTAAAGTATTGTAGGTTCAGCTTCAACATCAGTCCTTCCAATGAATATTCAGGACTGACTGATTTCCTTTAGAATGGACTGGTTGGATCTCCTTGCTGTCCAAGGGACTCTCAAGAGCCTTCGCCAACAAAAAAGTTCAAAATTCTTCAGTGCTCAGCTTTCTTTACAGTCCAACTCTCACATCCACATATGACTACTGGAAAAACCATAGCTTTGACTATACAGACCTTTATTTTGGCAAAGTAATGTCTCTGCTTTTTAATATGCTGTCTAGGTTTGTCATAGTTCTTCTTCCAAGGAGCAAGCATCTTTTAATTTCATGGCTGCAGTCACCATCTGCAGTGATTTTGGAACTTAAAAAATAAAATCTGTCACTGTTTCCACTGTTTCCCCATCTATTTGCCATAAAGTGATGGGACCAGATGCCATGATCTTAGTTTTCTGAATATTGAGCTTTAAGCCAGATTTTTCATTCTCCTCTTTCACTTTCAACAAGAGGCTCTTTAGTTCTTCTTCACTTTCTGCCATAAGGGTGGTGTCATCTGCATATCTGAGGTTATTGATATTTCTCCCGGCAATCTTGATTCCAGCTTGTGCTTCATCCAGTCCAGCATTTCTCGTGATGTACTCTGCATATAAGTTAAATAAGCAGGGTGACAGTATATAGCTTGACATACACCTTTCCTGATCTGGAACCAGTCTGTTGTTCCATGTCCAGTTCTAACTGTTGCTTCCTGACCTGCATACAGATTCCTCAGGAGGCAGGCCAGGTGTTCTGGAGTTCCCATCTCTTGAAGAATTTTCCACAGTTTATTGTGATCCACACAGTCAAAGGCTTTGGCGTAGTCAATAAAGTAGAAATAGATGTTTTTCTGGAACTCTCTTGCTTTTTTGATGATCCAGGAGATATTGGCAATTTGATCTCTAGTTCCTCTGCCTTTTATAAAACCAGCTTGAACATCTGGAAGTTCACAGTTCATGTACTGTTGAAGCCTGGCTTGGAGAATTTTGAGCATTACTTGGCTAGTGTGTGAGATGAGTGCAATTGTACGGTTGTTTGAGCATTATTTGGCATTGCCTTTCTTTGGGGCTGGAATGAAAACTGACCTTTTTCAATCCTGTGGCCACTGCTGAGTTTTCCAAATTTGCTGACATATTGAGTGCAGCACTTTCACAGCATCATCTTTTAGGATTTTAAGTAACTCAACTGGAATTCCTTCACCTCCACTAGCTTTGTTTGAAGTGATGTTTCCTAAGGCCCACTTCAGTTCACATTCCAGGATGTCTGGCTCTAGGTGAGTGATCACACCATCATGATTAACTGGGTCATGAAGATTTTTTTTGTATAGTTCTTCTGTGTATTCTTGCCATCTCTTCTTAATGTCTTCTGCTTCTCTTAGGTCCACAGAATTCCTGTCCTTTATTGAGCCCATCGTTGCATGAAAATTTCCCCTGGTAACTCTAATTTTCTTGAAGAGATCTATAGTCTTTCCCATTCTATTGTTTTCCTCTATTTCTTTGCACTGATCACTGAGGAGGGCTTTCTTATCTCTCCTTGCTATTCTTTGGAACTCTGCATTCAAATGGGTATATCTTTCCTTTTCTCCTTTGCCTTTTTGCTTCTCTTCTTTTCATAGCTATTTGTAAAGCCTCCTCATACAACCATTTTGCCTTTTTGTATTTCTTTTTCTTGGGGATGGTCTTGATCACTGATTCCTGTACAATGTCACAAACCTCCATTCATAGTTCTTCAGGCACTCTGTCTATCAGATCTAATCCTTTGAATCTATTTGTCACTTCCACTGTATAATTGTAAGGGATTTGATTTAGGTCATACCTGAATGGTCTAGTGGTTTCCCCTACTCTATAGAATCATCCATTATAGCCAATAACTCCTTCACATCAATGAATACAACCATTTAACCCAATAACTGATCCCATTCACCCCACCTCCACTCCAGCAAGCTCCAGCTTCACCACCCACACCCTTTTGTCAAACTTTATAACTAGTCATACAGTCCATAGAGTCGGACAAGACTGAGTAACTCACACAGACACACACACACACACACACACAGAAATAGAGCAATTGCCACACCACTTAACTCATCCTAGCTTATTGCTGTCCAATGGAATACACCAAGTTTTTGTGGGATATGAGTTTTCATAGGCCAAAGATCACAGGGAATGTTTCTATTAATATTTAGGATCTTGACCAACTTACTGGCAAAATATAACAGGTCAAATCACTGGAGTGTGGCCTATAATAAAAGCCACGGAGGGAATGCTGACCACCAACACAAAAAGTGATGCTCATTACATACAAAATTAAAATTTAATATAAAACATATCAGCACACAGATCTCTCTTTATATTATTAAAGAAATAGAAAAGCTTTTACTGTATTACTGCCAAAAGTTTGTCTATTTCTCACATGTATTCACAGGATTACTATAAATTTATGTTTGTGCCTAAAATTATTAACCAGATGTATTCTCCCCTCTTTCCAAGTTTTCCTTTTGAATTTGCTTTGATTTGTTTGAGAATCAAAACAGAAATGATAATTTACACATGAAGTTACTTTTTAAAATAAAATTTATAGGTATCTGAGATTTTCTGGGGTTAGAATTAGTGGAAAGCACTCACAGCAGCTTTGTTAATAACAGAAAAGTAATCTTCACAACTTCCCCAGTGGTTCAGATGGCTAAGAAACTGTCTGCCAGTGCCGGAGGTATAAGAGACGTGGGTTCAACCCCTGGGTTGGGAAGATCCCCTGGAGAAAGAAATGGCTACCCACTCCAGTATTCTTGCCGATAGACCACCACAGACAGAAGAACCTGGTGGGTTATAGTCCATGGGGTTGCAAAGAGTAGGACATGACTGAGCAACTAATACAATCTTCACAACAAAAAATATTACCAGAGATAAATGCCATTTCATAATGATACAGGGTTCAATTTATCAAGAAGTTGTAATAATCATAAAAGTGTATGTATCGAATAATAGAACTTCAAAATATAAGAAGTAAAACTTATAAAAATAAATCCACAATTATTCTTAGAGATTTTCACTCCTCCCTCAGGAATTGATAGGTCAAGAAAACAAAAAATCAGTAAGCATGTAGAAAACTTGAACATATAGAACAAACACTACCAACCAGTTCAAGTTAACTTATAATTATACAATATTCCACCCAGCTGCAGCAGAATACATATTATTTTCAAGTGCACAAGAGACATTCACCTAGGTAGGTAATAATGTAGGCTGTAAAGAGCATATCAGGAAAACTGAATCATATAAAATGCTCTCTATGTTCACTAATAATTGAAACATTAAACTGGAAATGAGTAACAAAAAATACCTGGAAAATCCCCAAATCATTGACAATTAAGTAATATACTTCTTTTTAACTTATTGGCCAAAGCAGAAATCACAAGGAAAATTAGGAATTATTTTTAATTGAGTGAAAGTGAAAACATAATATAACAAAACTTACAGATTAGAGCTCACTCAGTGCTCAAAGGTAAACTTACTAGCATTACTGCTTATGTTTGAAAAAGAAGGTTCTAAAATTAATAATGTAAAAAAAATAAAATTAAATTAATAATGTAAGATTCCACCTTAGGAAACTATAAAAAGAACAAATTAAAGTCTAATAAATCAGAAGTAGAAAGACAAGGGCAGCGATTAAGTAAAATTGAAAATACAAAAACAACAGAGAAAATTAATGATACCAAAAAAGTCAATAAAATTGATAAACATCTGGCCAAATTTATCAGGGGAAAAAAGAAGATAAAAACTAGAAAACTCACTCAAGAAGAAATAGAAGGAATAAACAACCCCATATCTTTTAAAGAAATGGGATGTGTAGTTTATAAAACTTTCTAAGAAAGAAAACACCAGCCTCAGTTGACATTATGGAAGATTCCACCAAACATTTAAAGAAGAAATTAACTCAATTAAAATTCTTCCATAAGATAGGAAAGAATACTTGTACCTCACTTTATGAGGCCAGCATAACACTGACACATTGATAAATACATTACAAGAAAATAAAACTAGAGACTAGATGCAAAAACACTTAACAGAATTTTAGCAATATGAATCTAGCAATATATTATTAGGATAATATATCATAACTATGTGTAATTTTATCTCATGAATGCAATATTGACTTAACATTCAAAAATAAACTGATGGAAGTCAAAATATTAACAGATCAAGAAATAGATAATCTCAGCCAATGAAGCAAAAAGTATTTGACAAAATTCAAGTCATTCCTGATAAAACTCTCAGTCAACTAAAAATTGAAAGGACTTTTCCAAATGAATAATCAGCATCTACCAAAAATAAGAACAAGAAAACGCAAACAAATAAAAATTCTAGTAGGCAATGAAAAAACACCAACTTATTTTGCCTGAGATTAAGAAAATTGCAGGGTGTCTATTCATACCTTCTTTCAATATTGGTATGGTTATCATAGCAAGTGTGAAGCCAGAAAAAGAATTTAAAGTCATACATTGAAAAGGAAGAAGTAAAATTGTCTTTATTTGCATATTGCATGGTTATATTTAGAAATTCTGAGGAATTTTCCAAAATGTTACTAGGACTAATAAGTGACTTTAGCAATATCAGTGTCAACATGCAAAACACCCACCACCCACCAGAGAAACCTCTTCTCTTTTAAAGGATCATGTGATTAAATTAGGCTCATCTGGATAATCGTTTTTTAAGGTAAATTGTTCAATACAGTGTGACACATTCCCAGGAGTAAGATCTCGTCAAATTCAGATGAAACTACATACTTTCATAACTTCATAGCTGAAGCTGTCATTCACAAATACAATTTCCTCTCTGGCTTCTACTGAGATGACAGAGGAACAATGTTTTTAAAGTGCCCTAGATGTTTTTTGGTTTGGTTTAGAATAGGTGTAATCTCTTGGAAGGGTCTTTTGTGTAGCTAAAGACTCTGATCTCTTGATCTTTCTGAGGTTACAGCAAAAGCTTATATAGCTACTGGGCATGCATGCTCAGGCATGTCTGACTTTTTGCGACCCTCTGGACTGTAGCCTGCCAGGCTGCTCTGTCCATGGGATTTCTCAGGCAAGAATACTGGAGTGGGTTGCCATTTCTTGTTCCAGGTTGTATAACTACATCCTCAGCCTTTTCTCAATGTCAGCTTTCAGCAGCCATTTTTACACTGCATCATCTTTTGCCACCTTTTCCCATCATTATCAAGTCTTTGTTCCTTTTTGTTTAACAGTTTTTCACTCAATTTATCTCTCTCTTCTCACATTTTTCTAGAAGCAGCACAAAGGAACTAGGCTGTACCTTCAACATTTTGCTGAAAAATCTTCTCAGCTAAATGTCCAAGTTCATCATTTATAGGTTTTGTTTTTCACATAACCCTGGCAGACAATTCTGCAAAATTTTTGGCCTCTATATAGCAGGTTTCCAATAACTCTGCTAGTTTCCAATAACATGTTTCATTTTTGGTATCTATTACTATGTCCTATTTCTTCTATAAGAAGTCTTTCCAAGATAATCTAAGTTTTTTATATTATGCTCTTTAAAATTCTTCCAACAATTGCCTGATTTCACATTTTAATTATTTGTTATGGTAGCACCCACCTCCAGGTTTCAAAATATGTTTTGGTTTTTTATTGCTACCTAAAAAGTTACCATATGGGCTTCCCAGGTAATGCTACTGGTAAAAAACTAGCCTGTCAATGCAGAAGACATAAGAGACAAGAGTTCAATCCCTGGGTTGGGAAGATCCCCTGGAGGAGAGCATGGCAACCCACTCCAGTATTCTTGCCTGAAAAATCCCATGGACAGAGGAGCCTGGTGAGCTATAGTCCATGGGGATCACAAAGAATCTGACACAACTGAAATGGCTTAGCACACAAAAAGTTGTTATACAAGGAGCTCAGCTCAGAGCTCTGTGATGACCTAGAGGGGTAGGATCAGAGGGGAGGGAGGCTCAAGGGGGAGGGGATATATGTATACTTATAGCTGATTCATGCTTTTGTACAGCAGAAATCAACACAGCCTTGTAAATCAATTATCCTCTAATTGAAATTAAAAAATATATATTTATGCAATCAAAAAAAAAGTTACCACAAACACAGCAGCTTAACACAAAGCTCCTTTTATGTCTCACTGTTGTTCTTTAGGTCAGAAGCTCAAACAGGCTTAACTGGGTTCTCTGCTGAGGGTTTCATAAAGCCAAAATCAACATGAAGCTGGGCTTCTCTCTAGAAGTCCTGTGGAAGAATCTGCTTCTAAGCTGATTCAGGTCATTGGAATATACTTGGGCTTGTAGGGCTGAAGGCCCTGATTCCTTGCTGGATGTTAGCCAGAGATCACTCTAAGCTTCATGAGACTAACTTCTCATGTGGCTCCTCCATCTTCAAACTAGCAAAAGCAAGTCAAATCCTTCTCATGCTTTAAATCTCTCTAATTTAATCCCTCTGCTGCTCCCAAGACAGAGAAAATGCTCTGCTTTTAAAAGATTCATGTGATTAAGTTAGGCCAAGCTGAATGGTCTTCATTTTGCCATATAACATATACAATATGATCATGGGAATGACATTTCAGGTTCACAGGTTCCATGCACACTCAAATGGGAGGGAATTCACAAGGCTGAGCTCCACTCAGGATCTTTCTTAGAATTTAGCCAACCACAAATTTTTGTAGATGATATCAATGATCATTTTCTTAATTATACAGGTGCTTTCGCAGTGGTTAAACCCATTAAACTATGTACTTCAAATAGATGCAGTTTATTGTTTGTAAATTTTATCTCAATTAAAGTTAAGATGGTTCACCTAGTATCATATTTAAGGATGAAATATTTAAAAAATTCCCCCAATGTCAGAAACAAGATTCAGATATACTCTATTACTTTGTATATTTAAGATTGTACTAGAAGTTCTAGCTAGTGCAACAAAGCAACAAAAATACACAAAATGTACAAAATTGGGGGGGAAAATAGTATAAATATCATTTTATGCCAATGATATGATTGGTTATGAAAAGTCCCCACAGAATCTACAAACATCTTTAGAATTTATAAGCAAATTTAGCAATGTTGCATGACTGAGATAGTGATACCAAAATCAATGGATATACATTAACAAGAAAAATTTGGAAAATAAAATCTTAAACACAAATTTAATTTACAGTAGCATTTTAAAATACCAGATATCTAAGAATAAAGAAATGTGCACAATTCTCACACTGAAAGGAATAAAACATTAAAAAGAGAATTTAAAGACTTAAGAGAAGATATACTATTTTCATGAAATATATTTAATTCCAATCAAAGTCTCAAGTTTTCTTTTTTGGAAATTGGCAAGTTTATTATAAACTTTATATTAAAATGCATGAAGTCTAAAATAACCTAGATAATTTTGAAGAAGAAATTTGGAGAACTTACCATATCTAATTGCAAGACTTCTTTAAATTGTGCTTATATTAATGTACTATTATTGCAGGGCTAGAGAAATGAAACAATGGAATGAAATAGAAAATCCAGAAACATACCACACATACACAGTCACTTGATTTACACTAAAGACATAATTTCAATTTAATGGGAGAATGATTGGTTTTTCTGTAATTAATAGCACTTGAGCAGTTAGATATTCAAATGGAAAAAAAAACACCTTAACCTTAATCCCTATCTATGCCATATCTAAATATTAATTCAAGAATAGGCCTAAGGGGAAAAGCAAAGTGCATAGAACTTCTAGAAAAGATAGAAGAAATCTTTATCACCTTGGAATAGGGAAAGATTTCTTAAACACAAGAGAATTGGACTTGAACAAATTAAAAACTTTATTCATCAAGAATAAACACCAAGAGAATTAAAAGCAAACCATAGCTTGGAAGAAGAAATTTTCAATACATGTACCTGACAATCCAATGAGGAAAAGACAAGCAACCCAGACGTAAACAGGTAGAAGTCATGAAAAGAGAGTTCGCAAAGTTCAGTTCAGTTCAGTCGCTCAGTCGTGTCTGACTCTTTGCAACACCATGGACTCCAGCACGTCAGGCTTCCCTGTCCATCACCAGCTGCTGGAGTTTACTCAAACTCATGTCCATTGAGTCGGTGATGCCATCCAACCATCTCATCCTCTGTCGTCCCCTTCTCCTCCCACCTTCAATCTTTTCCAGCATCAGGGGCTTTTCCAATGAGTCAGTTCTTTGCATCTGGTGGCCAAAGTATTGGAGTTTCAACTTCAGCATTAGTCCTTCCAATGAATATTCAGGACTGATTTCCTTCAGTATGTACTGGTTGGATCTCCTTGGAGTCCAAGGAACTCTCAAGAGTCTTCTCCAACACCACAAAAGCATCTATTCTTTTGCACTCAGTTTTCTTTATAGTCCAACTGTCACATCCATATATGACCACTGGAAAAACCATAGCTTTGACTATATGGACTTTTGTTGGCAAAGTAATGTCTCTGCTTTTTAATATGCTATCTAGTTTGTTCATAGCTTTTATTCCAAGGAGCAAGTGTCTTTTTATTTCATGGCTGCAGTCACCATCTGCAGTGATTTTAGAGCCCCAAAAAACAGTCTCTCACTGTTTCTATTGTTACCCCATCTATTTGCCATGAAGTGATGGGACTGGATGCCATGGTCTTAGTTTTCTGAATGTTGAGTTTTAAGCCAACTTTTTTACTCATCAAGAGGCTCTTTAGTTCTTCTTCACTTTCTGCCATAAGGGTGGTGTCATCTGCCTATCTGAGACTATTCATATTTCTCCCAGCAATCTTGATTCCAGCTTGTACTTCATCCAGCCTGGCATTTCTCATGATGTACTATGCATATAAGTTAAATAAGCAGAGTGACAGTATACAGCCTTGACATACTCCTTTCCTGATTTGGAGCCAGTATGTTGTTCCACATCCAGTTCTCACTGTTGCTTCTTGACCTGCATAAAGATTCCTCAGGAGGCAGGTCAGGTGTTCTGGTATTTCCATCTCTTGAAGAATTTTCCACAGTTTGTTGTGAGCCACACAGTCAAAAGCTTTGGCATAGTCAATAAAGCAGAAATAGATGTTTTTTCTGGAACTCTCTTGCTTTATGGATGATCCAATGGATGTTGGCAATTTGATCTCTATTTCCTCTGCCTTTTCTAAATCCAGCTTAAACACCTGGAAGTTCACAGTTCCCAAACTGTTGAAGCCTGGCTTGAAGAATTTTGAGCTTTAATTTGCTAGCGTGTGAGATAAGTGCAATTGTGCAGTAGCTTGAGCATTCTTTGGCATTGCCTTTCTTTAAGTTCACAAAAGGGATCTCCAAATGGCCAATAGACCTAGGAAATGATGCTCAACATCAAGGTAAGGCAAATTTAAACCACAATGAGATTGCCGATACAAGCCCTCCAGAATGATTCAAATTGAAAAGACTGAAAATACCAAGTGTTGGGAGAATATGGAACTGGAACTCTGTCATACACTGCTGCAGGACACTGGTACTACCACTTTGGAAAATTGGCACTATCTAAAGTTTAACGTATGCTTACTCAGATCCAGCACCATCTTCCTCCAGGTCATCTTCCTGACCCAGGGATGGAAACTGCATCTCCTGCATTGACAGGCAGATTCTTTACCACTAACGCCACCTGGGAATTTTTCTAGGCATTTATCTAAAAGAAAAGAAAATATATGCCCATCAAAATACATATATGAAATGTTTATAGCAACTGCATCCACAACAGGTGAAACTTGACAGCAACCCAAATATCTTATCATGAGATGAACAGATAAACTGTAGCGTATCTATGTGGGCCTCCCAGGTGGTGCAGTGGTAAAGAATCTGCCTGCCAGTTTAGGAGACACAAGAGACTTGGGTTTGATCCCTGAGTCAGGAAGATCCCCTGGAGAAGGAAATGGCAATCCATTCCAGTATTCTTGCCTGGGAAATCCGATGGAAGAGGAGCCTGGTAGGCTACAGTCCATGAGGTCACAAAGAATCAGACATGACTATATGACTAGCACACAGAATATCTGTGCAATGGAATAATTCAACCATAATCAAAAAAGGAGCAAACAACTGATACATGCAACAACATATATGAAGTTCATGATAATATGCTGAACAAAAGAAGCCAGCCACATCCATGTAATTGCATTTTATAAAGTTTAAGCACTGGCAAAATAAATTAGCAGTTGTAGATTCAGATTAATGCAGTTTTTCTTAGCCTTTTTTTCCTTTATTGCCCCCTCAACCCCTGTGACTGGAGCCTTTTAAGATAGTTTCTCCCTAAATCACTTCCCCATTACATGCATACTGCATATCTGTTTATGTAACGATGGTCCTTTGGCAGGACACAAACCACTGTAATAGCCATGAGTTTTTTGCTTCTCCCCACCTCCAAGAACACTTGCTTGGTATCACCCAACTGAGAACATACGGACTACTAGCCCTCTCCAGCAAGTTGTTATCCGGGGAGCGGCATGAGAGAACCATCTGAGCCCTTGAAATTGTCTATGTTGTGATCTGAGTGGTGGTAACACAAACGTATACATATTTCCAAATATGTACAGATATACTTATTGGGCCTCTGAAGATTAGTCCAATGTATTATACTTCAATAAAAAAGTAAAATAATAATAACGGTAACAAGGAGAAGGAACAAGGATCCGGTTTCTCCCTGTCTCTCAGCTCTGTTTTTTGCAACTCTATTTTCAGGGGCTTCCCTGGTGGCTCAACAGTAAAAGAACCTGCCTGCAAGGCAGGAGACCCAGGAGGTGTGGTTTGATCCCTGGTTCGAGAAGATCCTGTGGAGGAGGGCATTGTAACCCCCTCCAGTGTTCTTGCCAGGAAAGTGCCACAGACAGAGGAGCCTGATGGGCTATGGTTCATGGGGCTGCAAACAGTCGAACAGGACTGCAGCGACTCAGCAGGCATGAACTCCATTTCACAGACCCTTCCATCGCAGCGGCAGGACGGAGCTGTGAGAATACAAATCTCGAAAATGCTGGCAGTCAGTCCAACAGAAAATATTAATAGGAACGTCTCTTTCTTCACAGTTAAAGCTAAAGTTCTGTTCTGATTCTCATTGGTCCAGTCTGGGAAAGATGTCCATTTCCTAAACTTGGATCCAAGAGGAGAGCAAAACTCTTTGATTGGTCACACCTGAGTCTTAGGCTCACTTAAAAGTAGGGAGCCTCATTAACAACATTCAGACCAGACAGAACTAGACTCAGTGGAGGAAAGCAAGTGGACCAGAAGGGTGCAGGATGCTAGACAAAAGAGCTAATGTGAAAATAAACCTCACCTGCCTTCACCTTGCACTGTCAAAACTTTTAACAACAGGCTTTCTCAGGGGGCCGGCGTGCAGTTAGACAAAGGCGTCTCTTCCCCGGACCCCACGGCCAGGTGGGAAAGCTCTAGTACCAGGCTGAAATGGATTCAAACGCTTTGTTTGTCCAGCTCCTGGTTCCCTGAACTCTTAGAAACAAAAGTAAAAATATCATTTGGATTAAAAGGATAAGCAAGCTTCAGAAAAGAGCAAAGAATGTTGAACCAGAGTCACGTCACACGGATTCTAGCCCCTTTCACATAACTAAATCTCAGTTTCATCTCCTGTAAAATCTGGAAAGTGCTCTTTATGCTGTCTCACAGGGTTATGGTGGAAAGGAACACAGTATGGTTAGAACGGCTTTAGTGGAATTAGGAGAGGATTCTGGGCTTCAAGATCACAGCTGCTCCAAGATCAGGAATTGTCCCTGCTCCCTGGCACTATGGATTAAGCAATCCCACAAGCAGTAGCTTGCATTTCCCTATTTAGTAAACAGAACCATTGAACTCCTAACGCCTTCACCTCCTCTCTCTGATTAGATAGATAGGCAGATGTCATGTAACATTGGATATTCGCCTATTGAAATGTTAGATCTAGAAAAGGAAAAGTCCACAAGTCAAGAAGTCTGGTAAATCCAGTTCTTTGGTGCTTATGCTTAGATACTGAAATACCAGAAGTTCACAGGAAGAAGGTAGATGGGGAACTCCAAGGTTGAAAGATCAAGGTCATTGACACCAGCACTAGAATCCGTCTCTCCCAATAATGTCCTTCTGATCTTCCCCTCTCATCCTGCATTACCGTGACATGTGGGGAGGGGGTAGAAATTTAAACAGATAATGGGGAGTTTAACTAAAAGAGTGACTTTCAATGTTAAATGATGAACCAGTTTGCCAGTGGGCTCTACGTTAACACAAATATAATTTCTTAGATCATTTGCCAACTGTCCATTTTAAATTAACCCAGAACCCAAAGAGGAATTCAATTACTTGAAAGACAGGTCATACATAGCAAATACTTCTGTAGTTGAAACCCAAAATCTGCCAGACATAGGTGAGATTTTTACAGTCATCTCACCTTTACCTGTAAATACATTTTTATAAGTATCGGAAATCACCCTTAAATGTGGGAGGGGGCATTAAAGTAAGATCAATGATTGAAGGGCAGCAGGTCAGAGAGGAAAAAGGAACAGCCGTGACCTTGCCTCTTGCTTCCCTAAAGTACAACTGTGCTCCTGTAGGAGACACCCCTGCCTTTAGAGCCAGACAGACTTACGCTCTGGAAGCTTGAGTCACTGCATCACACACTCTGAGAGCCCGCCCCTAGCGGCCTCTAGGGCAGTAATCCACAGCCTTCTACCGGAGATGACTGTGGGAGGTTTTATGAAATGAATAAAATCCTGTACCCTAGGATGGATGTGGGCATGTGGGTTGGAGGATGAAGAGAAGGCAATTTAACTGCAGAGCTTCAGTTTAATATAGAGATGAGTTTTCTCCGTGTACTCTAATCTGTCTTCATTTCCAGCATGGAATCTGCTACAGACTTTTAAGTTGCCTTTAGGGACAGGAACTAAAGTGGAACATGAACCAGAAACTAGAATGAATATACTCATTTGCTAAATCCCACAGTGAATCCAAATATTAACTTTCTAATTGAATTGAAAGTTTTTTAAAACCAGTGAACCAGCTCAAATTGGAACTGAACCTATATATTCTCTAAAACTACTAAATGGAAAACAGCTACTAAAAGGAAAAAAATAAAAAGAAATTTAAGAAGTCACAGAGGATTTCTATCTTCCCAAAAGAAATAAAAGCAACTATTCACACAGACTTTCAGGAAAATGTTCACAGTAGCACTATTTGGAAAAGCCAAAACCTGGAAACAATTCAAATGTCCATCAAATGATGGAACAAAATGTAGTATATCAATGTGGTGGCTTATTTATTTTAGCAATGAAGAGAAACAAAACACTGACACATGCTACAATATGAGCCTCAAAAACATTATACTAAATGAAAGAAGTCAGATACAAAAGACCACATATTGCATGGTTCCACTTATATGGTTGTCCAAAAACAGGTAAAGCCATAAAGAGAAATTAGCATTGTGGTTACCTGGGGCTGGGGATGGGAACAAATGGGTGACAGGGATCTTTTGGGGTGATGGAAATGTTCTAGAATTGCATTGTGGTGGTATTTGCATAAACCTGTACATTTACTAGAAATCTATTAATTATTACCTTTTCGAAAGTCTCATAACCAATGGATAATGTCTCAGATTGCTGATTCCTTCATTTGTTTGCAAATATATATCTAGAAATGCCTTGGTCCATTGGCCCCTGCCCATCAATCCCATGAATATCCAGCTATAGAAAAGACATATTGGAGAAGCAATTTACAACAGTTTTCCAATGGCCACGGCTTTTAGTAAAATGCCCATTCCTCGTATCACCAAAGTGGACATATAAGTATCTCTCAGGCTCCATCTTTGTGATTGGTCCAAGAAGTGGCCACACAATCCAAACCCACTCATTGGAGTCTTGCCCTATGATTTTTGTAATTGGAAACTGGAAGCATTTTCCTCCAGCCCAAAACTTGAATATGCAAGTTCAAAGCTCCCCAGTGGCATTTTCACTGCCTCCTACTCCATTTGCAACAGAAAATGAAACAATGCATAGAGAAACTTGGGCTTCCCAGGTGGCTCAGTGGTAAAGAAACTGCCTGCAATGCAGGAGATGCAGAATCATCTGCATTGTAGGTTCGGTCCCTAAGTAGGGAAGATCCCCTGGAGGAGGAAATGACAATCAGCTCCAGTCATCTTTCCTAGAAAATCCCATGGACCGAGGAGACTGGAGGGCTGAAGTCCATAAAGAATTGGACATGACTGAGCAACTGAGCACACACAGAGAAATTCAGATGTGAAAACTAGTGAGCAAGAGACTAAGTGCATCCAATTTCAGAAAGCAAAGCAAACTTCATGTCAGCTCCACCCCTGCCTCCTCTGAATTTAGGTTATATTTGCCAATTATTCTGCCTCCACTCCAACCCACCCCCTATTTTGCTTAAGTCAGTTTGACTTAGGATTCTGTTACTAGTAAATAAACCACCAGAGACAGAAAGAGAACACAAGGTGACCTCTCTTAGGGAAGCTCTTCTGTAATCCTTTCTTACTATTAACAATTACTCAGCCCCAATACATTCAGCTAATGCTTTCTTGTGTTGACCCCATAGCTGAGATCCAGTGCTCACCTACCATATACAACAGCACAGATCAGCAAACATTTTCTACAGAAGTCCAAAAAGTACATATTTCAGGCTGTGTGGACTATTGGGTCTCCATCACAGCTGCTTAACCCTTCCATTACAGTGTGAAAACACCATAAACAATATAAATGAGTATAGCTGTGTTCCAATAAAACTTTATTTACGAAAAAAGGTGATGGGTCAAAGTTGACCCTCAGGCCATAGTTTGCCAACCCCTGCTCAATAGGATTTTATCTATTTATTTGACTGCAGTTTCCCAGAATTGGATTAATCACAATCCTTAATTCATAGCACACTATCACCATTGACTGATGATAGTCCTTTTTCATTAGAGTTATCGATTGATTTTAATAATGTAATGAAGACTAGTGAACTCAATACACACTCAAGATCTGGAACATCGTTAACAAAACTGACCTAGGTCTGGTGATCAACCCAAGAGTTTGGATTTCTAGGCAGAGGGAACATGTGGGCAGTAACATGAGACATGGAATCACATTGTTCCTTTCTGAGCGTGGCTTGGCTGAAGTGTCCAGTGAAGTATGGTAAACAATAGAAAGTTAACCAGGACAGGAAGTCTAGTCCCAGGTAGTAAAATGTTGCCCAAACATTGCTTGATATGTGATAAACATATATAAAATATATTTTTCTGACTATTTCTTGGAGAACTACTAAGAAGACCAGCCAAGCCAAAATTATTTTTCCTGGGGAGCCTGAAACTTGAGAACTTGAGTGGTGGGGTATCTTTAAGAAACTGAAAAGTGAAGATTTTCAACAGGCCAGTCAGTTCAGCTGCAGAGCAACTCATCCTCTAATTCTATCAGACTCTGGCTGTCCGGAGTGCCAGACAAACTTAGGCACAGGTGAGATCTAAGTCGGGGCACCACCCTGGGCAGCCAGACGGTGGTGGGAATGGTATGGAAATGCTGACTCAGGTCAGGTCACCTGCAGACCTGCGGATGTTAGATGAGGGGCAGGAAGCCACCGTTGCCCCCTCTGTGGAGTGAGAAAAGAATGGGAGCACCCTTGTGAACTCTGGCCTCCCCGTGTGTGGTTCTCATTAGTGCAAGTCACCCAGCCCAGAATTCTGGTTCTCCCTCTGTGCCCTTCCCCATCACTTTAAATAGATGCGACCATGTGACTCACATTGCCCAGTGGAAGTGAGACTGTGGACATTACACATGTCTCTTCCAAGTGACAACTTCAAGAGCCAGGATACAGTTCACCCATTTGTCTTCTCGTTGCCGAGGTGACTGTAGAAGCTCTGTTGAGACAGAGACTGTCAGCCCTAGTCCCTGAGTGACCAAGAAAGCACTCTTCTGACTTACACTAGACTTTAATATAAGCCAGAAATAATCCCTTTTTGCATTGATCCATGAGCTAGGAGCTTTGCTTTTGTCTATTCAATTAAGAATAACCTAGGCCAGGGTCAATAAACTACACTGGCAGGTGAAAATCAGCTCACAAAGCCTGCTTTTGTAAACAACCCTACACGGCTCCCCTGGTCCCCCACACCCACTTCATTTATGTATTGTCTACATCTGATTTCACACATTAAGGGCAGGTCCAGTAGTTGTGACAGATACCAAGCAGTCCAAAATATTCACTGCTCTGCCCCTTACAGAAAATGTTCACTGACCTCTGACCTAAACAATCCTGACCGAAATACCCTTTAAACTGGAACCCCAGGCACAATGATCAATCCAGGGAGCCTGTCCACACTCCCCCACCTCCCCTTTCTTCATTCCACTCTGTCCTTCTCCCCCACACCCCCGCACTGTGGGTCCTCGATCTTTCAAGAAAAGATTTGCTATCAGTTGATCTACTTCTGTTTTATTGATTATGCCAAAGCATAATCAATATTGACTGTGTGGATCACAATAAACTGGGGAAAATTCTGAAAGAGATAGGAATACCAGACTACCTGACCTGCCTCTTGAGAAACCTATATGCAGGTCAGGAAGCAACAGTTAGAACTGGACATGGAACAACAGACTGGTTCCAAATAGGAAAAGGAGTATGTCAAGGCTGTATATTGTCACCTTGCTTACCTAAATTATATGCAGAGTACATCACGAGAAACGCTGGGCTGGAGGAAGTGCAAGCTGTAATCAAGATTGCCAGGAGAAATATCAATAACCTCAGATATGCAGATAACACCACCCTTGTGGCAGAAAGTGAAGAAGAACTAAAAAGCCTCTTGATGAAAGTGAAAGAGGGGAGTGAAAAAGTCGGCTTAAAGCTCAACATTCAGAAAACTAAGATCATGGCATCTGGTCCCATCACTTCATGGCAAATAGACAGGCAAACAGTGGAAACAGTGACAGACTTTATTTTTCTGGGCTCCAAAATCACTGCAGATGCTGATTGCAACCAGGAAATTAAAAGACGCTTACTCCTTGGAAGGAAAGCTATGACCAACCTAGACAGCATATTAAAAAGCAGAGACATTACTTTGCCAACAAAGGTCCGTCTAGTCAAGGCTATGGTTTTTCCAGTGGTCATGTATGGATGTGAGAGTTGGACTGTGAAGAAAGCTGAGCACTGAAGAATTGATGCTTTTGAACTGTGGTGTTGGAGAAGACTCTTGAGAGTCCCTTGGACTGCAAGGAGATCCAACCAGTCCATCCTAAAGGAGATCAGTCCGGGTGTTCATTGGAAGGACTGATGTTGAAGCTGAAACTCCAATATTTTGGCCACCTCGTGCGAAGAGTTGGCTCATTGGAAAAGAACCTGATGCTGGGAGGGGTTGGGGGCAGGAGGAGAAGGGGATGACCGAGGATGAGATGGCTAGATGGCATCAGCAACTTGGTGGACATGAGTTTGGGTGAACTCCGGGAGCTGATGATGGACAGGGAGGCCTGGCGTGCTGCAATCCATGGTGTTGCAAAGAGTCGGACACGACTGAGAGGCTGAACTGAACTGAACTGATCAAACCTTGGTAGGAAACCCATTTGAGGAAGAATGTGAACCTCTTCTAGGAACATTAGGTCATGGCTTTAAAACTGCAAACCCTGCTGAAGAAGGCATCCATGAACAGGTGGTGTAACTGCAGGCTGGCGTGCAGCCTTTGGGGTGGCATTAGTGAGAGGTCTTTAGTGTGTGGACTTTGTGGGTTCCATTCCATCCATGGTCAACATCTCAGCGATTCCCACGGCGGCAGTCACCCTGGTCACAGTCCACAGACCTGGCCCCCAGTTTGTGCCGCCTGAGGAACCTATGGACAGGCTGGGTCCTGGGCACCTGATTCCCTCAGTAACGATGGCTGGGCAGGGTCTGGGGACCTAGCCTGGAGGCCACTGCCCTCTGAGATCTGCCTCTCCGACTGGCACTGGCAGGAGGACCCAGACTGGGTACTGGACCAGTGCTCCCGGGCACAGGTACCCTCATCCTCTTAGCCAAAGCCTGGACCTCGGAGGATGAAAGTCGAGCCGTGGGACCTTGAACAAGTAAAATGAGGGGGCAATTTGTTAAGTGTTGAAAGACACAAGAAGGCATGGAGTCAGAATTTAATTCCTCCCCTTTTCTTTCTTATATAATTCTCAAGGCTATGACCTTTAACAGTATTACACCTTTAGATAAAAAGTTGCAGAACAGAGAGTAACATTTGTTTTGATGGAATTTACAGGAAAATCGTAACCTGCCCATGACCTTACCTACATGGATAGCAGCAAGAAGGAAGTATCTTATACCAAGAAGTTTGCAACAACTAGCCACACCCCTTTCCATCTTTTCTATAGAAAGGCTTTGCTGGAAGCCTTGGAGGAGTTGGGGTTTTAAGGCATAAGCCACCTGTCTCCTTGTATGTCTCTGCAATAAACTTTTCTCTGCTTCCAGCTCCAAGATTTCTGTGTTGTTTGGCCTCACTGTGGGTTGAGTCCATGGAATGCATTCAGTAACAGTGGAAGGATTGTTTTGAGGAGAAGGTAGGAGTTCCTCTAAAGTTCCCTTAAGTGACATCATGCAGGTGACTGCTGTCTATCTCTGCAAGCCTGAGAAGTCCTAGGAGGAACCTGTAACAGGCGTCTTTCAAAATCTCCGTTATCTACCTCTAAAATAGCAACATTCCGTTCCCTCACAGTTTCATCCACCAAGAACACAGTTAAGGACTTAGGAGTAAACCAAAATGGCTTCAGGGCAGCCACAAAATGGACATTTTAAATCCAATATATTACAATACAAGGAATTTACACTTCCCAGGTAATGCAGTGATTAAAAAAAATCTGCCTGCCAATGAAGGAGACGTGAGAGATGTGGGTTCAATCCCTGGGTCAGGAAGATCCCCTGGAGTAGGAAATGGCAAAATGGGAACCCACTCCAGTATTCTTGCCTGGAGAATCCCCATGAACAGAGGAGCCTGGCAGGCTACAGTCCATGGGGTTGCAAAAAACTGGACATAACTGAGTGACTACGCACACAAACAAAATTGAGTGAGTGGTTACACATACACACACAGGGAACTTACATCAAGGCAATTGACTAAGTTAACATACAATTCTAACTTGAGGCTTATAAGATCGCATCAAGAATCAACTCACAAAAATTCCCTCACTATCTCCACCCATTCATTTACTATCCATCCATTCATTCATTTATTCAACAACACTCTTGTATTTTCAAATACCACTTAACATTTATAGAACAACATGTAATCTAACACACCCACATACTTGAGCTGGCTTCTACAGGAAACACCGAGATGAGTGAGACTCTGTCCAGCCCTCAAGGGAATGATAACACACTGGGAATGCAGGACTGTCAACTACAGACCCTGACTCGAGGCAGAATGAGGGGAAGTATTTAAAAGGCAGGAGACAGTTCCTATCGGAAAATAGTGGAGGAACAAGTCTGGCTTAAAGACCTGAGCAGAACCTGGCAAGGCAGAACACAGGCAGCAGTTAGGAGGGAGAAAGCAAGCAGAACAATCTGGAAAGGCAAGCCAGGTGGATACAAGATCACAAGAATGCTGGCACATTCCCCACACCTGGACCATAGTGCTCAGGAGCTTCCTCCACACCCCTCCACTTCACTTTTCACCTGCAGTCTAACAGACCCTTGGAGATACAAATCTGTTCACTCATGCCCCTGCTTAAGACCTTTCAGTGATTTCCTGCCACTGTGAGGGTTTTAGACCAGGCCAGAGAGCCTGGGGAGGAGGGGTCCCCGCTTGTCTGTGGCCTGGCTCATGTCAAGTACCGGCATCTCACTAGACCAGCCATGACCCTTCTTTTCAGCCAGTCCCTCACATCCTTGGGCCTTGGGGCCATTTAGTACAGGAATAAATCTCTTTGCCCTTCATAAACCGCAAAAGCATGCCTAACAGTATAATACAGTGCATGTGCTATTAATAACATTTAGGTATCAGCCTCCATGCTTTCCATTTAGAGGACAAAAAATAAAGCCAAGCAGGCAATAAGGGCTCAGTGAATTCCACATGCTCCAATCTTGGAGGTAAGGAAGAGCACCACATCTGAGAAAGAGTTCTAACCTAAAGGGTGAAATCATTTTAAGTCTGGATGTTTAAAAGAATACATGCCTATTTGAAAAACCGGGCTAAATACTAGTTCCCCAAAGCTTCCTCACTCATCACATCTTCCTCTGAGGCTGAATGCCCCAGAAACTTGTTTGTGTTCATAAACATCCCCACCAACCCTCACCTCCCCCTGCTGCCCGCATCCTGAATCTTGCTGAGCAGAGCGCCTCTTCTTCCAGCCCAGGCAGAAGAGCATTGACTCAGGTGGGAAAGAACAGATGTTCTTAAAATCAAATATCTGGTTTCATGCAAATAATGTCAGAAATAGACAATGAGAGAACCATGGAGGAAGTGCAATCGACACATAAACCTTGTTTCTAAAACAAATTTCTAAGCCACCCACAGGCCTGAAGTGAGCCTCCAGGAGTGTGACTCAGATGCAGCCTGAGATGTAAGCAAAATACTCAACTGCCTAAATTACACTTGTTTCAGGCATACCAAGAAGTTCTCCCTAGTCTCAAACGGCAAGACGATCCTAAGGCCAAAGCACTAGAAATTTTACTATTAGAAATTCACTTCTTTGGACTTATGTTCTCTAGTCTACTTTTAAAAGCTGAAGGAGAGAGCTGTCATTCTTAAGCAAGATAAAACACTAAGCTGAAATCATACAAAATGTTAGATAATGGTAATAATAAAATTTTATGTTGGTCTAGCATGTGATAGCTTCCAAATTTCCTGGGAAGTAGTTAGAATAAGCACTCTTGATCCAAAATTTTACTGATAAGGAAACTGAAATTCAAGGTGGCAGTATGACTTGCTCAAAGACATGAAGCATGAATTGCAGAGACAGAGCTGAAGCAGGTCTCCTGACTCCTAACACACTGCCTGGTAGAGGTGACAGCAATGGCAGAGTCAAAGCGGGTGTGGAGTAGGGAGTGTGTCTTCAAATTGTTAAATAATTTCCATCAACACTTTTTTGGTCTATATAAAGTTTCTCCTAAATGTTGATGAAGTTCACTGCAGGATGCTTGGGAGTTTAGCAAAACTCAAACTAAAAATGAGGTAAACATATTATACCTACAATAGATTAAGCAGGTACATTGACAACCCTGAGAGGTCACACTTTCCATGTGAAACAGAGCTTACTTTGAACACAGAAAGAGCAATGTCCCCAAAAGACTAACAACCCAGGCATCTTATTATAGCCTTCCTCACTCATGTATTAGCCAACCACTCACATCAAACACCAGTCCATCATATCACTGTATCTGCACAGTCAAATATCAGGCTCTCCAAATGGTCCTGCTGAAGTCTCACTCTTTGATTTCAGTTAATGAGAGAAGCACTCAACACAGATCTCTCAAAGAAATAATCCTCAGAAATGTTCCTCAAGAATCCCACTGTCAAATGAAAAATGACAAAAATCAAAATATTTATGGCATATATTTGACAACAAAACCTGGAAACAATCCAAAGATCTTCAATGAGTAGGTGGAAAAATAAGCTGTATTATTTCCTTACTATGGAATACTACTCAGAAGTATAAATGAAAGCACTGATACAGACCACACAGATGATCTTAGATGCATTATGCCAAGTGAAAGAAGCCACACACAAAACAACAACAACAAAAACTGTAGGCCTGTATTTTAATATGGGCTCCATGTGCAAAAACAGAGATTCAGAAAGATTAAAAACTCTTTGGAAAGGTTGGACTCAACCTTCAAGGGACCCAGTTGCAAAGCTAACAGCTCACAAGAGAAGACAATATGCAAAAATCAGAAGATTCAGGTAAAACAGTCTTTAAGTCTTCCACCCTGAGCAATCCCAGAGCACAATTAGATATGTACATCAGGCAGCGGTCCACAACAGCCATGCAAGACAGTCTTTGCTACTGTCAACTCATATTGATCCAGCTGAAAAGCCCAGAACTACCATTATGCCTTGACCATAATCTGTAACTTACCATGGTCAGTAACCAATACTAAGAAAATCTTCTGAACAAATAGATCTTAATTTTCCATCTCAGAGTGACTGTTGCTATTTTTATTTGGGGTAATTTGAATTCAAAGGCAGTCACAGAAAACAAAGATAGAAAAAGAAACCCTATTACAATTCATTTTTTTAAATGTATCAGAAATTACAAGAAGTAACTCAACCATTGTGGCTAAAATAAGGCTAAGCCAGACCTTGGATGCAGCCCAGGTTCAGTATACCTGCTGTCCTTAATCTGTTTTTTAAAAATTTCCTTTAAGAAAGAAACTTTGTTCTTGGCATCATTAGAGTATGCTAGTCCCTTGACCTGGCCTCAGCCCAGCACTTTCCAAGCACTTACCATCAAATGGAAATTGGCACTAAATGTAGTCTTTTTTGAGCTGCAAATACAGTCAATCCTGCACAGTTTATATTAAGCATCTGCTCAACTGGATACAGAAGGGGATACAAGCCCTCAAGAACCTTATATACTTATCACCTCATACATGGAACAGTGTGTGTTAGTTGCTTAGTCGGGTCTGACTCTTTACAATCCCACGGCCTGTAGCCTGCTAGCCTCCTCTGTCCATTGAATTCTCCAGGCAAGAATACTGGAGTTGCCATTCCCAGTACTGGGCTGCCATTCCCTTCTCCAGGGGATCTTCCCAACCCAGGGATCAAACCGGGATCTCCTGCACTGCAGGCGGATTCTTCATCGTATGAGCCACCAGGGAAGCCCCTGAGCCAGCGTGCAACACCTTTCCTCAAAGAGAAAATGAAGAAAAATAATGTAAACCCAAGCACTAAAGTTTCACAGGAAGGTAAGAATACTGAGTTTAAAACCAATGATTACCAAGCTTTATTGCACCTCAGAATCACTTAGGATGCTGGTTAAAAATTCAACCTCCTGAAACCCACTTACGGAAGTTTTGTGTCTGTTAGGTATAGAGTGGATCTCAAGAATCATTTTTTTTTTTTTTTAACAAGCCTCCCATAGCTCCAGTCATTTTGATGCTAATGGTCCCAGACCACATACTGTAGTCCTCCACTACCTAGTGTTTCTGTAGGTGAGAGGATCACTGTCAAGAATGATCAGGAAAGGTTGTGCAAAGAGGCCAAGCATCATTACATGAAGTTAGAAGTGTTTTTCTTAGGAAACCAAATAAAACAACAGAGGACCTGACAAAAAGAAAACAAGCAAACACCCCCTCCTTTCTCCTTGCCACCAGTTTCAAACATTGGAATCTCTGGTCTCATTGCTTTGATAAAGATGTCCCATGATATGGGAAAGGTCAGTCTCTGGGCCTGCAGCTAAGAAAATATTTGCACTAGGAACACGATGGCCAAGAGAAAGGCCACGTAGGAGCCCTAAAGGGCAGGTCTGTGGTTAGCAGATGCCACTGCTGGTTTGCTGCTGGGTGGAGCTCCCCTTGGTTTTTGGCTTTGAATGAGGAAAGTCCCCAGGAGGCCCACGTAATTTGTGGGAACCGCTCTGGAGGTTCTCCACAGGCTCTGGGAGAGACAGAGAAGGTTAGAGGGATGCTGAAATGGCTCCCAAGGATGCCAGCAGCCGTCTTCTACACTGGGATCAATTCAGTGGCTCTCTCTGGGCCCTCCCTCTTGCCTTGACATTTCCCTGGCAATGGACCCATGAGAATTGGCAGGAAAATGATTTCCCTATAGAAGGTGACCTGGCAGATCTCCACACAAAGGGAAGAAAGGAGAAATCAAGGCAAAAATTCTGGAAATAGGACTTCCCTGGTGGCATAATGGATAAGAATCCACCTGCCAATGCAGGGACCACAGGTTCAATCCCTGGCCTGGGAAAGTTCCACAAGCTGTGGAGCAGCTAAGCCCGTGAACCACAATTGCTGAGCCCACGCTCTAGAGCTCCTGAGTCACAGCTACCGAACCCGCAAGCTGCAAATACCGAAGTCCACGTGCCCAGAGCCTGTGCTCTGCGACGAGAGAAGCCTCCGAAACAAGGAGACTGGGCACTGCAAGGAAGAGCAGCCCCTGATCAGTGCAGCTAGAGAAAGCCCACGGGCAACAACGAAGACCCAGTGCAGCCAAAAATAAATAAATAAACAACAATTTTGCTGAGAGTTGAAACTAAAAGAAGAGAGGCAACCTGACAGCTTCCGTCCTGGCAAAGGAAATTTGAGCACATGTGGTTTCACTTCAGAATATTTCTGTGACATTCTGGTTTCAGGCTACGTGAACTGCCAATCAAAATGAGTAAAAATAGCATGAATAAAATGCTTAAAACCCGTCTGTCGTGAAATGAACCCCCATGAATCAGTGGATCTTAACTTTGGCCCTATACAGGAATACCCCAGGAGCTTTAAAGCACTTATACCTGGATCCCACTTCCAAAGAAAATGATTTAATCAACCTGAGGTGTGGCTGGGTATCACAAAAAATGTAACTATCTTATTCAGCTCAAATAACCCTGCAAGTATCCTAAGCTCCATTTCATGGGGGAGAAACCAATATCTTAGGTTAAGAGATTCATCCAAGAGTATTCACTTACCATATGAGTAACATAAAAGGGACTCAAACTGGGGTTTTTTCTCTGCATCTAGGATTCTGTTTCTGTTTTGTTCTGTTTGTTGATTTATTTTTATATTCCACACATAAGTGAAATCACAAGGTATTTGTCTTTGTCTATCTGACTTTTTCCATAAGGTCTCTCAAACTCACCTTAAATTTTTTAATTCTTTTTTCTTTTTCCTATTTGTCTGTTCAGCTAAATCATCTTCACCTCTCTTCTAATTTTCTGACCTATTCCTCTGTATCATCTACTCTACTATTGCTTCCTTCTAGTGTATTTTTTATTTTGGTTATATTTCAGCTCTTTTGTTTTTCTTTGTATTTTCCAACTCTTTGGTAATCTCCTTACTGTCTGTCTGTTTTTCTCCTGTGTTCATTGAGCATATTTATAATCATTACCTCGAACCCTTTATCAGATATCTTGCTTATCTCTTTTTCATTTAATTCTTTATCTGAGATTTTGTCTTGTTTCTTTGTTTGGAACATATTCCTCTATCACCTTATTTTGTCTAATTCTCTACGTTTATGTATGTTATTAGGTAGGTCAGTTACATTTCCTGATCTTGGAGAGGTGGCCTTATGTAGGATGCACCTCATAGGGCCCAGAAGCACACTGCCCTCTGGTCACCAGAGCTATATGATCTAGGGGGTACCCCTAGTTGGGCTGAATATGCCCCTCTATTGTGGCAGAATGAACTACTGTGCGCATGCTGGTGAGTGAGTGAGCATCAGGTGGAGGCTGCCAGCCACTGGTGGGTGGGGCCTGGTGCAGACCTGGCCGACTGCCCAGCCTGGATGGTCTTGGGACTATGCTGACCAACTGGTGGGAAAGTAAGCCTGCAGCACTAGGAGGCTAGAGAGAGGACTCCAAAACGATGTTTGCTCGCACCACTGTCCTCATGGTGGAATAAGCAAGATGGCCGTGGCCAGCGTCTGTGTCCCACAGGGCGTCCCAGTTGCCTTCTGCTTTTCTCAGAGCCTCTCTGAGATCTCCAAGTGTGCCTGACCCAGACTCCTCTCATATTAGCACCTCTTCACTGGGTCTCAGAGCCTGTGTGGTTTTGCATGTGCCCTTTAAAAGCAGATCTTTGTTTCTTGCAGTCCTCTGGTTCTCTCATGCACAAGCCACATTGGCCTTTAAAACCAGACTTTGGGGGCTCATCTTGCCAATGCAGGACCTCTGGGTGAGGAGCCCAGTGTGGGACCAAGACCCTTCCTTCCTTGGGGAGAACTTCTGCAATTGTGATTATCTTCCTGTGTGTGGATTACTTAGACAGTTGCCCTGTAAATAATTATAATTTTGGTGTGCCAGTGGGAGGAGGTGAGCTCAGGGTCTTCCTACTCTGCTGTCTTAGCCACTCCCCCTAAATTCTTATACATCCCCAGAAAGTGTCAGGAACTGAAATAATCAATAAGTGTCAACCCTACCAGCTTGGGTGAAGAGGAGAATTCAGTGGAAAAGTGGGATTAAGATTGCTTTAGAGAAAAAGACCTTAAATGCCACAATTTTCAGACATATCACTTCACAGCCTATGAAAAATCACTGGGGACAGTGATTGCAGCCATGAAATTAAAAGATGCTTGCTCCTTGGAAGAAGAGCTATGACAAACTTAGATAGTATATTAAAAAGCAGAGATATCACTTTGCCAACAACAATCCATATAATCAAAGCTATGGTCTTCCAGTAGTCATGTACTAATGTGAGAGACAGACCATAAAGAAGGCTGAGCACCAAAGAATTGATGCTTTTGAACTGTGGTGCTGGAGAAGACTCTTGAGAGTCCATTGGACAGCAAGGAGATCAAACCAGTTAATCCTGAAGAAAATGAACCTTAAATATTCCTTGGAAGGGCTGATGCTGAAGCTAAAGCTCCAATACTTTGGCCACTTAATGTGAAGAACCAACTCATTAGGGTAAGATTGAAAGCAAAAGGAGGAGGTGGTGGAGGATGAGATGGCTAGATAGCATCACCAACTCAATGGTCATGAATTTGAGCAAACTCCCAGAGATAATGGAGGACAGAGGAACCTGGCGTGCTGCATTCCAAAGGGGTTGCAAAGAGACGAATGGATAAGGAAGCTGTGGTACATATACACCATGGAATATTACTCAACCATTAAAAAGAATTCATTTGAATCAGTTCTAATGAGATGGATGAAACTGGAGCCCATTATACAGAGTGAAGTAAGCCAGAAAGATAAAGAACATTACAGCATACTAACACATATATATGGGATTTAGAAAGATGGTAATGATAACCCTATATGCAAAATAGAAAAAGAGAAACAGATGTACAGAACAGACTTTTGGACTCTGTGGGAGAAGGCGAGGGTGGGATGTTTCGAGAGAACAGCATCGAAACATGTATATTATCTAGGGTGAAACAGATCACCAGCCCAGGTGGGATGCATGAGACAAGTGCTCGGGCCTGGTGCACTGGGAAGACCCAGAGGAATCGGGTGGAGAGGGAGGTGGGAGGGGGGATCGGGATGGGGAATACATGTAAATCCATGGCTGATTCATGTCAATGTATGACAAAAACCACTACAATATTGTAAAGTAATTAGCCTCCAACTAATAAAAATAAATGGAAAAAAAAAAGGGGGGGGTTGCAAAGAGCTGGACACAACTTAGAGTCCGAACAATAGCAACAACAAAGAGATGAGCATGTTGGACTTAAAATCAACTTTCACGTTGTACAGAGATAGGCTGTAGCATTTTTTTCAAACATTCACTAGCTTTGTTCAAGGACAATATTTTGGTGTGAATATGTACTTATGTGATTAACCTAATGTAGACATCCGGGGAGTGACAGCAAATGATGTATGATCCAACTAGTATGGACAAGTCCCCTAAACAGGGATTTTTCCTTTGGAACTTTATAAGAAGAAATAAGAGTTTGTTGTAAATATTGATAACTCTGCCCACACATTCAGAGGCACCATATGCCTCTGGTGTTGCCTTCAAAAATCCTCTGTTCTATACTAGTGGGTCTATCAATCATTCTCATCCTTGGGCATGCATTAAGGTATCTCCTTCGCTCAGCTGTCTAAATGCGTCTTCTACATTATTCAAATGTCATTCCTCCTGGAAATTCTTTCTCATCCTCTCAATTTTCTCATTCTCTAATCTCTGGCCTAGCTAGAGCCCCCTGGATGAAAAGACACTTTACTGAGCTTATTATAATTCTTTTGGTCACATGTGGCATGAACTTAATTCAGGTAAGCAAAAAAGGAGTGGGGGAGCATCAAGGTATCCAAGGAAAGAGTGAACTAGAAGAAAGAAGGACAGAGATGAAGCTAGGACCTAAGGCAATCCAAATGTGGACATCCTTATGACCTGTTTCCATTCTGCTTCTCTCTGCATGTGTCAGGTTTCCTCTTTACCTCCAACCAGCTTTCTGCATGTGATGCAATACGTGGCAGCCAACAGCACCGAGAATTTTCACCATAGCATTTCACCTACCAGAGACAATGTTTTATTAATTTTCTGGGCTTTAATACCCAAAATCTCAAGGAAAGAACTTGCCGGTACAACTTGCTGGGTCATGTCTGCCATGGTTCAATAAACTGTGTACAAAAGGATGCAACCAGCTAATAAGATGACTCCTCCTGCCAGGGGCTGGGGGTTGAGAGGAACACGACTACTGAGCACCTAAAATAATCATCCCCTACCTAGAGGCTCTGAAATAACAACATTTTGGATACACGTTAAGTAAATAGTAAATTCATGCAATATCCACAGTCAGGTTCAGTCAGGTTTGACTCTTTGTGACCCCATGGACTATAGCCTGCCTGGCTCCTCTCGTCTATGGGATTCTCCAAGCAAGAATACTGGAATGGGTAGCCATTTCCTACTCCAAGGGATCTTCCCAACCCAGGGATTGAACCCTCGTCTCTTGTGTCTCCTGCATTGGCAGGCAGATTCTTTACCACTGTGCCACTTGGCTGAAATATCCACAAACACACACATATATACATACACACACAGAGAAAATGAAAGCAGCAAATTTCATCGTTACTAAATCTTTTGGTCACTTCCTTAAGATGCCAAAATCACTCAGGAGTCTTCTCAGATTCTCATTTCTTTCATATTAAGGAAGTTGTAACAGCTGACGTCAGGGGTTCCTTCAGCTCTGGTCTCCTATGTCCTTCAGGAAGTCTCCCCTGTACGGAACTGGGCCAGACTCAGGTTACAGTTTTCATTCTAGAATGGACATCCTCCTATGGACATGCTCGTGGGACCTTGAATACAGAAGCAGTGTAATTCCGAGGTCTTCCTCCATCAGGGAATCACAGAAGGGGGGAATAAACCTCTTCTAATTAAACAGCTCTTCAGTAAATTCATTTACATATGGTTTGACTTGGTTAATAAAAACAGATTAAATTCTTCTCTTCTGGGGCTGCAGTGCTTCGCTGCGATGAGAACCACAGGAAGAGAGGAAATGAAATGTGATTCCAGCTCTCCACTGATGTGAGGTCAACTGCAAGAATAGAGAAGGGAAGGTCCTCCAGACAAAGGGACAGAAGTTCAAAGGTCAGGATGGCACAGTTGAGTTCCGTTTTCTCAGTTTCACCTAGTGGACAGCGGCTCCCCAGCTAATTCTTTGATAATCATCCTATCCTCATTTATACTCGTTGCCTTGATGTGGGGATGACAGTAGGTAACTCTGGTTTTGTTCTAGAATTTCCTTTTCAAAATGTTAGAAATCACTAGAATAACTAGAGCCGTTTGAACTGAACCTCCAGTTCAAAAGTTCAAGTTCAAACTTAGGCAACAAGTAGTCCTTTAGGGGTTTGGATGCTGTAGCCTTCACAGCACCAGAGAGCATTTGGCCAGACCCAGTGTGGCATGGGCTTTACAGACACGTCTCCTTTACTCCTCTCAACAACCCAAGGTGTTACCAAGCCGCGTTATTTTCACAGTGATCATTAGAGCAGTATGTTGCCCCTGGAGTCAGACTTGCTGATTTCAGGTCCTCACTCCACTGCTTTCGGGCTCTGTGACATCAGGCAAGTTAGTGAGCTTCTTTGTGCCTCGGTTGATAACATGAGGATAGACAGAACAGCACTTACCTCAAGTGTCGTCGGGAGAATTAATAAGCTAATAAATGTAGAGAGCCTGCAGCCCAGCCTGACACTCAGTAAAATGCCCCATGAATGTCAGTAGCTCCACATCATAGACCAGGCTCAGGAAAGGCTAATAAATTTGTCCAAGGTCACTCAGCCAGGAGACGAGTGCGATTCAAACAGCCAAGGAGATTCAAGTTAACCCACACAACACAGCCGTGTATACTTACCACACTTAACAAAAGCTGACCCTGCACAAAAGCTACATTTGTCATTACTGTTGCTGTCGATCATTAAGTACAAACTTAAAAATGCATTTGGTTTCATGGCGGTTCCAATATTTTATTTGCCAGCCAGTATTCTTGCTAATTAATGATTATCATGGCTGGGGATGTTTTTCAAGTGACCTGGGACTGATGTTCAAGTTCAAACTATGAGGAAATATTTCTGTAAGAAAGTAGATACTGGGCATAGATATCTGCTGTCTACAGATGTCTAAAGAGCATTTTTTCCAATGTTTAGTTTATGTCTGAGCGGATAAATTCAGAAGGACTTTGAAATGCCATTAAAAGGTGCGGGGGCGGGGGGGTGGGAAAGATACTCAGCTCAGAGAAAAACTGAGGCAAAATAAATGTTCTGTCGAACAAGTGATTGATGTCAGCACAAAGTGTGAGGCAGCAAGATGAATCGAGGCTACTGCTTCCTCTGGCTAAGCTCAGAAGGAAAATAAAGCGAAATTGATGGAACCGAAGGAGGAAAGCAAATTTGCTGTAGGACAGGGAAGAACTGGGTCAATCCTAGTTTCGCTGAATCTTCAATGAAACAAATAAACAACTATCACGCCCCCCCCCCAAAACTATATTTCCCTCCCAGGGAATTTTTCCTCTGTATCTTTATTTCCTGGCAAGTGAAACAAGAAGCAAGAATCTGAAATGCCCTCTAGGGGAATCACTGTTTCATTAAAAAAAAAAAAAAAAATTATCCACAGAAGACATCTGCTTAAAATTGCTCTAATGCAACACTTCTGGGCTAAAATCTGGGTTGCAAGTTGGTATGGCTTCAGCTTATATTCCAAATCCATCTATGGCTACGTCACTAACTGGTCATTGATTCCCTCCTTTGCATCATACTCATCTCATATCTCATTAGGCAGCTTCTGTCATCATGACTTACAGCAGGGCTGGGCTTCACAATAAATGCCACCTGGTCTAGATTATGCTCATCTGAATTTAGCAGGCCTGAAATCAGAATGCAGGGCTTACCTTTTCCCCAAAAGCACGTCTTTATTAACCCCATCCCAACCCCAATCCATATCATACATTAAGGTCCATATTCTCTTCTTCTTCCTTCCATCCCATACACGTTGAGGATGACAGTTAAACTGGGGAGAACGGTTCACAAGCAAGCAAATGTGGTCACGTGTCTCTCATTTTACAATTAATCATTTAATCCATCAGGCTTCCCAGGTGGAGCTAGACCCGCCAATGTGGGAGACATAAGAAATTTGGGTTTGATCCCTGGATCGGGAAGATCCCCTGTAGGAGGGCATGGTAACCCACTCCAGTTTTCTTGCCTGGAAAATCCCAAGGACAGAGGAGCCTGGTGGGCTACATTCCATAGAGTCGCAAAGAGTTGGACACGACTGAAGTGACTTAGCACAGAACAGCACAGTCCCTCACCTCTATTATTAGAAGGAAATGTGGTGTGTATGTCTCCCTCCTTTAGGATGGTCCCTCTTCAACTTTGCATAGTCCATATCTTTGCAGAGTCTGTAAACGGAGAAAGTTCCATGTGAGTCACCACTGTTATAGCTTCTTCTTGCCACAAGGTGTCACTGTTGGAAACCTGACCCATGCAGTTCAGTGCTTGGCCATGGTGCTCAGACTCCTTGCTGTGGTAGACATTCCCACACACGATGCTGTGGTTCTTTGAGGTAAGAGGAATCCCTTCCTCGCTGCTAAAGCTGACCAAGGTTCCCACGCTTAGACTCCAATGTCGCAGCTCTTTCTATTCAGTTCTGTCAATACCCACACCAAGAATCAACCAGCCCAAAGTGGGGTCAGGACCCAGGTAAACTGCAGTTACCTGGGGAAAGTCAGGAATACAGGGAGGGATGAAGCATTAGGGCCAAATGAGGCAGCCTCCCACAGCATGAGAAAAACCATCACATATCATCATCATGTGTGACCAGGTAGAAAAGGGTGCTCTAGCTATCTACACAGGAATCCTGTGTTTAATTAATCCAGCTCAGTGTATTAACATTAATTTGCATGAGACTTTAAATATAAAATAGAAAACAGTCATGCCTTTTCCCATTTTTATATTCTACTTATTTCTAAAAATGGTTTGAAACCATCCACAGGGGGGGAAAGAATCCCAAATACAATAGAAATTAAAACAAAAACCAAGGAACAGTGGCAAGTAAGGGAATAATTGCTTGAAAAATCCTAGATTATGGAAGATCCTACAATTGAGCTCCAATTGGCTTTGAGCTGCCTGGCAGCTAAGGCAAAGAGGGAAATCCTATGTATTTCCCATTATCTCATAAAAGGACAAATGTCATGTCATCATGATAAACATCTTCCTACCTCTAAGAGTTGAGAATGTGAATGTGGTGATGATAATATGGTCCATAAAAATAAAAAAATTAAAATATTTTAAAGTTAGACTATACGGATTTAGACAGTGATCATACAGTTTGTTACGTAAATCAGTACACTTTTGAGACTGAAGGGAGTGCTGTTAGTAATATTGTGGGGAAATTATATTCCTTAGGTCTGTTCTATGAAAGCTGGGGTATATGCTCATCTGAGCTCTAGGACTTGACAATGCATTAATCTGAGGTTAATGCAGTTGGGTTCAGCACAACATGCTACTTCTTCTTAAAACACATTCTTAAAAATTAGCCTCAAACCCTCAAAGCAAATGCTGTACTCTCCATAAAAATCTGTTAGTCACTTAACTCAGAAGACAAGGAAGTTGTGCAGTTGTTTGTTTGGGTTTTTTTTAATATGTATTTATTTATTTGGCTGTACCGGGTCTTAGTTGCAACATGAGGCTCTTTTTTACAGGCATATGAACTCTTCGCTGTGGCACATGGGATCTAGTTCCCTGACCAGGGATTGAACCCGGGCCTCCTTCACTGGAAGCATGGAGTCTCAGCCACTGGATGGCCAGGGAAGTCCAATAGGGAATTTTTATTTGTCCTTCAATAGTCATCTTAAGAATATGCATAAGACAACATTGTAAAACAACTATACCCCAATAAAAATTAATTTTAAAAATAATATGGTCATTTATCCAAAATGATGATCAATCCAGATTACCCTGAAGTTTATCCAAAATCCTATAAATATCCCTCTCTATTTTGATTTAAAGTAGAAAATGGCCAGACCTTCCCTTCATTTATTTCCTCTTAACAAAATATGAGCAAACTTTTCTCCACATTCAAAGTCCAACATTAGGACAATTGTCTTCAGTTTCTCAATGTAAATGACCTAATAAGAGCCTTTCTGAAAGTTACATTACTGCTCACTCTGGAAAAGAAGAGACTGCCTTAAGATTTATGAATTACATTAAAAATCCAGGCTGATTCTTCTACTCCCTGACAGCATGCAAACCTCCTTAGATAAATTAAATTGTATCTAATTAAATTATATAAATTAAATACTGCAGTAATAATAGATAACATTTATTGGACACTTAGTATGTTCCAGGCACAGTGCCAAATACTTTACTTACATTTTCTCATTTAATTTCAACATAATCCTAGGAAGTATTATTATCTCCATTTTACAGATGAGAACACTGGGATCAGAGAAGTTAAGTGACTTGCCTATTGTTGTGCGGATGGTCAATAGCAAGATTACCAGTCAAACTCAAGTCTATCTGAATCTAACCCTACAACATGAGTTCCCAGTCATCTTTCATCCCTTCTAATACAGTGGGAAATGGCTTAGGAAACATGTTTGAGGACAAGGGCTCATTCCTGGAAAAACAAAACTTGCCACTAGACTATTTT
This sequence comes from Cervus canadensis, assembly GCF_019320065.1. Classification (NCBI taxonomy): domain Eukaryota; kingdom Metazoa; phylum Chordata; class Mammalia; order Artiodactyla; family Cervidae; genus Cervus; species Cervus canadensis. The sequence goes on from NC_057393.1 coordinate 19,663,701, forward strand.
CCTCCATATTCCTGAGAAAAAGACTTCCAAAGGCCAAACCAAGAGGAGATTCCATCATCACCTCCACCACACAGGAGCTCTTGGTGAATAGAGACACTTTTTAAGGTCAAGCTGAAGAATTTGTGCTTAAAAATATTTACTGTTTGTGACTCGGACCAAAGAAATGCTTTGGGAAGGTAATGTGGTTAGAGAATTAAATTACAGAATGCTGAAAAGGTCAAATTCTTGGGGAGAGGTTTGCTAAGATAATTGGATAATGACATTTTACATAAAACAAGAGAAGTCTGAAGATGAAAAGGTATATGTGATAAGTTGAATGGCTAACTGCAGAAAATGACCCTCATTCCTCTGTTGGTTATGGAAGATCACAGTTGCTTTTTATTTCTGAAGCACAGGATTTCAAGGCTTTAAATACTACAGTTTCAAAAGACCACCCACCCATTTATTCTGAAAAGATGACCCCAGAGAAGGGAGGGACTGGGACTGGAATCGACTTGTCAAGAGCCCTTTGAGATCAAGTCTGGCTTGTTGTTGCTCTAAGTAGTTAATCCAAACTGGCAACAAGATTATCGATTCTGTCATACTGTTGACACAGATGTTACCAGTGCTTCTCCAGGTCCAAACTTTAAGATCATTGTTGAGAAGGGATGAAAGACACCTGCATATGTACACTCTCTCCTTCTTCTGATGCTGCTATTCAAAATCTGATCTTTCACCAGGATTTTGCTTGCTGGGAGCTCAGGGTCATTTTTATCCTCAGAATAAGAGTGAATAATGGTGGTAAGAATGTTGCTGGTCTATTCAGTTTTGAGCTGGTATAGGATGGAGTGTAGAAAGAGAAATACTGTGCCCATGTTCATAACTAATTTAATACTCATATATCTCTACTCTCCCTTTCATCCTTTCTCCAGGGGAGACAAACAAACAGAAAGGAATAAGTATTATTCAGCTGGTCTCCCAGAGAACACATGACAAAAACCCAACTTAAACTAGATTAGCAGAGAGGAGAAGAGGATTAATTTCCCCATGTGATCCAAACTGCAAGAACAGACATAAAGCAGTCTTAAAGGCTCTGATCTTCTCAGAGTCCTCCAGCTCTTGTTTCTGCTTCTCTCCAGAAGTCAGTTTCATTCTCAACTATTACAAGCTGATTTCTTCCCAAGGCTGGAACAGTGGCTGCCAGTGGGTCTTGGCCCCAAGTTTTTCCAGATTCAGTAATATGGTAGATGATTTGCAAATACTACTGTAGTGATTCCTTCCAACCTTACACACAAAAGCCTTTGCAATATTATTTTGTCATTCCTCAGTTAAGAAGTGAAGTATGTTTGCTTTTGTCTTAAATCTAAGCTAGCCCTGTGATTCACTGTGATCAAAATGCAGAAGTAATGTTTCTTAACGTCAACTTTTGGCATCAAGAGACCTTCAGCTTCCATCTTTGTCCTCATAGAGTGCTTCTACTGCCATGAAAAGAAACCCAGGATGGAAAGATTCACCCAAAAAATTACCAGTCTCTAAATATGCAGTGAGGCCATCATGGAGCATCTGGCCCTACTCAAGCTGTTGGCTGACTTCAGCAACATGAGAGAATGTATTTGAGACCAGCACAAGAGCAACCTGGATAACCCACAGAATTGTGAAAATAATGCCATTGCTATATCAAATCACTAAGTTTGGGGTGGCTTGTTATGCAGCCATAGGTAATTGATAGAGGAGAAATGCTTATCTTTAGACCAATTCCTATGCCCAGAGAGGTAGGATATGTCTTGCAAAATGTCAAGACCTTTTGGACCACATATCAGAGTGAGGAATAAGGAAGAGCAATTCCCCCCAAAAAAAGGATCCAGCTATTTCCCAGGCAGAAAGGTGGGTCTGGGAAAACAAATAAATGCTGTAGCACTTTACAGTTAGTAAATATTTTGACTGAACTTTCACAATTATCCAATGATATGACAAGATTCTAATTTTACTAATGAGGAAACTGAGGCTCAGAGAGGTTTCAACATTTTCCCAAAGTCACAGAACTCTTACATAGCAAAGCCAGAACTCAAATCTAACGCTTCTGGTCTGTGTCTAGTCCTACCTCCTATGTGTGTGCGCAGTCATGGCCGACTCTTTCGAGACCCCATGAACTGTAGTCTGCCAGGCCTCTCTGTCCATGGACTTTTCAGGCAAGAATACTGGAGCGAGTTGCCATTTTCCTCTTCCAGGTGATCTTCCCGACCCGGGGATCAAACCCATAATTCCTGTATCTCCTGAATTGCAGGCAGGTTCTTTACCCACTGAGCCATTTGGGGAAGTCCTTATGTCTAGTACTCTTCCCTTAAAAGCAGTCCTGGGATAAGGAGGCAGTTAACCAACCCAATAACAGCTATTCTGTCTGAAATATAAAACAGGTGGCCAGTTCAGCCTCTGAGCCAGTGGCCAAGGCACATGACTGGTCTTCCCTGGTAGCTCTGCTGGTAAAGAATCCGCCAGCAATGCAGAAGACCCCAGTTCGATTCCTGGGTCAGGAAGATCCCCTGGAGAAGGGACAGGCTACCCACTCCAGTATTCTTGGGCTTCTCTGGTGGCTCAGCTGGTAAAGAATCTGCCTGCAATGAGGGAGACCTGGGTTTGATCCCTGGGTTGAGAAGAGACCCTGGAGAAGGGAGCAGTTACTCACTCCAGTATTCTGGCCTGGAGAATTCCATGGACTGCATAGTCCATCAGGTCGCAAAGAGTCGGACACGCCTGAGCAACTTTCACAAGACACTTGACCACCATCATGCTGTCTCCAGCCCAGGGCCTCCATGTTAATAGATGGAATCCATCAGCTCAATGAAGTAACAGATCCATCACCAGTAGCCATACTGAGGAATAAGCAAACAGCAGGAAGGCAGAATAATGATCAGAGAAATGGGGAGTGTCACTAGATTAAGGTACAAGACTGCTGCTACATTTAAAAGAAAAAGCATTTCAATTCAGACTGAAAATGGAAGTCCCTTCAGTGGGAGCCACAGAGGAAGAGTCCATTCCTTAGTATCCCCAAGCACCATCCTCCCCTCACCAAGATGACCAGAAGCAGAGCAAACATTCGCATGCCCAATATCTTCACTGCAACAAGCTCCTTCCATTTTTTTTCCTCCACCAACACTAGGCTTTGAGAATTTGGACCTTCAAATATACTGTGATTATTAATTAACAATTTATTTCCTGGGTTTTTCCTACATCAAAGACATGTCTGACTGCAAATTAAACAATCTAATCAGCATGAACTAAAGTGTTACCACACTGAGTTGCTGTAATCTCAGCCAAAAGCAAAGAAAAATTTTAGGTTGTGTATTTATATAGAGTTAGATTTCATGGGCTATTTTCATTAAATTTATTTTAAATATTGAAGAAAGTTGAAGAACTCTCATTAATACCTTTTAAGAGTTATGAGGGGCCATGCAACTAAAAAGAAATAAGAAAAAGAAAAACATAGTAAAAAGGAAAATAGTCAACCCTTTTTGATTATCAATGAGTCATAAGTATTCAAAGAATTATATGTATACATATATATGTTTATGTGTAGAGCGATTAAAAGTTTTACTTAACACTTCCTTCACTGCACCAAAACTCTGGAAGAGAAGATTATAGACATTCTTTATTAGCATGGTCACTCTGCCTGCTTCTCAGAAGAATTTGAATTAGTTTTAAATAAAATAGTTCCATACGATACATGGAGAAACAAAATTAAGATCATTAGACACAAATTTTAGAACTGGAAGAGAGGAGGGGAGAAAAAATTAATCAAAACTATAGATAATGTAATTACATTGATCAAACAATAAATTAACTTCCAGACTTCCTTGCAATCAAGGGAAATGATAAGAATAGGAAGTATATTTCTAGGGAACAGAGCATATCACTATGTTGGGGGGAGGAAAGCTACCAAAACGAGAGGCTTTTGATGGACTTCCCTAGTTGTCCAGTGGTTAAGACTTCATGCTTCCAATGTAGAGGCCATGGGTTCGATCCCTGGTTGGGGAAGTTCTGCATGCTGCATGGTATGGCCAAAAAAGGAAAAAAATGAGAGAGGGTCTTTGGGGGAACCCTTCTAAACTTCTGTTGGGAATTTAAATTGGTGTAGCCATTATGGAAAGCAATATAGAGGTTCCTTCAGTCAGTCAGTCAGTTCAGTCGCTCAGTCATGTCTGACTCTTTGTGACCCCATGAACCTCAGCACGCCAGGCCTCCCTGTCCATCACAAACTCCCGGAGTTCACCCAAACCCATGTCCATTGAGTCAGTGATGCCATCCAGACATCTCATCCTCTGTCGTCCCCTTCTCCTCCTGCCCCCAATCCCTCCCAGCATCAGGGTCTTTTCCAATGAGTCAACCCTTTACATGAAGTATTGGTGCTTCAGCTTCAGCATCAGTCCTTCCAATGAACACCCAGGACTGACCTCCTTTAGGATGGACTTGGAACTCCTCGCAGTCCAAGGGGCTCTCAAGAGTCTTTTCCAACACCACAGTTCAAAAGCATCAGTTCTGTGGCACTCAGCTTTCTTTATAGTCCAACTCTCACATCCATACACGACCACTGGAAAAACCATAGCCTTGACTAGACGGACCTTTGTTGACAAATGTCTCTGCTTTTCAATATGCTGTCTAGGTTGGTCATAACTTTCCTTCCAAGGAGTAAGCGTCTTTTAATTTCATGGCTGCAATCACCACCTGCAGTGATTTTGGAGCCCAGAAAAATAAAGTCAGCCACTGTTCCCACTGTTTCCCCATCTATTTGCCATGAAGGGATGGGCCCAGATGCCATGATCTTAGTTTTCTGAATGTTGAGTTTTAAACCAATTTTTCACTCTCCTCTATGGGGTCGCACAGAGTCAGACACAACTGAAGCGACTTAGCAGCAGCAGCAGCAGCTGGGGTGAGATTTGCTTTCTGAGTATATCTTCTCATCAATAAAATTTGGGACTTGGGGGAGACACTTAAGGTTCCTCCCAGCTTCAATTAACATCCTAAGGCCACGACCTCAATGTTTAAGCACTGAAAATGGAAACTTCTTTGCCCCCAGATGGGAAGAAGCACTTCTGTTGTGATTATAATTGCTTATTAATTTGTCTCAAAAGCTCTCAAATAATTAGGAGGCATTAAATTCTTCTTTTATCAAATATTTCCAATCAGGCACACATAAACAATATTCAGTTTTGATTCCCTTTAGCGCGACTGAGAGGAGCTACCCCACGCCGGAGGTCAGGGGCAGCCCCCCACCCCATCCAAGGGGCAGCAGCGGCTGCGCGGTTGCAGGAGGGCGGAGAGGAGCTACTCCACGTTCAAGGTCAGGAGGGGCGGCCGTGAGGAGATACCCCTCGTCCAAGGTAAGGAGCAGCGGCTGTGCTTTGCTGGAGCAGCCGTGAAGGGATACTCCCACGTCCAAGGTAAGAGAAACCCAAGTAAGATGGTACATGTTGCTAGAGGGCATCAGAGGGCAGACACACTAAAACCATAATCACAGAAAACTAGCCAATCTGATCACAGGACCACAGCCTTGTCTAACTCAGAGAAACTAAGCCATGCCGTGTGGGGCCACCCAAGACGGATGGGTCATGGTGGCAAGGTCTGACAGAATGGGGTCCACTGGAGAAGGGAATGGCAAACCACTTCAGTATTCTTGCCTTGAGAACCCCGTGAACAGTATGAACAGTATAAATCAGGTTAGAGAAAGGCAAATATCATATGCTATCCCTTATATGTGGAGTCTTAGAAAAAAGATATAAATGGACTTATTTACAAAACAGAAATAAACTAACAAAGGTAGAAAATAAACCTGTGATTACCAAAGGGGAAAGGGATGGGGGGAGAGGGATGAACTAGGAGTTTGGGATTAACAGATACAAACTACTTTATATAAAATAGATAAGAAACAAGGTCATACTTTATAGCACAGGGAACTATATTAATATCTTACAATAACATATGATGAAAAAGAATCTGAGAACAATATACACACATATAGATGTATATGTGTATATTAGATGTATATGTGTATATACACACATATATAACTCACTCACTTTGTTGTGTGCCAGAAACGAACACAACACTGTAAACCAACTATACTTCAATAAAAAATTAAAAAGAGCCTTTTGCGTATTTAATATTAGTGCATATCTAAGGTAAGTTAATGCAGACTTTTTTTTTTTTCACCTTCTATAGAAAATCTGGGAAAGAAAAAAAAATTACCCATGAATCTATTAGCCAACTACAAGTTCAATTATCTTACTCTCTGGCATTTTTCTTCAGCCTTTTTCCTACATGTGAGGTGTTTTTTTAAGCTTAATTTTAATCCAAGTGTTTATGCAACTTTATGTCCTACTTTTTTTGCTTCACATTTCAATCATTACTCTATTTTATTACTTAATAATGTTATCAAAAAGACTGCAAAATATTCTGTTGTATAAATATTCTATATTTGACTTAAATATTGCCATTTTGATGGACAGTTCATCAGTTGCTATTTTAAATAAAACAGCCTGAGTAACTTTGTGCATAAGGCTCTATTTTTTGTAATTGTTTTAGAATGTGTTCCTCAGAGTGCTATAACTATAAATGAGCACTTCTGTGTATTTTCTTTCTTTTCTCGAAAGGAGCACATGTTTATTGTGCACAACTTGGAAAGTTTAACTAAGTGTGAAGGAGGAGAAGGAACAATTGCACACAGACGTACTGATTCCCCACTGCTCATCACATCTCTTAGGCATAGTATAGCTGAGGATCTTAGAGTAAAAAAGCTGTTATATCCTGCTACATTCACTAATTATACCAAAACTGTTTTCCCGTCATTAAACACTGTTTTTAAAAGATGGCATCATGACATTCTGTCATATGGTTATCACGATTCCCTTCACCCAAGACTTCTTCAAGCCAAACCTCTGAAGGATCAAACTCCAAAACTCCCAACGATTCTTTACAGTAGAGATAGCAAACAGAAAGTAATGTGCCAAACCTGGTCCACAGACATATTGGTTTGGCTGTTTTTTTGTTTTTTTTTTTTTAATTTTTTGAATTGGCAAAATTTTAAAAGTGGGAGATTCCTTTTAAAACTCTGGATTTTTCTATTTCCCTTATACAATCAGGCTTCCCTGGTGGCTCAGACGGTAATGAACCTGCCTGCAATGCAGGAGACTTGGGTTCCATCCCTGGGTCGGGAAGATCCCCTGGAGAAGGGAATGGCAACCCACTCTAGTAGTCTTGTCTGGAGAATTCCATGGACAGAGGAGCCTGGCAGATTATAGTCCATGGGATCACAAAGCGTCAGACACAACTGAATGACTCACACTTGTACAGTCAGAAGGTCTGAGAATCCAGGACTCACATTTCCCCTTGGCAGCAATGGGGCAGAGATGAGGAGAGCTGGTGGCTTCAAGGGACAGCTGTGATCTGGCCACCTCCACCTGCCTGGGCCCCAGGAGCATTTGAGTCTGTCTTTAGTTATAGATTTGTCTAGGTGGAAAGCATGACAGTGTCTGGCTGTACCCATACAAAGTTGCTTCCTGGGCCTGGAATACAAGTCATTCACCGGGTAACCTGAAGCCATAGAATTTCTCTGAACCTCATTTCTGTATTGATAGATTAGACAGAATTTGTGGTTTTCAATGCCTGCATGCTAAGTCACTTTAGTCGTGTCTGACTCTTTGTGACCCAGTGGACTGTAGCTTGCCAGGTTCCTCTGTCCATGGGATTCTCAAGGCAAGAATACTGGAGTGGGTTGCCTTGCCCTCCTCCAGGGGATCTTCCCGAGCCAGGCATCGAACCCTTGTTTTTCATGTCTCCTGCACGGGCAAGAGGGTTCTTTATCACTCTTGCCACCCAGGAAGCCCCTTCCAATGCCTACCCTGGGTATAAATACAGTAATAAGTCAATTAAGATAAAATAAAATAAATTCCATGGCCAGTGGCTTCTCAGGTAAGCTTCTGACTGTGCCATGCTAAGCCAGCAGGGCCTCTGAGCAAGACAGTCCTAACCACAGTCATTTTCCACAGCCCCGGAGGTCAGCACAGAAACCTTCTCTCCACATGCCTGCAAGGGAGGAACAGAGACTGGAAAGCTGAGGGCTGCTGCTCTCACATTTCTCGAAGATCACCCTGAGCATTGCAAACGAAGTGAGAATAACTGAACAGTATGGAGTCCATTTCCCTTAGCATCTCTGCATGAAACTCATGCCAAGGGAAACTACCCAAATTTGAGATCTACTTTCCCAGTCACCACTGGATACTTGCCTGCTTGTGCTTGTCACGCAGTCATGTCTGACTCTTTGTGACCCCCTGGACTGTATCCCACCAGGCTCCTCTGTCCATGAGGATTCTCCAGGCAAAAATACTGAAATGGGTTGCCATGCCCTCCTCCATGGGATCTTCCCAACCCAGGGATCGAACCCAGGTCTCCTGCATGGCAGGCAGATCCTTTACTGACATGAGGGAAGTCCCACCATTGGATATGGGACCACAAAACCCACCCCTGCATCAAGAAGAAAAAAACAGGCCACATGATATCAAAGAACTGAGGAAAGAGAGCATTCATTTTTTTTTTCAGGTGGAGGAAAAAATGAAACATTTTATTTCAGTGTTTCCAAAATCAAATGCAACCTCAATTGTATTTAACTTGATAGTATACTTTACAATTGAGAACACCTTGGAAATGAAAAAAGACTGGATATCATTTCTGTCTAAATGCCAACATAAAGTTGCCAACTCTTTTTTTTTTTTAAAAAGATAAACTATTCTTTGTTCTGTGTCTTTAATCTCTGTAAACTTTTTGAGGTTAAAGTGCCCTTCCATTTTAAGAAATGCCAGTGACAGTACACTTTGCTTTGTAGAAATACAGAATTTAAACTTGTCAACTCAATCAGCTCCAAACTTTTTTTTTTTGACTTGCCTGTGAAATTAGAACATCTGGAAACCATTGAACTGGATGACCTGCCCTATCTCTTCCAGACCCACTAGTATATTATGTTCTTTTTGTGATCAGATGATTTATTTGATGAGTCCTCTCAAGTTCTCACTTCATCTGCTTCACTAAAACATTACCATTTTAAACCAAAATGGTTCATCTCAGAGGATTCACCATGATTTATACATTACTTAGTAAGAACAATGACTCATAAAGCTTCTCTAGAACTTCAGCAACCCCAGGACCACAAACAGTGTAACAAGCCTCTTTCTGTTCCGCTTGTTCACCATCTTGGCTACATGGGAACATCCTAATAAGTCTCCACAACTTAATACCTCTTTCCAGCACAGCCTGAGCCTTTGCAACACCATAAAGATATTGGCTCCAGTCTCAGTGAAGGTATTTGCAAAACCTGGCATCTGAGATAAATCTCTCAGCCTCATCTGTAGAACTGCGAGTAACATTAGACTCTACCTCAGAAGAACAGGAGAAGGATTAACTCAGTAACTGTAACCAAAATCCTTAGACGAATGCTTGGCTCATAGTAAATCCTCAAATGTTCTACAAAAACAAATATCTTCCAAGACTATTCTTGGTAAACTTCAAATGCTCATGACTAATGATGCCATTGACTGTGTACTTCAAAGGAACCACTAATGCTTGTTGTTTGCCATATCTCCTAGGAAGGTTGATGACACCATTGGTCACAGCTCTACATCTGCTCAATGAGCACAAAACCTTGATCAAGTGGCATCTGGTGAATGTTCAACTCAAGTGACCCCTTTGAAGGAAAGAAGAGAGAGTTGATAGTTCTTAGCAACTCATTCTTTATTCTGCCCTAAATGGCATCCATTCATTTATTCCTCACATTCAATCACTCGCCAATCCACAAACACAGAGTGAGTGCTTACCAAGCTCCAGGCACTGGGCTAGGCTCTGAGGACAGAAAGAATTAGACATGTCAATATTCTAAAAGAAGAAGCATTGTCAGAGCCAGTTCCTATGGGAGAGTTTGGGTGCCATATGTTCATTCAAGCCCTGATGAACACACACAGTGTAGAAACTTTCACAGTCACTCCTTTAAGGAAACATGGACATGATTTCATTTGCCAAATTTCCCTCCTTGAGTGTCAGAAATTGATACACTGCTGGTGAAAGTGAAACTGTGAGTTGTTCAGTCAGGTCTGACTCTTTGCGACCCCATGAACTATAGCCCGCCAGACTCCTTTGTCCATGGGATTTCCCGGAAGGCAAGAATACTGGAGTGGGTTGCCATTTCCTTCTCCAAGGGATCTTCCCAACTCAGGGATCAAACCCAGATCTTCTGCACTGCAGGCAGATTCTTTACTATCTGAAGCACTTCTCTCCTGGTGGATCAATAATAATAGGGTAGCACAGAGCTGTCACTGCATGACAGTATCCATTACACTCTGTCAAAGTGCAAGCTTTTAAGGTTTTATTTATTCTTCTTCCAGTCACATTGAAAGGACAAGGTTACTTACTATCCTACTTCTTCCATTGGGCATTTTTTTTTTCCACAGATACAAGGCGAAGTGTATAAGTGCTTATGTAATAATGGGATGGTGCAGCTTGCAGAACTTGGAGAGGGAACAAAGGAACGAGTTGCAGAGTGGCCGTTTAAAGCAGGAATTATGGCGACAAGGGGACCATTGGCTAAGACAGCAGGAACACAACAGCCTGGTGGAATGGCCATTAAAGGGTAATCGGTTCTCAGTTCTCAAGCCAGATCCGGGCAACAGTAGCTTATTCCTCCTCCCCACACTCTCCCAAATCAGCGTGCATTTCCAGAAGCCTCTAACGGAACTGCCATGGCGAGAGCCAAAAATAATATGGGCACATCCACTTGCCTGCCATTTCGGCTTCTGTGACATCTCTGTGATCCTTACAAATCTCATTTCAGAGATATGAGGTTTGTTGCTGTTGCTTCCACTATAGACACAACCAGTGAGGAGAACATAAAACAGGTAAGTCCCCACGGACTTCTTAGGCTCCTCCCAAGTTTCTGAACCCGTCGAGACTGCCACTTGCCATGGTCTCTCAGAAAAAAGAGAGGGATAAGCCATATGTATTTAGTTTGGGGCTTGAAGTTCTCAGAGTGTTGAAAATGAAGAAATACTGGTACCATAGTTACAAAATTATAACATATTTTAAATGTTTACATTTCACAAATTATCATCAGATTGGGGTATGTCATTTTAGTACTATTTGATGAATGTCTTCCTTTAATCTTGCCGGAGTAGCTCAAGGATTACACGTAGAAACAGGTGGCAGTGACATCAGAGTCCAAACCTGAGGCCCTTGATAAATTGCACGACCCTCTTGGCTCCCTCTGCAGAGTCATTAGCCATGCCTGGAAGCAGGCCTCCCGAGTCTGCATTATTAACTCACTTGATATGTGTGTCCACCTCCTCAGTCAGGTGTCTTGACTTCTTTTTGTGCCTGGGGTTGAGCCCAGAGGAGGTACTCAATGAAACCATGGGGTGGGTGTCTCTGTGTCTATAGAAGGGTGGGGTGAACCATGCTCCAGGGGGTTAAGGGGGAAAAGGGGAGTGGTTGTCTTAGCTGCACCATATGACACCACATCTCTCTCGATTGGACTCATTGCTTCTCCCTCTTATGGAGAACATTGTATTTCCCGGAATTCTAAGAAGAGCTAGAGGAAGGCAGACTGCAGAGCTTTTTACTACAATAGATGGATTTGGTTGGAGCCTGAATCCCCCAGGCAGAAGGTGGTGGGCAGAGAGAGGTGATGGAGCCAGAGTGAGACAGGAGGCTCTGTGGCCAGCCGGTCACAGGTGTGTGTACCTGACACATTGAGCACCTTCCCTGGACATGTGCAATGTGCATGTGGCTGAATTTTCATTGGAGACAGTGCACCGGATAGAGTCCACATCCTGAGGCATAGACACTCCATTGCAGAGAGAAGCCTGCAACGCAGGGCGTGGGGCTCTGGGATATCCAGGGGAATGTTTTTAGCCATATTGGGCTTCAGAGCAAGTTCATACAGATCTCTGAGAGGCAGAAGGCATTAGACAACATCTAGATTACCTGGAGAAAACCTTCCACCTTACCTTTTCTTTCTCTGACATTTGCTCCCATTCTCTTCACCTCCTTTACTTGCTTTCCTTGGCTCCTCTTCCTGCCAACTATCCTCAAATCCAGTGAATCTGGGGCTGGCAGGGAACGTGGTTGGTCAGATCAGCAAGGGAATCCTGATCATCTTGATTTCCCTGGAGGCTGGCATGGCGCTGACCCAGTGGCATGGCAACCAAAGGACCAACGAGGCCACAATAGCAGAGAGGGAAGGAAGAAGAATCATCGGCTTAAGGAAGTAGAAGCTCCCAAAATGAATATCTCAACTCCACACCTCTATTCACCTTGCCTTGCTGTGGGGGTCATCTCATCCTGCAGAGAGAACCGTGGTCCCCACTCGCTGCAGTTCTGCAATAGCAGCAATGGAATCTCACCCTAGCCTCTGCTCCGGCTGTTAGGACTGAAGCCCATGGAGCCAAATCTGACAGATACATACTAACAGCTATTACTCTTTTGCATATCTTCATTCACTGAGCAAATGTAGAGTGAGATTCTGCTCTATGCTAAGTACTAGGAAGGCACACAGTAAAAGTTTTCTGAATTAGTAAATGACTGAGTAAGATACTATCCTCTCCTGATGAACTAAGGAATATGCAAGTGTTTTATAAATCTTACTCCATTTATTCTCCTTTGATTCCAATTGATCTTTACCCAAAAAAAATTGTAAAAGGAGTATTATTACAAGCAGGAGAGCAAACCAAGTTTAAAGGCTTTAATTTTTTTCTATCACACAGCTAATAGTTTAACCAGGGTTCTTTTTTTCTTAAGGTGGAGGCTGGCACAATGCTTGCCACAGAATAAAAGCTTCTCAGTTAATACTGACCAAGTCATTTGAGTAAAACCAATGTCACCATGTGCCTTTGTCAAATCAAGGGTCTGCTCAAAGATAAACTATTTCGTCAGATATGTCAAGGACCAACCACTGCTCCGAAAACCAGAAACAGTATATTTTCCCCCACAAGATTTCTAGACCTTCAAGCAATACAAAAAGCCCAGCCTACTCAGACCTTCCATAGGGATAACTGCTTATTATCAAGCCTAATATGCCAAGATGCTCTTATTTCATGTATAGAAGAATTCAAGAGAGGACAGTTTCATATCTGAGAACCTTAGACTTTCAATGGCAGTACTAAAAGTCATTACTCTTAAGAAGGATATTGAAGCCAAAATAAAATAAATTAAAAATTAAAGATATACAATGTGAAGGGTCATACAAATAAATGTCCCAGATTTCTGATAAGAAGTTCTGGGGTTATTGTCCCCATGAACTTCCTTTCTGTTCTGGATCAAAGCTTTTTCCTGAACCACTATACCCCAGCAAAATCTTAGTGCCATGCTTCTTACAAAAAAACTGTCTTTCTCACCCTCACAGCAAAGGATTTTCTGCTAAAGGTCACCATTCACCCAAAGACCCACACTCTTCCTCCCTAGTACCTCACTAATCTGGAGCAGAAGGCACTTTCTGGGTTTTGCCCAGAATTGGGAGACTGTAAAATCCTCTGATACTTTCAAAGTCCTGCTAGATGTCTAAGTCTCTTCTTTCACCCATGAACTAAGCAAAACGCTTGCCCTAGCATTTATCAAGGAATTCTTTTGGTCCATACCTCTTCTTCCCAAGTACAGACCTTCGGCTCTTATACCACCTGACATGTTTGGAAATGTGGAGCAAGAAGTTAAAGGATACAGGTAATTGTTCCAGTTATCTGTTGCTGTGTAATAAGCCACATCAAGTTTTAATGGCGAACCATAATAATCATATGATGCTCACAGATTCTATGAATTGGGAATTTGAAAAGAGCACTGAAGGAAAAGCTCTTTTCACTCAGTGATGTCTGAGCAGTCAGCCTGGATGGCGCCCATGGCCAGAGGCGCATAAAACACCTCAGGCTAGAGCAGCTGAAACAGGAGGATCCCCCTCTGTGATTGCTTTTTCATTCACATGTCTGTAACCTGGCTTCAGATGCTGAAAGGACCAGAGAAGCTGGGATCGTTGACCAGAGTGCCTACATGTGGCCTTGCCAGAGATCTCACAGTAGTTGAAAGTTTTACATGGAAGCTGAGGGTTCCAATAGCAAATGTTCCCGGCAGTACAAGGAGGAAACTGTGTGAATGCATACAATCTGGCCTCAGAAGCTATTTCTTCTGCTGCATTCTGTTTGTCGAGTTGTCATAAGCCTACTCAGATTCAGAGGAGGGGATAAAGACACTACCTCTTGATGAGAGGGGTGACAAAGAATTTTCAGCCGTGTTTTAAAATCACTGCAGTTCTAACTCTAGCCACCAATTATTGGTATTCTTCCCAATGGCAAAATACACTCAGCCCCCTCCTAGGACCTCCTGAGTTTCATCTCACTAGAGCATCATGCTCAAGCTCAAGGTTCTGAATATTACCTTCTAAATCAGGGCCATGCGCAAAGGAGGCTCTTCAAGTTCAGCACCTTGGTTACAGTTTCTCTCTTTTTTAAAATTATTTATTCATTTAATTTTGGCTGTGCTGGGTCTTTGTTGCCACACACAGGGGACTTTCTTTAGTTGTAGTAGGCAGGCTTCTCGTTGCAATAGCTGCTCTTGTTGCAGTGCACACATTCTAGGTGTTCCAGCTTCATAGCTTGCCCCATGGCTTGTGGGATCTTCCCAGACCAGGGCTTGAATACTTGTCTCCTGCATTGGCAGGCAGATTCTTAACGCCTGGACCACCTGGGAAATCTCAGCTACAGTTTCTCTTGATCTGAAAACCTGTCAACAAAAGAGACTAGTTATATATGCCACAGTCCCCTACCAACACATACATAATGGTGGAACAGGCATAAGATAATGAATATAGGCACTCCTGTTCAAATAGGGTGAAACTAGACACACAGCTGTCACTGATGGGTCCATCACAGTTCTGCAGTCCAACCAGGTACATGGTGCCTGTTCCTTCTCCAGGACTTGGTCCTGCTCTTTAGGAGTTATTTCCCTAAGCTTTTGACCCTGCCCTCTGAGTCATCCTTCTTGTCCATCAAAACTGCCTTTGTCTATAGCTGAGTATTTCTCCAGCTATCTCCTGACCATAGAATTGGGGAGTGGAGGGGCAAAGAACTCTTTTAATTCTGTACTTTTTTATCCCTTTTCAATCCACTCTAGTATGATTTCTTTAAAAACTTTGTGGGTCTCCTATGATCAGTTTAAAATCTACCTTATTAGACAGAAGCTACATTCACACATACCATCAAGATAAACATTTCTCTTTCCTGGGCTCCCTATGAGGTCACTGTGGGGCAAAGCCATTAATATTCTTAGGATCTTTGAGACACATCCTTAAAGTCCTTAGAAGATTTTTGTCTGTCTGAAAGTGTCTATGAGGCCTCACCTTAAACCATTCTAAAGTCTTACCAAAAAAGGGAGGATTTCACATTCTTGACTTGATCTTCACCCTGAAGCCATATTTTCCTGACAGTGGTCTGGATTTAATTTTTTCCCTGAGGCTCTTTGTTAATTGCAGCATTTTTTTCTGGGTGGAAAATCTGTCCAAAAGCTTTTATGTTTGCCACAAATTCCATTCAAAAACTGAACAGTTTCTTCTTTAATTCATCCTTCTCCACCCACATTTGATTTGATTAGAGGTATAACAAAGAAGACACACGGCCCTTCCAACTTTCTGCCTGGAATTCTCCTGAGTCATATCACTGAGTCCGTTAAACAAGTTGTTGATTTCCACATTATCACAGGTCACAATGCTGACCAACATTCTGCCATTACAAAACAAGGCTCCTTCGTGCTTCAGCTTTCCATAACGGTGTGCACGTTTTTCTTCCAGTTCTCACATCAGCCTCCTCAAGTCTGTTAGGCTTCTTCTAACAAGTTATTCAAGGCCTTTCCAGTATCTACCCACCATCATTCAGTCCCAAAGCCAGTGAGCTTGTTTTAGGTTTAGGTTATAGTGGCATCCCACTTCTAGGTACCACATTATGCTCTAATTATCTACTGTTATACATAACAAACCACCCAAAACTTAGTGCTGTAAAACAACACTGATCTTTGATGTTCAAGGATGCTATGGGACAGGAATTGGGAAATGGCACAGCAGAGTTGGCCCTTCTCTGGTCCACAGTGTCTGAGTCCTTAGCTGAGATAGCTCATACAACTAAGGAGGACTCACCAGCTGGACATTAGGAGGATTCAAGAGCTTCTTCATTCCTAGGACTGGAACTTGGACTCTGACGTGGAAGGCAGTCTTGGCTGGGTCTGACTACAAGGAAAGCTATTTGTAGCCTCTCTAGCATGACAGTCTCAGGGCTGGACTTTTTCCAGGGCAGCCCGGAACCCCAGGAGCACATGTTTCCAGAAACCTGAACCCTTTGGTGACCTAGTCGGGAAGTCACATAGCTGCACTTCCAGTGGGCTCTACTGTCAAAGCAGGCATAGGCGTGCCCCTATTTCAGATGAGATATAGGTCCCATTTCTCAATGAAAGAAGTTTTAAGGATTTGCAGCCATGTTTTGAAACTTGCAACAGTATTTATTGCCAAATATGTTGTCAGCAATAAAAATGAAGAAGTTGGAATGAAGAGCCTAGTTGACTAGTTTATGACAACAGAAAGGTCCATCATCATCCTTCTAAAGAGATATGGGACCAAATCCAACGGAATCTAAAGGGCTGAAATAAATCTTCATCCCACAGAGGCAGAAGTCAAATGGAAACCTTAAGAGGAAAAAAAATCAAGACTACTTCTTGTGGAGAGCTGTGTAAAAGAGAGAATGCAGGGAGGGTTACAGAAAAATAAAGGCAGGAGGAGGGGAAATCTTGTGAGTATTCATATGCCATGAGACTTCATCTTTAAAGAAAAAAAATCACACAAAAGTCAGTTTTGAGTGTGTGTGTTGTGTGTGTGTGTGTGTTTGGTTTTTTTTTTTGTATGTTTTCTGCCTTATTTGGTGATTCTATGTGAGGAAGATTTCATCCTATCATATTAGAGGATCAAGTAAGAAACTATTTGTAAGACTTACATGATTAAGTCACTGGAAAAGATCCTGATGCTGGGAAAGACTGAAGGCAGAAGGAGAAGGGGGAAGCAGAGGATGAAGTGGTTAGATAGCATCACCAACTCAATGCACATGAATTTGAGCAAATTATAGGAGATAGTGAAGGACAGGGGAGCCTGGCGTGCTGCAGTCCATGAGGTTGCAAAGTCGGACATGAGTTAGTGACTGAACAAAAAAGTGATTAATTGAGTCCTTGAAAGAACCTTCTTATCAGGAAAGGGATGGAGAGCGGATGGGTCAGGCAGTGTGGTCCTGTACTAAAGGTACTACACTGGGAGCTGGAGAATCTGTGTCCTAATCAAGGCTGTGTATTGATATAGATGAGGACGCCAGGCAGGATTAACCTAAGGTGATCTCAGAAATCAGAGTTTCTCAAACTATGAACCCACATAACACCAATGTTCTGTGAGTATATAGAGATGTACCATTACTAAAATTAAGCAGTCTTCCACATCACGAAAGATTTAATATGTGATATTTTCTCAATCTAAAATCTTTATCCCATCATTTTTCAAAGCCATGGGTATATTTTTACTACTTTTCTCTACTCTAAGATATCTGATTTATTAAACTATATATCACAAAATAATATATTTCATGATGTTTCAAAATACACCATGAATTATAACTATTTCACTGCTGGACCAAGCTTAAGAATGATCTTAACACTGATATGGTATATTTGAGAGTAAGGTGAATTTTCACTGTTTTATTATTCCAGGAGTATGACCTGGCACAAATTGGTACTAACAAGAGAAGAAATGGAAATGATAGATTGAAAAGATATTCTTACTGAAAGCAGGAGACTGACTTGGGTGATCTCTCAGGGAGAATTTTAGGTACCTGTTTTGGATAAAGTTACCTAATTAATATTTCTAACTGTCAGCATCCATTATCTTGTATCTCAAAACCATAATGAAGATATCGATTGATAGATAGGTAGGTAGAAACAGTCTTTATTTAGATTGCTGTAATAAAAATACCATAGACTAGGTGACTTAAAAGCAAACATTTGTCTCTCATAGTTCTGAAGACCGGGAAGTCTAAAACCAAGGCTCTGGAAGTTTAGGTCTGGTGAGGGCTCTCTTTCTGGTTCATAAATGGCTGTGATCTTGGTACATCCTTACATGGCAGAAGGGGATGAGAAAGCGTCCTAGAGTTTCCATTAAAAGGACACTAATCCCATTCCTGAGGGCTTCACTCCACTCTCATGACCTCATCACCTCCCAAAGACCTCCGTCTCCTAATATCATCACATTAGAAGTTAGTATTTCAGGATATGAATTTTGGTGGGACACAAACTTTCAGTCCAAAACAGATATGTAATTGCTAATACTACACTTTGTACCAAAAGCCCTCATTAAGTTTCCTACCAGCAAACAGACAGAATACTAGGAAACAATCCTTCTTGGGTATGTGGGTTTCTCACATTTCTAAACATCTTGGGAAGAGAGAGATCAACTATCCTTGTCCTAGACAATATTTTCAAGGATATTTGTACAGTGAATAGCCTTGAAAATAGAGATAGTGGCTGTCCCTCCAGAGTAGAAGGTAGGTTTGCAAACTGTCCAGAATAATAAAGATTCAAATTCCCTAAGTTTGGGATTCCACTCCTATAACACACTCCACTGTGTTGTGCAGACCATCTTAGTATGATGCTGCTGTGGGAATTGGGGCTCAGGAAGCTGGCAAAAATGCTGAGCCTTGGGCTACTATTATTGCTATGAGAAACAAACCATCCTTTGTTTCTGATCCATTAGTCTCAACTCTTCAGCCAGCCCCAGTGAATCTACAGCAGGCTAACTTCTTATCTTGCAAATAGAGTGAAATTTCAGATGCTTCACGATTCTTGACACTGAATGCCAGCTACCAGAAATTCCTGCCAAGGAAAAGTGATTTTCTGAACATTCAGAACTAAAATGCCCACTTTCTTTGAGTTCCCTGTATTTCTAGTCAGGGCCTTAATCCTATACGCATTGAGCAATTCAGTCTTGAGAAAAATAGGAGGGGCTTCCTTCGGGGTCCAGTGGTTAAGAATCGCCTGCCAATGTAGAGGACACCAGTTCAATCCCTGGTCCAGGAAGATCCCACATGCCTTGGGGCAACTAAGCCCATGGGCCACAACTCCTGAAGTCCACACGCCTAGAGCCTGTACTCGGCAACAAAAGAAGCCCCTGCAATGAGAAGCCCGAGCACCACAACGAAGAGTAGCCCCAGCTCGCTGTAACTAGAGAAAGTTTGCATGCAGCAGTGAAGACCCAGCACAGCCAAAAACAAATAAATATTTTTTTAAAAGAACAGTAGGAGGTGTATGCGAAATGATGTTCACTTCAGCATTGTTTGTCAGTGTAAAAATTTAGAAACAGCTGAACTTCCTAGTAATAGGATATTGATGTATTTGTGGGACAGCCCTATAGCAAAGGTTGTGCCTCAAACAAGCACTGTGCGTCTTGTTCATGTGGGATAGCATTCACAATGTGTCACGTGTAGGGAAAGCATCATGAAACAGAAATGCTCCCACCGTAGTACCAATAGGCAGGCCTTTACACAGAAAGACACCCCAGAATGATATATACTAAGATATTAGTGGGAGAGGTGCTAGATGGGGAAATTTCAGAGTTTATTTCTCCCTTTGGCTTACCCATGCTTTGTCATTTTTCTGCAATGAATATGTATTTCATGTTGTTCACAGATGGAGAAAAACACTGTGATCCATAGCTCTCTTCCTTGAAGTCCTATTTTAAATATTTTCAAGCTGCAGAGAAAATGGTAGTAGGATGAACATGAGCAGTAGGAGAAGGGAGACCACCATGGGTGAACATTCAGAGCCCAGACTCTCTGTAGAAGTTTGGGAAGAGGATGGTATCTACAGTTTGGCCAGAAGCACAGAACTCTCCATGGAAAGCTGGTTCATTTCTATCGGTATTTTGATTGCTTGTCCTCTAAGCAATCTGGCTGCTTTTGTGAGAAGACCCTCATACTATCTTGCCCTGGCTTTATTGGAATAACCCTTCAAGATCGCCAGACTTTTAGTGTGCTCGAGAAACAGATCCATAGATATATCAAGTAACAGCCCCATTCCCCACCCTCCTTATCTTTAGCAGAAGTAGCAGCATTGTCATGACTGCAAAGCCAGCTCTCTCTTAGCTGGCTTCATCTACACATAAAGATTATTGTCAATATGTTGCTTTCTGATCCAAAATATGAAACTTATTTCTACTCTGGTCAAAAGTTTTCAAATTGCCTGTGCTGTTATGATTAGTTCCCCAAGGACACAAAGAGCTAGCCCTCCCAGGGTAGCAATATGAACGGCGTTTGGGGGTATGGTTTCTGACACTGAAGTCTAAGATATACTAAATCGGAGTAACAATACTTAGGTTTGAATTCTGTTTTTTACTGCCTCTTGGTCCTTTAGTAAATCAGTAAACCACTTGACTTCCTCCTCTGTAAAACTGGAATTACAACTCTCTACTTCACAAGTAAATAGGTTACTATGAACTCAGAGGCCCAAAGACCAGGAAAATTCTAAATGTATTCTTAAGGACATTGAAATTTTTTTATAAGACCTAAGCAGCTTCACTTCTGAAGGACCCATTCTAGCTTTGCATCGAACCTATTAATTAAATCATAGCAACATTCTGTAATAAATATAAGCATGCTTCCTTGCTTAGTCACTCAGTCATGTTCAACTCTTTGTAACAACGTGGACTATAGCCCACTAGGCTCCTCTGTCCATGGAATTTTTTTAGGCAAGAATCCTGGAGTGGGTACATTTCTTCCTCCAGAGGATCTTCCTGACCCAGGGATCAAAACTGTGACTCCTATGTCTCCTGAATTGCTGGCAGATTCTTTACCCACTGAGCCATCAGGGAAGCCACCAAACATAAGAATACATGTGAGTATAAATAAGCATGTGCTACAAAAATACTCTGAAGGAAGCTTTTTAAAATATTGCCTTTGACATCTGGTTACAAACCATTTACCACTGACTATGACTACTTAATGATTATCAGGCTTATTCAGGAATTCTTGTGAAATGAAGAAAAAAATATAGTCTACAAACTGTTCTCAAATGTAATAAAAATTTTATGAAAACTAAATTTAATAATGAATAGAGTTGGCTTGTTATGTTTGGTAAACAATTTTGATTTCGCAGTTGTCTCTTCCTATTCTGGAACCAACACAACTTCTGCTGGTTTCAAACATTTTTGTCAGGCCCAGAAAAGTTTTTAGGCCCCAGACAGTGTGCCCAGAATGCCCAATAGACAGACAACAAGGTACCCCAAGGATGCCCCCCAAGAGGCGTGGAAGAACAGTGGTCCCTCAGGAATGCCGATTAAAATATAGATTCTCTTAAAGGACTTAGAAATGATCATACTAAGTTAAATAATTCACAAAAAGAAAGACAAATGCCATATGCGATCACTTACATGCGGAATCTAAAATACAACACAAATGAACATACTATGAAACATAAACAGGCTTACAGACACAGAGAACAGACTTCTGGATGCCAAGGGGGAGGGTGTTGGGGGAGGGATGGAGTGGGAATTTGGGATTAGTAGATGCAAACTATTATACACAAGATAGATAAACAAGGTCCTATTGTATAGCACAGGGAATTATACTCAATATCCCATGATGAATCTTAATGGAAAAGAATATATATATGTGTATTATATATTTTATATATATATATGTATATATATATATATATATATATATATAAACAGGCTTCCTTGGTGGCTCAGACATAAAGAATCTGCCTACAATGTGCGAGACCCAGGTTTGATCCCTGGGCCGAGAAGATCCTTTGGAGAAGGAAATGGCAACCCACTCCAGTATTGTTGCCTGGAGAATTCCATGGACAGAGGAGTCTGAAACACTACAGTCCATTGGGTCACAATGATCTGGACACGACTGAGTGCCTAATACATACATGTAAAACCAAGTCACTGCTGAACAGCAGAAATTGACACAACATTGTAAACCAACTATACTTCAATAACACTTTTTTTAAAAAGTTTAGGCTCTCAGGGCTCATTTGACTCTAAAAACTTCTGGAATCTACATTTTTAATCATCTTTCCAGGGGATCATTTGCATACCAACATTTGGGAACCAATGATGTGGGCCCCTGAATAGGGAAGGTAAGAACAACTTCACCCCACAGCAACCCCCCTGCAGGCACTCAGCCAGTGGGACAGAACAACCTGCAAGTTAAGGGAAAACAGGCAGCAGGCTATGTGCCTCGATGGAAACTGAATTCCATTTTTATAGAAATGGCATAAGCGATCTGTGTGCTGCATTCAGCCCCCAGATGTTGAGTCAAGTTCTTTTATTTTCAACCAGGAATGAATAATTTATAATCCCATTGTGTTAAATCCAAAATAATAAGCCCGTCTGTGGAAGCAGTGCTGAAGTTCACGCTTTGAGGACACACTCATAAATCCTTAAGCACTTGCCTAACTACTAGCTGAAAAAATTTATGAAGTGACTTTTGAGAAACACTAAGCTGGGGTTCTGCAAAAGTGTGATCCAGCATGCACCTGCAACAGAATGGCCCGATATTGGTTAAAATACCAATTCCTGGGTCCCACTTGGGCTCTTCCGAATCAAAATGTTAGCAAGAGGGGCCCAGATCTCTGCATTTTTAAGATGGTTCTTCTGCTTCCAGATTGATTGACAGTTTTACCTACAGGGCCCAGATTTTAGCTTGACCCCCAGGGACCCATTTCTACCCTGAGTTGGCACTGTAGCCTCCTCCAAGAGGTCAAACCAATTGCCAGGGTTGGAAGCATAACTCCTCTCTTCCTAAAAAATTCTAAAGGTGTAAAAACTATCCACTGATCTCCCAGATACCAGAAAAAATTCCCAAACATTCTCTAGAGAATCTCTGATTCCAAGAGCCATTTCCCAGGTGTTTCCAAAGACAGAGGCCACCTCATCGTCTGTCTGCTGCGTTCAGACGCTGCCTGAAGCTGGGGAGATCCAGAGTGGGGGAGGGGAAGCGCCCCTCACAGCACTCTCACTTCTGACCCATTCGTTACAGTGGGACAGCCTACATTTTGGTCCCCAGTGGAGTCAACTTCACCTCATTTGTCTGGGTGACCTCACAACAAGTGAAGCAATTTTCACCTCCTGGGTCAAGACAGTGACTCCTGAGGTGTGACTGGCCACAAAACCACCCCCAAGGGCTTCTGCCCTCTCAGGAGAGAGCTTAATGGACCCAGAGAAGTGATTTAGTTTTTAAAGGGTAGTTGCCACACTTACAGATCTGGTACCAAGGGAGCAAAAAGCAATTGTTTCTTGCAGGAAGAGTGTTTTGCTGCACATTCTAGAAGACATTCCTTGGGCCACTTAGAATTACCTCCGCTCATGAGGGAAGCACCAGTTGGCATAGGGATGTAGGTGGGGACAGGGAGGGTCTGGAGGGAGGAGATGGAAAAGCCAGCCTGACATACTGTGTGTTAACAGCAATGAGAACGGAAACCTCATTTGCTGAGGCTGAGTCCTGATTCAAAGACAGAGAAGGCATTGCTTTTAAAACTTTTTTCCTAAAGAGCAAAGAAATCAAAAGACTCTTTAAAACAGAGCTGCTTCTCCACAAGCCCAGCTGCAAATACAGAAAACTAACCACACCACCATGCAGTCAGGAAAGCTGCAAGTAAGACTGAGCTGAGCAGTCTTCCTAGTTCCCTGACCAGGGATCGAACCCACGCCCCTGCATTGGAAGTGTGGAGTCTTAATCACTGGACTGCCAGGGAAGTCCCTGAGTAGTCCTTTGATAGAGATGTAGATACTGAGAAAGATTCCCCTATCATTATTTTTTAAAAGTTCCAGCCCAGTGGTAAAGAAAAAGGAGCTCCAGGCTCAGTGTTGAGGAGGGATGGGTGGCCTGGGGCAGGCAGAAGAGCGCAGGCACTGCCTGATAAAGGGCATGGCTCCTCCTGCGTGCTGCTGCCCCATTGGCATGTGGGAACATGGACCAGGCTTTGCCAGATCTCCCCAGTTCACAAAAGATGCTAAATATCCAGATTTGCAAGTGACTGCTTCCAATTCTTAATTGTCAGCTCTGTTTTGCTTTTAACACTGTAAATAAAATTAATGTATAGGCTGCAACCTCTGCCCTAGAGGCTAGGGTGAAATAGGAGACCCCAACTTCTCTGCAGACCTCAGGGACTGAAGGAGCATAAGAGTTGTCAGTGCTGGACTGAAGGCTGACCTGTCTGAGGTGCCAAGGCTGGTGCTATGTTTGAACCACCTGATAACAGGGAGGATTGGTGATCCAGCAGTTAATACAAGCAAAGTGTCTAACCTCCTGCAGTGGATGCCCTGAGCCCTTTCACCTCCAACCAGGGGAGTTAGAATTACTCAGAACAATGCCCAAAGTGTCTGTCTTCCCTTTTCCCTGACTTAGTGAAATCCTAATCACCCAAAGACCAAGCTCAAATGTCACCTCCCCTGGGACACCCTGCCTGATGCTTTCATTGGAATCTAATCCCTCCTCCCCTTCCTCCTCTGTGTCCATAACAGTCCAGATAGATCCACCAACTAGACAGCAAGGTGACAGATGCTACAACATATTGGGAACCCACTGAGGGCTGGGGTCAGAGGTCTGATGGAGGTTGCCATCACAGAGCACTTATCGTGGGCTTGGGGTTTCACAGACATTGCCTCATTTTTTGTCTCATGTGCTCTGAGGTAGGTAGGCATTACTCTCTATGTTTTCAGAGAAGAAAGTGAGGCTCAGGGAGCTTAGGTAACCTGTCCAAGGTCATGTTGCTGGAATGAGAGAGCTAAACTTGACTCCAGTCCTGAATCACCCAGAGCACATGCTTTTCATACCCCAGGGCACCAGCCAGCACCATAAGCATTTGTAATCTAAGAAACAACAACAAGTCTGTGAGACTCTTTAAGACTCTAAGCAAGTAGATTTGTTTAGAAAATGACATATGAAGTTCTGCACAGGTTGCAGTATGCATGTGTGCCCTACGCTGGGATCCTAAATAAACAAACACCGTGGCATGAAGTGAGTACCATGATATTTTGTTCATGAGTGAAAGGATGATACAGAACAGCAGGTACAGTGTGCTACAGGGTAAGAATCTGCAGGCTTAAACTTAAGCTTCCTGGGGGCTCAGACGGTAAAGAATCTGCCTGCAGTGCAGGAGACCCGGGTTCCATCCCTGGGTTGGGAAGATTCCCTGGAGACAGAAATTCTCCAGTGTCCTTGCATGGAGAATTCCATGGACAGAGGCGCCTGACGGGCCACAGTCCATGAGGTCGCAAAGAGTCAGACACAACTAAAGGACTAACACTTTCACTTCTTTCCTCAAAAGTAGACCCCAAGACAAAGATTGGAAAGCAAGTAGTTTATTGAAAGGAAATTCCAGGAAGCCCCATAACAGGAGTGGGGAAAGTGAGTCAGGGAAGGGAATAAAACTAATAAAGAGTGTTATCATGAACAGGTTCCCACTCTGGACGGCTGAGGCCGGGTCCCTCTGGGCACGTCTGGGAGGCTCTGTGAACACAGGTGGGGGGCCGGGAGAAAGCTTTAGGCCTCTTTTCTTTCTTTTTTTCTTTTGGCCACACCCCTTGAGGTCTTAGGTCCCCAGCCAGGGATGGGACCCACACCGCCTGCAGTGCAAACATGGAGTCCTAACTACTGGACCACCAGGGAAGTCCTGAACTTCCTTATGAAAAGCAGGAGAAAGGAAGGAGGAGAAGAGGAAAGAGGAGGCAAGAAAGAGGAAAAGCAGGAAAATGGAGGAGATGGTCAGAAGAGGAGGAAGAAGTAGGGACCCTCCTGGCTCGCTAGGCACACACAGCCTAGAAGCCATTCCAACTCAAACACTAATCTCAGAAAATCTATGACGTGGACTGGCTGAGGCTATACTTACTTCTGAAGGAGAAGCTCCCTGAAGCTGTCACAAATGCGTGTCTATCTCATTGAAGGAAAGCTTGTATCTATTTTTAATACCTTGTGTGGTAGCTGCTCCTTCTTTCTAGCCATTGCCAACTCTGGGGTTTCTGACTCTGAGAATCCCAGTGACAATCCACGGGGAGAGGTTCAAGTTCCCACAGCCAGTTAATGCCAAAATCAAGACCAAAAGGGACGGGAAACCAGCGCCACTGACAGTAGCTACACTTCATCCTTCTGCATTTATTGCTCAGTCTTGTCCGACTCTGTTACCCCATGGACTGTAGCCCGCCAGACCCCTCTGTGATTGGGGATTCTCTAGGCAAGAATACTGGAGTGGATTGCCTTGCCTTCCTCCAGGGGATCTTCCCAACTCAGGGATAGAACCCAGGTCTCCCACATTGCAGGTGGATTCTTTACCATCTAAGCCACCAGGGAAGCCCAAACTTCCTCCTAGCAGCTTAGATACTGATATCCTTCCTGGCCTCTTTTCTTAGCTCTCAAGAAGAACCCATTTAAAAAGCAGCAACACCAAGTCAATGTTGGTGTTGACTTGACAATTTTGGTGCCAATATCTTTGGCAATAATGCCAAAGGTAACTTTGCCTAAATGGTGTTTGTGCTTCTTTATTTCAGGGTCTGTACCACTGTAATACCATAAGCCATTGCTCATCTTTTCCCCTGCTTGGGCTTATCACTTCTCTCTTAGGTGGCCAGATAGTGGAACAAACTGTAGTGGAACAAACTGGTTATTTCCTTCCTTCCTTTGCAATCATAGTTTGTACTGGAAAATGTAAATTCCCCATATCTGTTTGGTTACTTTGGTCTACCCACTGGGGGATCCCAAGAAATAGATGGTTACTATGTCACTACTAGCAAGAATAATACCAGGGAGCAAAAACTAGCTAGAGGCTAAAGGGACGGTGGGCGAGCCTTAGCACCTCCATAAAACATCTCCATGAGGATGCACTCAGCATCCTTCCTGTTTTCAATCAGATTGTTCCCCCTCCTACTGAATCTCACACACAAGCCCACACTTACCCCAGGCACTATCTTGTCTCCATTCACATACTGAACAAATGGAGATTTTTGAAATGTGTGGACTATAGGATTCCAATAGCTAGAAGGTCTCTCCTGGGCCTCTCAATCATCTCTTCCATCTTACAGAGTATAAGATGCACACTCAGGAGCTACCCAGCCTGGCACGGACATAACCCAGAGCCTGATACACAGCATAAGGGAATACACAGCCACTTCTGGGAATTCACAGCATTCCAAATCCTCAACATTTAGGAAAAGTTTTAGACCTAAAACTTAAAAAAATAAAATCCATTAAGATTAAAAATTAACTATTTTGTATGACTGTAATTGCAATTGGTTGTCTTTTATGTCTTTCAAAGCTCTGAGACTTCTGCCCCCTGCCCCCCACCCCCGAGACTTTAGAGACTGAATATAAGGAAGAGATTGTTTCAGCTCCCACAGCAAGATGGGGACAAAATCAAGACCAAAAGGCACCTGGGTAAAGGGGACTAAATAGGCTTTTCAGTTTTACCTTGCTTCTCCAGCAATTAGGCTCCCTCCAGGACCAGCCTGATCAGGAGAGGGAGAAGTTTCATTATAGTTTTATTTTTTTATTTTATTTTTGTCTGCACTGTGTGGTTTGCAGGATCTTAGTTCTCCCACTAGGGGTCGAATCTATGCCTCCTTTAGTGGAAGTCCTAACCACTGGACAACTAGGGAATTCCCGTGACAGTTTTACTTTAAACAATTAACCTCATACAGTATCTAGCTTAATCATTGCTGCAAGACTCCAGAGGGCGGGGCCATGTATCCCCAAGGCCCCACTACATGTCAGGCATACAGCAGACACTCCGTAAGTAGGGTGACAAACCTAGACAACATGTTAAAAAGCAGAGACATTACTTTGCCAACAAAGGTTCATATTGTCAAAGCTATGGTTTTTCCAGTAGTCATGTATGGATGCGAGAGTTGGACTATAAAGAAGGCTGAGCACCGAAGAATTGATGCTTTTGAGCTGTGGTGTTGGAGAACACTCTTGACAGTCCCTAGGGCTGCAAGGAAATCCAACCAGTCCATCCTAAAGGAAATCAGTCCTGAATATTCATTGGAAGGACTGATGCTGAAGCTGAAACTCCAATACTTTGGCCACCTGATATGAAGAATTGACTCATTAGAAAAGACCCTGATGCTGGGAAAGATTGAAGGCAGGAGAAGAGGACAACAGAGGACAAGATGGTTGGATGGCATCACTGACTCGATGGACATGAGTTTGAGCAAGCTCCAGGAATTGGTGATGGACAGGGAAGCCTGGTGTGCTGCAGCCCATGTAGTTGCAAAGAGTCAGACATGACTGAGCAACTGAACTGAACTGAACTGAAGGAGGGTGACTTGAGCAGAATCCACCTGAATTGAGGAAGGGCCTGCTTGGGACCAGATACCAAGCAACACCATTTATGAGTTATTTCAACCAGACCTTATATAGTTTCTAAGATAAGCATGCTTCACCCTTTGCAGGTGAGAAAACAGATTTAACAGAACTGATAAGGGACAGAGGCAAGACTCAAACCCAGATCTGAGTGACAGCAAAGAAAATTCTTCTTCCAGTCACTGCCATTTTATTTATTTATTTATTTTTAATTTTATTTTGATTGCACTGGCTTTCTGCTGCTGTGCATGGGCTTTCTCTCTAGTTATGGTGAGGGGAGGCTGCTCTTCTCTGCGGTGCATAGCCTTCTCATTGTAGTGGCTTCTCTTGTGGCAGAGGACAGGCTCTAGGCCCTCAGGCTCAGTAGTGGTAGCGCAGGGGCTTAGTTGCTCTGCAGCATGTGGAATCATCCTGGACCAGGGATCGAACTCATGTCCCCTGCATAGGCAGGTGGATTCTTATTCACTGTACCACCAGGAAAGTCCTCACTGCCATTTTAAAATGTCCTAATAACATAGAGTGTTACATCCTACAAGGTGCTCTTAGTTCCAAAAGCGCTGAGCGCCAAAAGGCACTATATACTTTGGTAAATAACTAGAAGCTGCGGTGGTTTATCCAAATGTGATGGTAGGGACTACCCTGGTCATCCAGTGGTTAAGAATCTGCCTTGCAGTGCTGGGGACTTGGGTTCCATCCCTGGTCAGGGAATTAAGATCCCATGAGCCCCAGAGCAGCTAAGCCCATGAATCTCAACTAGAGAGCTCACCTGCTGGTACACTACAATGAAGAGCTCTCGTGCCACAAAGACAGACCCCACGTGCCACAACTAAGACCAGATGCATCCATGCATGCATGTGTGCTAAGTCGCTTTAGTAGTATCCAACTCTTTGTGACCCTATGGACTGTAGCCTGCCAGGCTCCCCTGTCCATGAGGATTTTCCAGCCCAGAATACTGGAGTGGGTTGCCATGCCCTCCTCCAGGGCATCTTTCCAACCCAGGGATCGAAACTGCGTCTCTTAGGTTTCCTGCATTGGCAGGCAGGTTCTTTACCACTAGCACCACCTGGGAAACTCTGGAATGCATCCATACGTAAATTTCTTTTTTTAATATGAGGGTGCATAGACCACAGAAAGGTTGGTGAGAGTATTTCGCTGGCTTTTGTTTGGGTGATGGATGGACAGTTCACCCACGACTCAGGCTAGGAGAGAGCTTTCATGCACACTTGCATTTTGAATAAGGGTCCAAGGGCTATGTTGGAAACCCCTCCACATGAATGATGGCTCAAGAGAGAAGCACAACAAAGCAATTTGCCTCTGTAACTAATTCCTCTTGTCTGTAGCGCTGAAGGAGCAATACTTTAGCAGCCAGTCAGTCTGATAATTGGAAATAAGGGCTACTCTCTGAGTGGGCTGAAGAAGCCTGGTTTTTATCAACCTTAGAGCTATTTTTTATAATCAGTGTCTATGGGCAAAGAATAAAATAAATAAATACAGAAAGGGAAATAGCAAGCCTACTTCATCCACAAACACAGGCAAATCTTTTTTTGAATGCTATCTTGAAACTCTATTAAATCATAGTGAAACTCAACTTCTTGGCTTTGGCAGAAATCTTGGAGGGAAGTTATTGAACTAACACTTCTGCAGATCGAGCAAAATTTTGCCAGAATCAATCCTTTCTCCAGTACAGACAGAGAGGCGACCAGGCCAGGACTTTTCTGTAAGGAATTCTGTTTTCTGATTGCTAAGCGAGATCCAAGTCCCTTCTTGCTCTTGTAGTCACTTGCTGACTGGAAATGCTGGCAGATCTATCAGCCCAGAGACCATAATACTGCATATACACACGCACACACAAACACACTCACCACCCTGCCAGACGCAGCTCCCTTCTCCATATGTTACCCCATACTTTTGATATCAACCAATTCACACCCCAAATTGAGCCAACACCCCACTTGCAGTTTATTTTTTAATATTTATTTACTTATTTGGTTGCATTGAGTCTTAGTTACAGCACGTTGACTCTTCATGTGTCTTGTGGCATGTGGGCTCTTAGTTCTCTGACCAGGGATCGAACCCGTGGCCCCTGCAGGGGAAGCTCAGAGTCCTAACCACTGGACCCCCAGGGAACTCCCATCATGCCTTTCCGAGAGCTGTTGTGGCTGCCATCACCTGAAATATTGCCTTTTTGTTCTGCGCACTGCTTCTCTTCATAACTCAACCCTTTTGAGTCCTGCTCAAATGTCCTGCTCATCTGGATCCTAAACCCTCTGGAGGCTAAACCAATTTAATTTTATTATTGCCAACAAAAGTTGGTATCATCAACAAACTTTTGTACAGTTCTGAGTGCCGAATAAATACTGTATAAACCAAGGAACATTTGCTCGTTGAATGGCGTCAGTTAACTGGCCTCTCGGCCAGGCTCAGGACTTCTGGCTCAGATCCAAGGGTTCCTTCTGACTTAGAAGTTTCCCTTTAACCTTCCAGAACTCCACCTGCTGGAGAAAAACTTTGTTGCTTTTTCACGCAGCCTGTTGACCCCAGATCTGGGGCCGTGAGATCAGCAGCCCCAGGCAGGTAATTATGTGTCCAAGCAAAGCAAAGGCTTCCCTGGTAGCTCAGCGGTAAAGAATGTGCCTGCCAATGCAGGAAGCCTCGATTCTGTCCCTGGGTTGGAAAGATCCCCTGGAGAAGGAAATGGCTACCCTCTCCAGCATTCTCACCTGGAAAATCCCATGGACAGAGGAGCGTGGCGAGGCTAAAGTCCATGGGTTTGCAAAGAGTGATTAAACAACAACAACAACAAGCAAAGCAGAGTGGATGTTCATCTGCAAACTACTGAAAGGACAGCTCATTAGGGTAAACAATGGATTCCTACGCTAGCTAGCATCTGATGCTGCACCTATACTGAGGCTCACAAGAAATAGTGAGGGGGTATCTCTCCTCCCTCTTCATTTGGGGAGGCCATATTCTGCCCCTAGAATGTGAGCGCCTTGGGAATAGAAGCCCAGTCACCACTGTGTCCTCCTGGATGTGTGAGGAAAAGGCCTGAATTAATGTACAAATAGAGCACATTCGTTCTCATGAGCACAAGGATGTCCACGACCTTCTTGCTGACAGCCTTCATGGACAGTCGCTCTCGTGGGGCTTCTTGAGTGGCGGTGGAGGGACAGGACATGCGCTCCGTGTTGGGCACAGTTACTGCCACCCTGTTCTCATCCATGTGTCTATCCCCCCCTTTAGATTAGGAACTCCTCGAGGGCTGGGACTGCTTGCTCCTTGTCGTTGAGGCCTGCATGTCCAGTACAAGAAGGCACCCAGCAGCAGATGTTATTTGGCTGAATGAAGGCTCTGTGGCCTGCCACAGGAGGCCATTCACTCACTGGCAGTAAACCACACGGGAAAACATCCCATCCCTGTCCGGCCTCACTGCTCTGGTGGAAAAGGCATCACATAACCAGGCCCAGGGACACAGTTATCTTTGGCTCTAGAAGATGTTCAATTCATCACTCTTGGCCATCATAGAAACTGGACACAACAAGACAGATTAAATTCTTCAAAGTTGCCTTATTTATTTAAGGTTCTCCCTTCCTTTTTCTCTCTCTCCCCATACTGTATCATCATATACAAGTGCCAATACTTAAGCTCACCACATCGGGGTAAACGGTGACTGCTTTCATTCATCCCTCTTTGGTGTTTCTGTGGGGAAGCCCTCAGTTTGCCTCTGCCTTCTCCTTCCTAAATCTGCTGCCCATTTGCGTGCAAAACGTAAATAGGCTGATTTATTTATTCATCTATTTTTTCACTTATTATTCAGGATGAGAGGTTCAGACATGATTGGTAAACAGAAAAAGGCAAGTTTGATCTGTATGTCTGTCTGTCCTAAAAGTGGCAACAAGTGTTTGCGAAAAGGCCAGTGGTTTGTTCCATAAAGACATGGATCTGACCCTGTCATATGGTTTAACAAAACAAGTGGATACTGTCGAAGTCAAAATGAAAAGTAACCCAGAGGAAACCCAATGTACTTTTCCTCAGTAGAACTCATCCACCTGGAAGGAGAGCAGCCTGTGGACAGATTCCATAGGAGAAGTCTGGATGGTTCCTTAACTCCTAGAATGTATCAGGTAAGCCCCTTGATGTGCCAGGTGGGGTGTTGCTGAAAATACACACACACACACACACACACCAAATTTCATTTCAGCCCATGACAGATCAGGCTATGATCTATAACCCTGTATGTACACGTGTGGAAGCTGAGGCCAGGGGCTCACAGATCCTAAGAGGCTAATACTTAAACTCTGATGAACTGGTTCACAAGTCTTCACCTTGGAGAATACGAGATGAAGAGGAAGTCATTTCTTTCTCTTTTTTTCACTTTTTATTTTATTAGAGTAAAGCCAATTAACAATGTTGTGATAGTTTCAGGTGGACAGCAAAGGGATGCAGCCCTGCATGTACACGCATCCACTCTCCCCCAAAGCCCTCTCCCATCCAGGCTGCCACATAACATTGAGCAGAGTTCCCTGTGCTATGCAGTAGGTCCCTATTGGTTATCCATTTTAAATACAGCAGTGTGAACATGTCTGTCCCAGACTCCCTAACTCTCCCTTACCCCCATCCTTCCCTGGCCAGCAACCATAAATTCCTTCTGTAAGTCTGTTTCTGTTTCATAAATAATTTCCTTTGTATCATTTCTTTTTAGGTTCCCCATATAAGGGGTGTCATATGATATTTCTCCTCTGTCTGACTTAGGAAGTCATTTCTGAGCATGTGGAAATAAAGACAGGACAAGACACAAACAAGTCCATCTCTTCGGGAAATGTCATTTCTGGTCCAGCTAGTCCATATGGAGGAAGATGGAATTTTTTGAACATGAGAAATCTTCAGGAACACTTAGAATGTGACCCGTGACCCACTTGGGGAACTGGTTAAATGACATTTGATTAGCTGTTCTGTGATCCGATTCCCCTCTGCCATGGAGCCTGATGAAGTCACCGTTCTGGGATTTGGACAACTTTGGGGAAGTGATTCTGGCCCTGGAGGTACAGGGCAGGAGACCTGAGCTGGGGAGGTGAGCGAAGGCCGGCTGTCAGGAAGCCCTGCCCAGATGGGAGGGGGGGTCTATTCTGCAGGCGGTGTGTGGAGAGAGGGGAGAAGCCCCCACTTTACCAGCTCCACCTGGGGCCCTGGGCTGTAGAGAGGGTCAGAGGGCAGAAGACAATACAGGGCCAGGGAGGGGCTGCAGGCTGAGAGGCAGGGACAGGAAATGTGAGGGGTGGGCAGCGGAGGGAAGGAGGGAGGAAGCCAAGGAGCCTGAGTTCAGATGGAGGGGGGGAGTGAGGAGCTTGCTGGATGCTGTTGGTTGACTAAGTGGATGTCCCCAAAGAGAACAGCTGGTCCTAATCCTCCCCAGCAATGACTGAGGGACAAGACTTCTGAACGGAGAGGGCGGGAGGCCACATAGAGAATTCACCCCATCAATCCTTTGAGCCACCCCACTGTTTGTCCACTCTGTTCTGTTGACCTCTGGCCGGTATGAGGGGATGAGGGTGGACAAGACACTTCGCTAAGTGGACCTCTGACCAAGAGAAGCAGATGGGGACGAGGGGAGGGTGAGGGACCAACTCTCTTGGACTATAGTCACCTATAGCCCACCTATAGAGCCAGCAACAGAAGCAGGTGGGTCCACAGAATGGACATGCCCTGGGGATCCACATCCACCCACCAAGGACATACACACAGCCTGGTCAGAGCTGGGACCAGGACCACTCAGGGTAGGAGGGCTGGACACTTCCGTGGAGGACTTGATCATCTGCTGTTCAACATGCTCAGAGATCACAGGCCTGGGTGCTGTGGGGTTCATGCACTGGAGCCCTGGGGTGAGAGTCTTATTCACTCCTTCCCTGGGGTCCAGTGACTGCAATGATGGACAACAGCCAGCACTCAGTCAAGCAGTCAGGTCATCCTCACATCCAGTCCACCAACCACTGGACCCCTTGGTTACAGTCAGGATAGTCTTACGTCCCCACTGGACCCCGTGGTCACACTCAGGACATCTCTGTGGCCTGCCCTCTGACCACTGGACCCCATGGACACAATCAGGATGTCCTCACATCCCCTGTGAGGGTCTAGTCCCTGCAGACTTGGCTCCCAGCCTGGTAATGTTGCCCCCACAGTAGGGTCTCATCTGGAGCTGGGGGCTTGCTTGCCCTGTGGGGTTGGGGCAGACTGGCACTGGGGGTGGCTCCTCCCACGCCCTCACAGGAGTGGGTGTTCCACGTCCAATCAGCACCCAGGGTGTTTGAGCACGTGCTTGACGCTCCTGGAAGATTGAGGGCAGGAGGAGAAGGGGAAGACAGGATGCGATGGTTGGATGGCATCACCGACACAATGGACATGGGTTTGGGTGGACTCCGGGAGTTGGTGATGGACAGGGAGGCCTCGCGGTGCTGCGGTTCATGAGGTCGCAAAGAGTCAGATGCAACTGAGCAACTGAACTGAACTGAACTGATCTGAGCCACAGTCAGCTCCTGGTCTTGTTTTTGCTGACTGTATAGAGCTTCTCCATCTTTGGTTGCAAAGAATACAATCATATTATGAAGATTATTAGCACTACTGCTGTTAATGAGATGAATGAAACTATACATGAAAAAAATCATGCTGTGTGTTCATCAGATAATATGCATGCATGCGTGCTCTCATGTCTGAATCTGCAACATGGATTGTAGCCTGCCAGGCTCCTCTGCCCATGGAATTCTCCAGGCAAGAATACTGGAGTGGGTTGCCATTTCCTCCTGCAGGGGATCTACCCAACCTGGGGATTGAACCCAAGTCTCCTGCATCTCCTGGATTGCAGGCAGATTCCTTAGCACTGTGCTGCTTAGGAAGCCTGTATACATCAGTGTAGTAGGAGTAATATAGTGACATCCCTGGAAGGACTAGAAAGTGCTGTAGGAAGGTCATATTTATTAATATGACTACAAATATAATGAAGGCAATTTTTGCTCATGTTGAGTGTAAACTTGAGAACAGTGGAAATCAGTGCATGAACCCTCCTATAATAGTGAACACTGCTCCCATTGACATTACATGATGGAACTGTGCTACTTATAGTATGTATCATGGAGAACAATGTCCAGGGATGAATTAGCTAAGACCATTCCTGTCACATGACCTACTGTAAAAAGAAAAAGCCTAAAGCTCATAATAGAGTGGGATATCATGTAATATTAACTCCATAAAGAGTTACTTCTCAGCTAATATTAACTCTGTAAAGAGTTACTATCAGCTAAATACTTTTACTTCTGTCAGAATAGAAATAACTACATTACCTGATGTTAAATATGTTCATTGGTTGACATCTATCCCTACTGTAAATATATGATGGGTCCACAAAATAAGTTCTAAAAAGCCCATTGACATGACTCATACTTTGCCCATGTATCTGAAAGGCTCCTTTTCTCCTAAATAATATGTAATGATATGTGAGATTACTCCAAACCCTGGTAGGCTACAAATACAGACTTCAGGGTGACCAAAGAATCAAAACATATGTTGGTATAAGATTGGGTCTCTTCTTCAGGGCCAAAAAAAGTAGCGTTTATACTTCCATCTGTTAACAGTACAGTGATTTCAGCTGCTAGAACTGAGAGTGATAATGATAGCAACATGCCTATAATTGTTGTTATTTAGTCACTAAGTCGTGTCCAACTCTTTTGCGACCCCATGGACTGTTGCCCATGAGGCTCCCCTGTCCATGGGCTTTCCCAGGCAAAAACACTGTAGTGGGTTGCCATTTCCTTCTACAAGGGATCTTCCCAACCCAGGGGTTGAACCCACATCTCTTGCATTGCAAGCGGATTCTTTACCACTGAGCCACCATAATTAAGGCAGATCAAACAAATAATGGTGTTTGGTATTGGAATATGCCTGCTGGGTTTCTTAAAAATATTTATTTCTTTGGCTGTGTTGGGTCGTAGTTGCATATGTGGGATCAGTAGTCGTGGTGCATGCAGGCTTAGTTAGCCTGTGGCATGTGCAATCTGTTTCCTGGCTAGGGATCGAACCTGTGTTCCCTGCCTTGGAAGACAGATTCTTAACCACTGGACTACCAGGGAAGTCCCTGTGGGCTGATTTTACAGTGAGATTATAGTTTTTCACTGAAAAACAAAAATTATGCACAATGTGAGAGTTGTGAGTGATGTTTTACTTGGGGACCAAATGAGGACTATAATAGCCAGGGATACAGCATTTCAGGTAACTCTGAGAAACTGCTCGAAAGAAGTAGGGGCGAAGGTCAGTATGTATGTGATCTTGGTGAAGGGGGAATGCATCCACTCAAGCACATATTTTTTGCAGAAGATTGCTGCTCTTCACCATGAAGCCATGAAGGATTTTAGTGTTTTTCTGAACACAAGGAGATGTATGAATTGGGCTCATGAAATCTTCTCCTGAAAATAGCTATCTGAAGATCTATTCTGCCCGTTTTTCCCAGAGCACACAGTGCCTCATTCCTGATCTCCACCCTGAAGTCTTTTCAGAGGATGTTGAAGGTCAGCAGCTGCAGCAGCTCATAATTTAATCCTAATAGAAGTAGATGGCAAGTGCCAATTTTTAGTTGGCCTAGTGATGAAGTTAGTAGCACCAAGAATTGAAGAGAAACCTGCTAAGCATAAGGAGAAAATAGTTAGATTGACAGAGGCTCCTGTATGGGCCAGATTGCTGGCTAGAGGTGGATATATGCTTCAGGAGGTACCAGAACCATCTTCTACTGTTGATGACAAGAGTAGGAGTAAGAAGGATGGGGCAAGTAGTCAAAAGTTTATAGTACTTTTCAGGGGAATCTGTATCTAGTCTCCTAGTTATTAGTGGGACAAGTTAGTTTCCAAACCCTCTAATCATAATGGGTACAACTATAAAGAAAATTATTATAAATGCAGGGGCTGTTATGACTACATTACAGATTTGGTCATCTCCAAGAAGTGCTCTAAGTTCTTAATAGACTTAAGGTGTTGCCTACTATTCCAGGTCAAACACTAAAC
This sequence comes from Cervus canadensis, assembly GCF_019320065.1. NCBI lineage: Eukaryota > Metazoa > Chordata > Mammalia > Artiodactyla > Cervidae > Cervus > Cervus canadensis. Next base: position 19,701,169 of record NC_057393.1, read on the forward strand.
AGTAAATATAAAAGTGCCAATTTCTTTGTGCTTTGTTGAAAATGAACAGCAGTTTATGAACACAGGTAAAATAACTGAGCTAGCATTAGACTATAAATCTAAAGAAAGAGATTGAGCCCCGTTTTTGCCAAATCCTGTGTTCAGTCAACAAACTGAACTGCAAATTCAAAGCAGCAGCTTCAATTAATTCTGCCAGTGCTTCTTCCACATTTTTGGGCTGTTCTGAAGGCAGAAGAAATATATTGAAGCCAACTGACTACAGTATTTACCTGTAAACTAAGATTTCATGGAGTAGAATCCTATCAATCTAGTAAGGATTTTGCTTAATTAAAATCTAGTAAGGATTTTGCTTAATTAAATTGATGTAGGATAGAGTCTTACAATCCTTATTTTCAGGAATTAAGTAAATTATACTTGCTTAGGGTTTTGAAAGCTCTTGGTCTAAATTAACCTAAATTCCTAGCCCAGCACTGATAGAAATGAGTGTTATGGGTAGTAATACTGTAAATATTATGATCAGTAATGATAGGAAGGTGTTTGAATTGTCATTTTATTTTTATGTTGTTTATTGAAGGGTATATATGGTTGGTGAGGTGGAGTATGTTAGCTGCATGTAGAAATATACATCAAGTTGGGACTTCCCTGGGGTCCAGTGGTTAAGAATCTGGGCCTCCAATGAAAGAGGTGAGGGTTTGATCCCTGGTCAGGGAACCATGATCTTACATGCCACACAGTGTGGCCAGAAAAAAAGAACGATTAGGTAGTTTTTTAAAAAAAGAAATATATGTTGAGTAGTACTCTGATGGCCATTAGTGTTGGTAGAATATTATCTTTTTATCTCTTGAATAATTACTCATCTGGGTAAAATCTTTGATAGTGGTAGGAGACCTCCTAATGATCCTATAATAGTAAGGGTAAGGACTGTGATGGAAACTGTTTTATTTCATGTGTATGATACTGTTCTGGTACATGAGTTGGCCGTAAATAGTAAGAAGACAGTGAATGTTATGATATAAATTAGTATGTTTAGAATTTCTGTGGTTGGATTAATACATTATAATAGCTGTTATTCATCCTATATGGGCAATTGATGAATGAGCAGACTATAATTTTTGTAGTTGAGTTTGGTTGAGTCCCCCTCAGCCTCCAATTATGATTCATAATATAGCTATGATTAATAATATGGTTAGGGTGATGGATGGTGAGATTTGTTATAAAACTGATGGGGTGCAAGTCTGCTGCATTAATAGCATCAAGCCTGCTGTTCATGGACTGCCTTGTTACTTCAGGCACTCAGGAGTGAAATGGGGAAAGTCCTAATTTTGTGACAAGGGCTATTGTTATGATGGTGGATGCTTTGGATTAATTAAAGATTTTTGTAGTGTTCAATGCATTACAATGAGTAGTCAGTCTACTCATTGACCAGAGTATGCTGGATTAATAATAATTGCCATTATAGTAGTATTGATGCAGTGGATTGTTTTAGAAAATATTTATTGGATGTTTCTATAGCTTTATGGGTTAAATTTTTTTTTTTAGAATGGGAATAACATTGACCAGTGTGAGCTTATTATTACAACTGTGGTTCCTGAGATGATCAACAGAGTGACAATAAAAACAATAGTGTTTATTAGATACTGAAAGGGTGTAAACCAACATACTTGGGGCGTGGGCCTGATAGCTTATTCAGTGGACCTTACTATAAAATGTGCTCTCATGTGATATAGCATGAAGAATGTAAAATTCTTAAGGGTAGGTTCAATTCCTATGATTCTAGGAATCAGAGGGTTTAAACCTCTATTATTTACTCTATCAAAGTAACTCTTTGTCAGACACATTTCTTATGGTTGCGATGGGATGCCTGGTGACAGGCACAGAAACCTCTCATATACATAGGGCTGGTATTAGTGGCAAAAAAAAAAATTTATAAGTGATGTGTAAGTTGATCATATCAAAATGGTGGGTAGGATATTTGAACTCACAGAAAGGAGATTGTTAGGAGGAGTGGTTTTCTGGTTAGATTTTTTTTAATTTTTATTTTGTATTAGCGTATAGTTGGCCTACAGTATCTGTTAGTTTCAGATGAACAGTGAAGTGATTCAGTTATACATATATCTATTTTTTTTTCAGATTCTTTTCCCATGTACATTATTACAGAATATTGAATAAGGTTACCTGTGCTATACAGTAGGTCCTTGTTGGCTATCTATGTTACATATAGTAGTGGGTATATGTTAATCTTCAAACTCCTAATTTGTTCCTCCCCTCCATTTTTGCCTTTGGTAACCGTAAGCTTGTTTTCGATGTCTGTTTCTGTTTTGTAAATAAATTTATTTGTATCATTATTTTTAGATCCCACATATAAGTGACATCGTACATATTTGTCTTTCTCTGACTTCACTTGGTATGATAATCTCTAGGTCTATCCATGTTTATGCAAATGGCATTATTTCATTCTTCATAGCAGAGATTCCACTGGATATATGTGTCACATCTTCTTTATCCATTCATCCGTCAGTGGACATTTAGGTTGCTTCCACATCTTGGCTGTTGTAAATGATGCTGCAGTGAACGTTGGAGTACATGTGTCTTTTCAAATTATGGTTTTTCTGGATATATCCTGAGGAGTGGGAATGCTGAATCACATGGTATCTCTGCTTATAGTTTTTTCAGGAACCTCTGTACTGTTCTCCATGGTAGTTGTACCAATATACATTCCTACCAACAGTGTAGGAGGGTTCCCTTTTCTCCACACCCTCTCAGGCATTTATTGTTTGTAGACGTTTTAATGATGGCCATTCTGACCGGTGTTAGATGATACTTCATTATAGTTTTGATTTGCATTTCTCTAATAATTAGCAATGCTGAGCACTTTTTCATGCATCTGTTGGCCACTTGTATAGACATGCAGGAGACATTCTTTGGAGAAATGTCTATTTAGATCTTATGTCCATTTTCTGATTGGGTTGTTTGGTTTTTTAATATTGATCTGCATGAGCTGTTTGTATATTTTGGAGATTAATCCCTTGTCAGTCCCATTGTTTGCAAATATTCTCTCCCATTCTGTGGGCTGTCTTTTCATTTTGTTTATGGTCTCCTCTGCTGTGCAAGAGCTTTTAAGTTTATTGTCAAAATGACTATACCACCCAAGGCAATCTACAGATTCAGTGCCATCCCTATCAAATTACCAATGGCATTTTTTGCCGCTATAGAACAAAACAATCTTAAAATCTGTATGAAAATATAAACCCCAGATCATGAAAGCCATCTTGAGAAAAAAATAATAAAAGGGAGACGCAGGAATCAGGCTTCCTGACTTCAGACTGTACTATAAGCTACAGTAATCATGACAGGAGTATCTTAGTGATATTAACTGTATATAATTCTGGCATGTAAGGATTATGAAATACTCCTAAAAACAGGATGGTCATGAAAACACTTATTATGATGATATTGACATATTCTTCCTGAAAGACTAGAGAGAATGGGCCTGTTACATTTTCTATGCTGAAGCTGGATACATGTTTTGATTCTCCTTCAGTTAAATAGGGCTCAATTGGTTTCTGCTAGAATAGAAATAAAACAGTTTCTGACTGGGGGTCAGGATGTGAAAAATAGTCTTAAGTGTTCTTGTGTAATCATTATTGTTAAGTGTAAATGATCCCTTTATCAGTAGGAATAATAAGAGCATAATTGCTAATGTTACTTCGTATGAGAAGTAACTGCTGCCCATAAAGCTCCAATTAATGGGTATTTTGAATATGAACTCATCCAGAGGAGAGGATGGAATAAATAGCTAGATTTGCTATAGCAAGTATAAATAGTAGACACAAGTTTATATTAATTAGTAGATAAGGTATGTGAAGAGGAATTCATAATGTGACATCCAGGGTTAAGGCTAGCATGGGTGCAATAATAAACATAAATTGATGAGACTGATGATTGTAGAGGTTCCTTAATAAATAATTTAACTGCATCAGCAATGGGCTAATGTTTGGCCCTTTCTGGATTTGTATATAGTATAGGATTTTCCATTCGGCTAATGTGAGGGATGCTACAGTGAGTGAAATGGGGTAATTAGTGAAAGAACTTTTGATTAGAAACATATAGGACTCGAATCACTGTGGATAAAGGTTTATTTAAGCTTTATGCAATTGCCATGCTCTGCCACCTCATCAAACCCTGTTCTATAGTAGGGTGTGAATAAATTAATTGAATGAAGATTATATAATCATTTAGTTTGATGACATTTTGTAAAATAGGCCTTATTTCACTTGTTCTTTCATTTTGGGAGAAATCTATAATAGAAACCAACTGGGATTCCTCCAGTCTGAACTCAGATCACATAGGACTTTAACTGTTGAACAAACAAACCAATAACGGCAGTTATACCATTCAGATGTCCTGATCCAGCATCAACTTCAGAAACCCTACTATCAATGTGAACTCTAGAACAGGGTTCCGCTCTTATCCCTGAGATAGCTGGTTCTGTTGGTCAGTGTCCTAGATCAGTAGGTGATAAAGCATTTTGATTAGCTGGTCTAAGTTTCAGTCATCCAGAGGTTTTTTTATTCTTCAGGGTCAACCCCACCAAAATCATAAATCCATTAAAAGCTATGTCATCCCTTAAAGTTCAGTCATTATTTTTCTTTGGGGGGATTAATTAACTAAAGCTCCATAGGGTCTTCATATCTTACATTATTCCCACCTCTCTCAGCAGAAGGTCAGTTTCACTGATTAAAAGAGACAAAACCTTCGTGTGACCTATCATACAAGTCCTTATTCAAAAAAAAAAAAAAAAAAGACAGGGCTACATATGCACACTTAGGATAACCTGTTAAACAGATGTCACTGGGCGGGCAGTGCCTCTAACACTAGAAAGTGCTACAAGGTTTGCTACAATGTTTTAATCAACAGGCAGTGTTTGTGATTGCCTACTTCCTTTTACTTTTTAAAATCTTTCCATAGATGTGCACCTGTGTTGGGTTAACAATTGTTTAAATAGGTAGGTCTTCATTTAAATTTCAGTTCAGTCACTCAGTCGTGTCTTTCTGACCCCATGGACTGTAGCACACCAGGCTTCCTTGTCCATTACCATCTCCCTGAGTTTGCTCAAACTCATGCCCATCAAATCGGTGATGCCATCCAACCATCTCATCCTCTGTTGTCCCCTTCTCTTCCTGCCTTCAGTCTTTCCCAGCATCAGGGTCTTTTCCAGTGAGTCAGTTCTTCATATCAGGTGGCCTAAGTACTGGAGTTTGAGTTTCATCATCAGTCCTTCCAGTGAATATTCAGGACTGATTTCCTTTAGGATTGACTGGTTTGATCTCCTTACAGTCCAAGGGACTCTCATTTGTTTATTTTAATGTTAACTATCAGTACATTATCCATTCTGACATAAGCTTATGCAAGGAGAAATATTTCTTGTTACTTGCATTGACAGTATTATTGTCCTATTAACTGCAAGATTAGTCCAGTATTACATTAGGAGTTGGTTTGCTTACCATGAGTATTAAGATGAATGTGTGGTTGATCTTGAATGCTTTCTTAATTGGTAGCTGTATTTAAGCCAACTATGGTATTGTTGGGGCTTTCCTAGTGGCTCAGGTGGTAAAGAATCTGCCTGCAGATTCAATCGAGACCTGGGTTCGATCCCTGGGTTGGGAAGATCCCCTGGAGAAGGGAATGGCTACCCAGGCCAGTATTCTTGCCTGGAGAATTCCGTGGAGAGAAGAGCCTAGCGGGCTACAGTCCATGGCATCGCAAAGAGTTGGAAACAACTGAGCCACACACAGACACACACACAGACACACACACACACACACACACACACACACACACACACACACTATTATTGGTGCTTACCCTCTAGGGAAATTTGTAACTAAAAGCTGTTCCTTTTTAGCATAATATTTACAATTATGTTAAAAATTATGTTTTTAAAGTCATATATAAAGTTGAACTAAAATTCTTTTCTGGACAACCAGCTATCACCAGGCTTTTTTGGTGTGTCACTTCTGCTCATAAATCTCCTCACTATTTTGCCATATAGATGAGCTCATTCTTATTAACTGTTCATAAATAGCTCATCTGATTTCAGGTTATTTAACTTAAGTTCTCTATGTTAACATTTTCTAGCTAAATCTTTAGGGAAAAGGTTAAAGAGGTTGCTTTTTGGTACTTTTAATGATTCTTGTATCTTTCCCTTGTGGTACCTTATCTCGCCCCCGATTTAAATTTCTGTTTCCTATACTTTACTGTTCTTAATTTGTATTAAAACATAGTTGATTTACAAGGTCATGTTAGTTTCAGTGTACAGCAAAGTGATTCAGTTGTATATATATTTTAACATTCTCTTCCATTATAGGTTATTGAGTATAGTTCCCTGTGCTATATGCTAGGTCCTCAGAGTTGTCTATTTTATGTATAGTAATGTGCATATTTTAATACCAACTCTTAATTTATCCTTCTGTCCCTCCACTTTGTTAACCATAAATTTGTTTTCTGCGTCTTGAGTCTATTTCTGTTTAATAAATAAGTTCATTTGTATCATCTTTTTTAGGTTCCACATATAAATGACATCATATGACATCTGTCTTTAGCTTACTTAATATAATAATATGTAGGTCCATCTTTATTGCTGCAAATGGCTTGTTTCATTCTTTTTTATGGCTGAGTAGGATTCCATTGCATACATATATCACATCTGCTTTATCCATGGATCTGTCAATGGACATTCAGATTGCTTTCATGTCTTGGCTATTGTAAATAGTGCTGCTATGAACATTAGAGGGCATATATCATTATGGGTATATGGGATTCCATTATATCATGAGTGCACCTCTCCTATCGTCTTGTGATTTCTTGGATTTGTCTGTAGAATACGTTTTTTGGTAGGTTCCAGTCTCTTTTACTGAAGGCTGTTTAGCAGCTAGTTGTGATTTTGGTGTTCTTGTGGGAGGAGGCAAGCTCAAGGTCTTCTATTCCACCATCTTATCTTCTCTCCTCTCTCCTATACTTCAGATGTTGAATGAATGTTTTGTTTAATTTACTTGTGATAGTTGAGCTTGGTGGGTTAGTTTTAGTACAGAGTGTTTGTGCAGTATGAAATCCCCTGGGTATAAACCTTTTTCTTTTCTTTAAGCTACACTTTGATTCGTCCAAGCACTTTCTGGTATGCTTACCTCCTTTTATATGTTTGCATATTTGTAGCAACTGGAACCTAATGTGAACTGGGTTATATAATGTGTTATGTAATATTAATATGCTGATGTACATGATCATGCACATGGAGCAGATGATATATGATATGTATAATCATGAATTATTTATGTATGCTAAAGCATATGTATGTACTTACATATGTGGAAGGCACATAATGCCCATGGAACACAGTATTGTTAATTTTTATGATATCATTTTTTAATACTTACAATCAACTGTGTGTATCTCAGGTCAACTGAATTAAAACCTCTGGCAACCTGGAAAACTGTATTGTCTACAAGCCTTTCCCACCCCCAGGATTCTGATGTCCTCTCAGTTTTGAGAGCCTCTGTCCTAGAGGCAAGGGCTTCCAGGTGACTCAGTGGTAAAGAATGTGCCTGCCAATGCAGGAGACCTGGGTTTGATCCCTGGGTAGGGAAGATCCCCTGGAGAAGGAAATGGCAACCCACCGCAGCAGTCTTGCCTGGAGAATCCCATGGACAGAGGAGCCTGTCAGGCTGCAGTCCACAGGGTTGCAAAAGAGTCAGACACAACCGAGCACGCATACATGTCCTAGAGGCAGAGGATGTGGCCCAAGGATGTTGCCCTGGAGAGACGATCAGCGCTGAGGGAGGGCAGAGGGGAAGGGACCACCAAGTCCTGGTTCCACAGGTGCTCTCCCAGTGCTGCAGGAAGCCCCTGAGAGATCGGCCCAGAGAACCTTTCGCAACCTTACCTGGCCTCCCTCTTCAGGGCAAGTCCGAAACTGACCTTTACCGAATGCTAGAACTATTGATGAGCATTTGTACCTCCCAAATTCAGGCACTTGAAGCTAAGGGTCTGAATCTATAGAAAATTAACTTACCTTGTCATAAATTAGAAAGATCTTATAAACAGAATGTTCTAGGACTAACTCTACTCGTTCTGCTTATTACTGAGGGGTGGCGGGGAGCGGGGGAGATGCTAATTGGGAAAAAGGAAGTGTCAGTGCATGAACTATGACAACATTTCAGAGGTCTGAGGTCTTGTACCCTCCAACAGAGAGATTTGTCCGAGTGTCCTGGCATCTGTGCATGAACAGGGAGCATCAACTTTCACTAGATCTTTCATGGATGCACAACTAAATTCCTGCAAACTGTGGGGTAATAGCCTAAGAAGTCATTTTTTAACTCAAATTCAGTTCTCTACCTATCCTCCAATCTTCTCACTGGTTAAATTTCTCCAGTCCTTGCCATCCTAGCCAACCTTCAGCCCCACCCGATGTCAAACCTGGGCAGAAAGCAATTTGGTCAAAAGCATTTCTCTTTCTTCTTTCTTTGTTAGAGGAATATAAAGGCTCAGCTTCTAAAATGTTCCCCAAGTTGAAAAATGTGATATATAAAGTCAGTACCTAGGGAAATGAAACTTACCTTAGTGCAGATTTAGCCATTTTCTACAATTTGTGAGAAAGGCAAAAAATAAAAATAAAAAAATATTGAATTTCATACAATTTTTTTATCATATTGTAAAGTGAAAAGCCACGTTCCATTTATATAAGGAACTCTGATTGGCTTCTGGGTCCCCTGGACCCAGAAGCCAAATTGCCAAGAACAGAGCTGAGCATTCCCTGAGCTGCATAGATGTTTCCTGGGAAAATAAAACTGAGAAACCGTTTCAGGGCAAACCACTGCATGGCATTAAAAAAAAAAAAAAAATACAGGTACTTTTCTTTCCTTGGAAAACTATCTTACAGGTTGCCAAGGGATCTAAGATGGTGATGTTTGCATTTTCTTTTTTCAGATAAGTGTTGATCATTTAGGGATGGGAACATGACTGTCGAAGGATTTTTTTGGCCTCGTTGCTTCTCTGGGACCAGGCTCCTAGGGCTTCACAAATTGAGCTGATTCAACTATTTGTCAGGTGCTAGAACCTCCACTCAGGGACAAAGAGCAGCTCTCTCACCTCTGGAGCCATGCTCTGTTGGCATGGGCTGGTGGCTTTGAGAAATGAACTCCTGCTGGGTACACGTGCTGGTTTCTATGGCAACAACCATCCAGGCTTGCGCCAAGGTTATTGGACTTAGTGGGTCCCCACAGAGACTAAAGACAACCTGTCTGGTGCCTTCCTAGGAATGATTTTTTTTTAATCTTCCCCAACCTGGCTGCTGATAGTCACTGACAACTTGGTGCAACATCCATGCTCTGCATCCCAAATACATCCCACAAATTCCAGCTTCTATCAGGCTGTTTTTCTGCCTCCAAACAGGACGACATCACAATGTAGCAAGTTGCAAAGATAGCATGTTTTTTTTTTTAAACTCAGCTTTATTGCAACAGAAGGTTACTTAATCCATTATTAACTACAATTTACTGAGTTCCCCTGATCCACAAAGCACTGTCTTATGCACTCAACATACGCAATCTCATTGTTCAGAACGTCCCACAAAATCAGTGTTACAATCCCTTTTTCATATTGTTTAGCCTGCAAGTGGTTTTTATTCTTTTTTTTTTTCTTGTAATTTTTTTCTTGTAGTTGTTTCTGATTTCAGGACATTGTGGTTGGAAAAGATGGTTGACTTCCATTTTCTTAAATCTACCAAGGCATGATTTGTGATCCAGCATGGGCTCTATCCTCGAGAATGTTCCATGTGCACTTGAAAAGAATGTGTGTTCTGCTGCTTTGGGATGGAATGCTCTATAAATATCGATTAAGTCTGTTCAGCAGTAAGTCCTGTCTTTGGTGTGCTCATGAGAGGAGGTGAATCTAAGGTCCTTCCCTTCTACCATCTCTACCAAACAGCCTCACTTCTGCTGCTGGGGCTCGAAAAGGTGTATTTCAAGTTTCCTGAGGGTCCCCCTAAGAGGTACTCACTCACACAGCTTGTTTTTCTGTTTGGTCTATCTCCAGGGACAGTGAACACAGGCAGCCTCTGCTTCTTTTTTGTTTTGCCCCAAAGGCAGTGTTCTACAGAGTAAAACAGTGGCCTTGAAAATAATAACAGTTCTAAGATGGATTTTTTGGTTGTGCCTCACGAATTCCACTCACTTGCAGGGGGCTGCATGCAGAGGCCTCGCACCTGGCTCTTCAGACCAGAGTTCCTAGTGTGAAATCACATTTTCTATTTCATAGATGATGAAACTGGGGGCCAAAGAAGCCAAGTAGCACCTCTGATGTTCTGCACTTACAGGCGATGGAATCTAGATGGGAGCCCAGCTCTTCTTGATTTCACCAAATCCACCCTGTGTTTCCATCACTCTGCTCCCTACCTTGACAACAGGTTATTTTTATCATTCTTCTCAGAAGACTTAGTAACTTAAGAGGTCTTACGTTGTTTCTGAGCTTCTCTGTGCTTTAAACCATCTTCTGTCCTTTGAACAGTTCTTTCTCTACCACCCTTTCCTGAATCATCTTAACTTTTCCACCTTTCTCAGTAGAGCCCTAAATGGGGAAAACTGTCCTAACAAGACTAATAGAAGTTTCCCAATTTGTACCTTTTAATGCCATGACCTGCCAAGGTCATGGCCTTTGAGATGTCTCACACAGGTTTTTTGGGGCCATGTTTGTTCTGACAATTGTCTTCTGGGTTTCAACCTTCTGAAGAAAGCAATAGTGGGGAAAAGCTGAGGAAAGATGGGCAAAAGAACAGAGATAAATTGCCTGGAATAATTAAACGATCTGATATATCAACATGTAGTAGAAATAATAGGACACCATCTAATTATTCTAAACTAATAGATGAAGAATGCTCACTGAATATCATAATTCGGTGCTCATGTATTCCTTGGATAAAGGCTGGCATCTTTACCCACTTGCAGAATTTTGCCAAGTGCCAGCTTCCCCAGCCAATGATCACAGGAAATAGGCTGCCTCCTAAATTTCACATCTGCAAACCTGATTGTTGCATTTTTTAAGCATTAATGTAGAAAAAGGCTGAGAATATTGCAGCCATCTCTCTCAGTACAGTGTTGCAGTGACAGAGCTGGAGCTGCTTTCAGGATTTCTTCATTTCTATAGTCTACCTTTCTCTAGGCAGTGGGTTTATTTATTGCCCCTTCCTCTTTTTATCAGGCTTTCTGGGCTTTGCTTTTCATTAACAGATTGGCCTCCATTTACTGGCCTCAGCAAAGGTGGTCATCCAAGCCCCTAAGAGAATCACAGTACTCCTAGACGTAAAATCAGGAACAGAGAAATTATCCAGTAGCTTGGGGACACTCAAGTTCTTTCTGTAAAAGGCCAACTTTTCAATTCACAGTAAGTGAGGAATGACACCAAATTAGCAATGATTTCATCCTTGTCAGAATCGTTCAACTTTTTTTAAACAGAAAATAAAGTTCAGATTCATTACTCGACTTTCCGACACAGGGTATTCTGATTTCATCCTGTCTTCCCCACTCTTCTCTTCAAATGAAAGAAGTGCTTTGCTCTGATCTCAGGACACCAAATATTTATCGAACCACTGCGGTGTGCCAGGCATGAGGTAAAAAGTCATTTGCATGGGTTATCTGGAACCACTCCCAGCTACAGAAGAGAAAACCAAGGCACAGAGAGCTTGGCCCAGCATCATGCAGCCTCCTAGATGTAACGTCAGATTCTGAGCCCTGGCAAGTTTGACCCCAGTTCAGTTCAGTTCAGTTCAGTCGCTCAGTTGTGTCCGACTCTTTGCAACCCCATGAACCACAGCATGCCAGGCCTCACTGTCCATCACCAACTCTCGGAGTCCACCCAAACCCATGTCCATTGAGTTGGTGATGCCATCCAACCATCTCATCCTCTGTCTTTCACTTCTCCTCCTGCCCTCAATCCTTCCCAGCATCAGGGTCTTTTCAAATGAGTCAGTTCTTCACATCAGGTGGCCAAAGTATTGGAGTTTCAGCTTCAACATCAGTCCTTCCAATGAACACCCAGGACTGATCTTCTTCAGGATAGACTGATTGGATCTCCTTGCAGTCCAGGGGGCTCTCAAGAGGCTTCTCCAACACCACAGTTCAAAAGCATCAGTTCTTCACCCCAGTTCAGTTCAGTCGCTCAGTCGTGTCAGACTCTTTGCAACCCCATGAATCACAGCATGCCAGGCCTCCCTATCCATCACCAACCCCTGGAGTCTACCCAAACCCATGTCCATTGAGTTGGTGATGCCATCCAACCATCTCATCCTCTGTCATCCCCTTCTCCTCCCGCCCTCAATCTTTCCCAGCATCAGGGTCTTCTCAAATCAGTCACCTCTTTGCATGAGGTGGCCAAAGTATTGGACTTTCAGCTTCAGCATCAGTCCTTCTGATGAATACCCAGGACTGATCTCCTTTAGGATGGACTGGTTGGATCTCCTTGCAGTCCAAGGGACTCTCAAGAGTCTTCTCCAACACCACAGTTCAAAAGCATCAATTCTTCGGTGTTCAGGTTTCTTTATAGTCCAACTCTCACATCCATATATGACCGTTGGAAAAACCATAGCCTTGATGAGGCTGAGCTATTTACTGACAATCACTCTGTCTCTCAAGCCACCCAGGACAAGCTGAGCTTTCCCCTCTGGCCACCCAATATTGACCTTCAAAGCTCTGCCAAAACCCTGCTCTTTCATGACATCTTCTTTGACCACTACAAGGTGACAGCAAATTCTCTCTTTGGATCTCCTCAGCCATTTACTGTCACCACATTGATTCTGGCAGTGAGTCTCTGCTGCCTTCTGCTGTGTGACAGTGGAGGACAGTGGGAAGCATTGCTCCTGAATCACACAGACTCAGATTGCAAACCCACCTTGGGTACTTATTAGCTGTATGACTGTCCATTCATTCACCATCAAGTACTCATTCAGCACCTAACATGTGATACATTCTGAGGCTGCAGTGGTGAGTACAACACAGACCAACCCCTGTCCATTTAGGACTTTTCTGGATCTTGAGCAAGAGACGTGATCTCTTTAAGCTTCAGTTCCTCATCTCTAGAATGGGAATAATAATACTGATCATATGTGCTCAGCTCAGAACAGCCAAGAAGTACCCTGTACTTCAGAGTACCCTGTAGAGTGCTCAGCACACCGTACACACTCAACAAATGGTAGTTGTTCTAATAAATACCACTATAAGTATTTAGTTCTCTTGGCGTCAGCCTTATTTCCTCAACAGGACTCCACTGTAGGGTCTGACTGTGAGTCACCACTCCCTCCCTCCTCCCCTCCTTCCCTCTCTCTGTCTCATCACTTCCAAATGACAAGCCAGGATTTGGTGAGCAGAAACAGGTATTCATGGACATAGCCGTAGCAGCCAAGAATCGACTGCAGCCCATGGGACTGCCCTTCCTTATGAGTAATGCTGGCCCCAAACCTAAAATCTTGGGGCTGATCCAACCTGATTAGCATTTGGTATCAGCTTCTGTTGAGCAGTAAGAACTCCCCAAGTCAGCTCCTGATTGGCATTGTTCAGAACGTTCTGCTTTAAAGGGAGATGGCCCTCCAAGCCCCAAGCATTAATCATTTAATTCACTCATTAACTCTGGGCCCCTCACAGCCACCCTTCCATGATACAGAAGTTCCTTGCAGCCACAGATAAACAGCTTAGAGGTACAAACACAGCTATCCAGGCCACTGGTTTAGACTCCAGAGTAACACTGTTCCTCTCGGGAAGTGACCATGCCCACGCTCCCCACAGGGCTGGCTGTCTTACTGGACATGTAACTAAGGAAACAGGGTGAGAGAGAGGAGATTCATTTCAAACCTGTTACCAACACCAGCCAACATGCTTTTCTGGTGGTAACTCATCATCATTTGCCCAGTTATAGTGTAAAAATCAAACACAAACATGGATTTAACCTAGTTCTCCACCTGCCCAATTGCTCACGACTCTCTGGAGGAGATCCCAGTTCCTTTGCAGGCTCTGCCTTTGCGCTTCTGCTTCCTGCCTTCCCTTCCAGAATTCTTTCTTGCCAGCTCCCAGCCCTCACACTCTGCACTCCCATCACTTCAGACCTCTGGCTGCCTCCGAAATACACTCTGCAGCTTCCCTCCCTGTTCCTTCGTCACTCTTTTCCCTCCCTCATTCTTTCCCTTGCCCACCTGGTAAATTCCCTCTCGGTTCAGGCTAACTTCATTCATGAGGTTAATTCCCATGTTCACACAGGTGGAGCTGACCACTCCCCTCCTTGGTTCTGCCACCTTTTACTGGTTTCTGCCGTCCTGCAGGACTCTTACAGGAGATGAGGGAGAGGGTGGCCCCAAATATATCAGCCATGTACCACACCGTGGGCACTTTGTGTAAACTCACTCTGATGTTTGCATAGTCCTTCCCCCATTAGATTATACAAAAGACGAAGACAGGCGTCACTTCTTTTTTAATCATAGCATCCCTGATGCCCAGTACTTTGTAGGTTCCACCCCTCCCAGGATGTTTATAAGCTTAAATTCAGCTTGCACAATAGCTGAAAAATGAATGATCAGTGTCTACTATGAAAGTGTCCAAGTGGTTAAGGTTTCAAGCAGCAAGACCAGCAACAGAGCAGTTTTTATGCCGTCATCATTAGACTGAGCCCAGGAGACCCCCATTTAAGGTCACCTTGAAGGACTGGAAACAGCAAAAGAAGGGGGAAAAAAAGAAAAAGCTCTCACTTACTGAAGTAAACAAACATCAACTGCAAAAAAGAAGGCAAGAGATAAGACAATATAAAGATTATAGTGATATCCTGGAGAATTCCATCCAGGCAAGCTTGCTGTGTGCTCTCCTAGCTCGATGGGTGGAGGTATAATTTATATGCTCAGACTTCATCATCCTGATTTTTTTAAAAAGGTGATAAGTTGTTTTAATCAACCTGACTTATTCTTTTTTCCCCTTGTCTGATACAGTTGTAAGCTAGAAGGCCATTTCCTGCAGTTCCTCCTTCTATTTGGCTGATATATTATGCTCTCTTCCAAATTTTTCTCCTGAGAGCATCCCTCTTTTATTACTTTCCTTCTCAGTTCTTATAATGAAAGTTTGCAAAGCATGACTACTGTGTTTATTTCTGATCTGAAAGGGAGATGGTACAAAATAGAAAGAATACGGGTACAGCCGGAATGATTTTAGAGCAAAATATTGTGTTCTTAGCAGATAAGCATCATCATGCAAATTTTAGAAGCCAGTGGTCACTGTAATTAGGGTACAGGTCTCTCAATTGTGAGAAACCCTTAAAGAGAAATAAAATGAAACCAGGAGGCAACTTGCCCCTCCTCACTCAGGTGATCTGTCTTCTCCTCTGGATGCTTTCTAAATTACTCTTTTTTAAAAATGAAGACTGCATCCATGTTTATGTTTGGCACTGAGCTAGCTACACTGTCAGCACACAATGAGGTTTTATCTTGATTAATAGGAATAGTAATCATGCAACATGAGAGATTTTCAATCAGTTTCCCCTAACTTTATCAGCTCCTTATGCACCTTCCCTGAAGTTGCAAGTGAGAAAAAGAATTCATTTGTACACACATCCGCCCTGTGCCTCAACCATCCCACTTCCTTTATGTGCAAGATGAATCTCCCAGGGATGCAAGTTACCAGGAGGAGGTACTGTAATCCCGAAGCGCTATTCAGAACACTTCTCTACCTCCGCAAGTCACCCAGTGCTCCAAGGTGGTTCTGCTTCCTTGCCTGCAAACACTGGGGCCTCCACCTCTGCCTTATTTGCCGTTTCAGACGGCACTGCCTTGGGGCCAATCACACCAGCAAAACAATGCTGCCCTTCATGACTTCCTACACGGTTTCTTGTACTTGACCTCTCTCTTGCAGGGAATGGTTTTAAAATAATGCTGGTCATATTTGCTCACTGAATGATCAAACTGAACTGCATTTGCTCCTCTATGGTTAATATATTATTCATTCCTAAAGGCTTAGCCCAACAGTCGTCTCTTCTCAACTTTTCTCATGGGACCGCCTTGGATTACACACACAGACAGATGCATTCTGTGCCCGCCGCAGCCCAGTGTTTAGACCGTGACTTAATACTTGTTTTTTGTCTATTTCCCTCTTGAGGGCAGAGACCACATCTTACTTATTTTGGGGTACTTTGCAGCAGTTTCACCTAGTAAGGACACATAATAACCCTCAAGGAGAAGTGGTTACAAGGGTTTAAACAGCAATGAAACTGTCGAAGCCAAAAATGTGATGTACATGAAGTGTCCAACTAGGACACTAGTTGTTCTGTCCACCTAGGCAGTGAGGTGATGCCATTCAAGGGAACCTATGGAACAGGAACCAGAAAGCACAACATAAGACCACAGAGGACTAGAAGACACAGGAGGTGAATTGGTATTTGCTTTGGTTCCCTGATTCTCTGGCTCTTAAAGCAAAATGATGCACTGATGTCTAGGGCTCATGAGCAGTGACAGACCTGGAGGCTGGCCAATGGCCCATGACCATCCTCAAGAGATAATGGAAAGATATCACAGCAAGATGGAGGCAAGAAAACCAGAGCTGAGGTGAGGGGCGCCAGAGTCAAGAAACAAGAAAATTGCTTAAAGCAGGTAACAATCTTTAAACACCATGGAGATCCTAGTAAACCTGGCCATGTTTGTAGTACTGGACACTTAATAGTTTTTATGGGTTTGCATGGCCCATAAGTTCTAGTGACAATGACAACAATTATCAATGGATTGATTAGGGCTTGTTTAATTGTACAGGATGGAAAATCCAACTCAAACTGCTTTAAGTTTAAAAAAAAAAAAAAAGACTATTGCTCATGTAAAGGGATTTAGACCTAAAATTTCAGGTACAGCTAGATCCAGATCCAGCTGCTTAAATTAAGTCATCAGAAATCTGTTTGCTTCCCTCTATTAGCTTTCTCCAAGTGGAGGCAAGGGCAGCCATCAAGAGCACCAGGCGTAAGTTCTTAGAGGGAAGTTCATGGTGATACTGGCTTTCCTCAAAAACTAAGAAAAATCTCAAATAAACAACCTAACCTACCACTGAAAAGAACTAGAAAAAGAAGAACAAACAAAACCTAAAGTCAGCAAAAGGAAGGAAATAATGAAGCAGAGAGGAAATAAAATGGAGATTTAAAAAGCAATAGAAAAAATCAATAAACCAAGAGCTTGTTCTTAGAAAGGGTAAACAAGAGGAAAACAAAGAGGACCCAACGAAACAAAATAAGAAGTGAAAGGGGAGAAATAACCACCAGTACCACAGAAATACCAAAAACCATACGAAAAGAATAACAATTACATGCCAACAAATTGGACAACTTAGAAGAAATGGACAAGTTTCTAGAAACAGAGAGCCCACCAAAACTGAATCAAGGAGAAATAGGTAATTTGAACAGACTGATCACTAGAAGTGAAATAGAATCTGAATTTAAAAAAAAAAAAAAAAACTGCCTGCAAGCAGAAGTCCAGGACCAGATAGCTTCACTGGGGAATTCTACCAAACATACAAAGAAGAACGTACACCAATCCTTCTCAAACTCTTCCAAAAGACTGACTCACAAAGTCATTCTATGAGGTCACCATCACTCTGATACCAAAACCAGACAAAGACAATACCAATAAAAAAAAAATTACAGGCCGATATCTTTGATGAACATAGATGCAAAGTTTATCAACAAAACACTAGCAAACCAAATCCAACAACACACAGAAAAGATCATATACCATGGTCAAGTCCAATTCATCCCAGGCTCACAAGAATGGTTCAGCATGCACAGATCAATCAATATGATACAGAGCATCAACCAACAACAAAGACCACATGATCATCTCAGTAGATGCAAGAAAAAGCATTTGATAAAATATAGCATCCATTCATGATAAAAACTCTGACGAAAGTGGGTGTAAAGGGAACATCAATATAATAAACAACAACAATATAATAAAGGGCATTTATGACAAGTTTTATGGAGGAAAATTCATCAGTGTCTAGCAAAATCACATGCACATCTATCCTTTCACCTCACAATTACATTTTGAGGAATCATTACTATTAAAAATACAAAATGATGGCATACAGAGATATTTACTGGGGCACTTTTTGTCATGACAAGATTAGAAAGAAGATCAGTGTTCATCAATTGGAAGTTTGTTGAAAAGCAATGAAATTTCCATATGATGGAGCATCATACACATAAAAGAGGATATAGAATGCTTTCCTGGTTATATTCTTCAGTGACAAAAGGTACAGAATGCTCTTCAGAGTATGTAAACTGAAAGAGCAGGGAGTATAGCGATGTAAGGGCTTCCCCTCATAGCTCAGCTGGTAAAGAATCTGCCTGTGATGCAGGAGACCCTGGTCTGATTCCTGGGTCAGGAAGATGCCCTGGAGAAGGGATAGGCTCCCACCCCAGTACTCTTGGGCTTCGCTTGTAGCTCAGCTGGTAAAGAATCCTGGTTATATTCTTCAGTGACAAAAGGTACAGAATACGCTTTAGAGTATTTAAACTGAAAGAGCAGAGTATAGTGGTTTAAAGATAGCTATGAATTTTTTTCACATTCCATTCATCCTAATTCATCAGAATTAGGACTTGTTTTCCTCCCTTTTGAATCTGGGATGGCTTGAAACTACTTTGACCAATAGAATATGGTAGAAATGATACTCCATCAGTCAGACTCCAGCCTTTAAACTGACTGATAGCTTCCACTTTACTCTCTTAGAACTCTAAGTCACCATGTAGGAAGTCCTACCACCCTGCTAGAATAACCACCTCACAGGAAAGCTCTGAAACCACTTGGAGAAATGAGCTGTCTTAGATCCTCCTGGCCAGCACAGCCAAGCCCAGCCACCACACAAATATCACTAGCACCACATGGAGCAGAACTGCACTGCAGTAATAATATGCATATTGTTATTTTTGTTTCTTCTTTTTTTGTCTTTGTATATTGCTATTTTTTAAGTGTTACATGCTTTTGTAGCAAATAATCAATTGAACATCACTAGGAATCATAATGTTGAAGTATAAATCAAAGAAGTTAAAGACCCCATAAAATTAAATTTGAATGGAAAATATCAGTATGTACTCATGTTTTTTTCTGTTTCTAAAAACACTTATTTTCCTAGTTCTGTCCACTGAAAAGGCCAAGAGGCAGTGACAACCCAGTGGCCATGAGCAACCCTAGAGTCCAGACTGTGTCCTCTAAATATCATTACCCACAAAAAGGCAGCAGGACTTCTCATAGAAATGACTGATTCTAGGTCTGAGGCTGGAAATACATAAGATGAGCCCAAGATATCTTGTTGTACCAGGAAGGTGGGGCCGCTATCAAAGACAAATAGAGTTGTGCCCAAAGGTCACAGGAGCCAAATCCAAGGCACATAGTGGCCTAAGATGATATCATGTGAGAAAATACAATAACGACTGCACTGGATTGAAACATATCAAATTTTTAAGAATTCATGAGTTCATTGTGATACTAAAAAAAAAGTAAAATCTCAATCATCACCACTGGAGGTTGCTAAGGCACCAAATTATTACTCTAAAATTTGATAAAGTGAAAAGATCAGACATTTACTTTGCCTTTTCTGTATAAATTCTGTTTCAAAGTAATGAAAAGATTACTGGGGGCAAGTTCTTCCACATAGAAAAATCCCAGACAGATTTTATCTTCTTGGGCTCCAAAATCACTGTGGATGGTGACTGCAGCCACAAAATTAAAAGACGCTTGCTCCTTGGAAGGAAAGCTATGACAAACCAAGACAGCATATTAAAAAGCAGAGACATCACTTTCCTGACAAACATCTGTATAGTCAAAGCTATGGTCTTTCCAGTAGTCAGGTATGGATGTGAGAGTTGGACCATAAAGAAGGCTGAGTGCTGAAGAATTGATACTTTCAAATTGTGGTGCTAGAGAAGACTCTTGAGAGTCTCTTGGACAGCAAGGAAATCAAACCAATCAATCCTAAAGGAAATTAGCCCTGAACTTTCATTGGAAGGACTGATGCTAAAGCTCCAATGCTTTGGGCAACTGATGCGAAGAGCCAACTCATTGGAAAAGACCCTGATTCAGAGAAAGATTGAGGGCAGGAGGAGAAGGAGGCGACAGAGGATGAGATGGTTGGATGGTATCACCGACTCAATGGACATGAGTTTGAGCAAACTCTGGGAGATACTGAAAGACAAGGAAGCCTGGCGTGCAGCAGTCCATGGGGCCGCAGAGTCGGACGTGACTTAGCGGCTGAATAACAACAGTAAAGGCAGAAGGAGTTGTGAAATTTGAATATCACCATTTGGCAACCCATTGAAATAATAGATTTAGGCAATAACTATGAATCGATGCTCAAATTTGCTAGCTGTAAGATTGATGAAGAACATCATAATGGAGAGATCAGGCTGACATCATGTAAACACACAAATCTATCTTTGCAACACTAAAAGTGAGAGAAGCATACAATATATGCTTCCTAATATATTACAATAGAAAACATACAGCTGCAGCTATATTTTAAAATGCTCTTTTCAAAAACAAAAATGAACCTGAATCTGCTCAATCTCTCAATACAGTTGCAAGATAACCGGAAAAACCAGTAATACAGTAACAAGCTAAATGACATAATGAGAAAGTAATTAACCAAACCCAAAATGTGGAATATTCTACAAGCCAGTTGTTTTAGTACCTCCAACAAATAAAATGGCATAAGGGGTGGAAGGAATGGGTAAGAGAGTAAGAGAGATGAAAACCAAATGCAGTATGTGAACCTTTTTGTGATCCTCTACAACTAAGCTGCAAAGTGGCTCGGAGGGGGGAAAAAAGCCTTTGAGTTTATCATTTTCTTAGTTAACAAGGTGAAAGTTAAACATTTACCTACCCTATGACCCAGGAATTTCATCCCTGGTTATTTACCCAAGATAAATCAAAACATATCCACAAAAGACGTGTACAAGAAAGTTCATTGTCATTATTCATAACAGCCAAAAAGGTGGCGGGGAGGGGCAGGAAATGCCCATCACAGAAGAATAAATAAAGTGTGGTATATTCGTACAATGGAATACTAGTTCTTAACAAAGAGGAATGAATTACTATACACACATCATGGATAGATCTCACAGGTGTTATGCTAAAAGGAAGTACTCAAATACAAACCAGTGTAGTATAATTTCCTGTATGTGAAGTTCTAGAATAGGCAAAACTAATTTATGGTGGAAAAGGTAAGAAAAGTGATTGCCTGTGAAGGAAAGTTGGGATAAAAGTTGACTGGTGATGGAAATGTTCTTTATCTTGATAGAAATGTTCTATATCTGGATTACAAGAAAGTATGCATTTGTCAAAACTTGTGGAAACGTACTTAAGATTTGCAAATGTCAAAGTAATTTTTTTAAAAGAACTATAAATAAATGCTAACTGTAGTCAACAGGTTTTCTTTTCACAGTGGTAGGTACTAACAATTCTGAAATCACTTTGTGTATATTCTAGACTTAAAGAAGTAATACTTTGAGAATAACAGGTTAAGGGCCAAGTTTCCTAGAGCTGGAGGATGGAGATACAAATGTGGAAAGGGGAGCAGCTAAAATATACTGATTGGGACTACAGGTCAATGTTAATTTATAGGCTTTAATATAATTTTACTAATTTCTGGTTTTAGACCTAAAATACATGTGCAAACATACATTTCCTTCCTGGAGGAGAGCATGGCAAGCCACTCCAGTATTTTTGCCTGGAGAATCCCATGGACAGAGGAGCCTGGTGGGCTACAGTCCATAGGGTCACAAAGAATCAGACACGACTGAAATGACTTAGCATGCATGCAAACATACATGTATTTCCTGCCTCTGTCACTGGGACATCATGGAAGAAATGAGGTAACAGTAGTAGTGAGCACACCAAGCCACCTGAGCTTGGTTTGTAAATACTATTTTCCATTAAAAAGAGTAAGAACATTTTGATAAAGCTGATTCCAGATCTGGAACAAAGGATCCTGAAACATCTTGTTGCACTAGAAATTAAGGAAGTACTCAAAGAACAAGGAGCTCCCCACTAGTTATTTATTAATTAACTGTACAATGGGGAAACCTGGGTACACTATCTTAACCAAATGATCAAAGTCAACATCATTAGGGTCCTCCTGATTTGATGCACTGAGACTGATATAACATCACCATTTGATATTATTGCCAAGAAAGCATAACTTAAGTCTAATGATAAGGAAACTTCAGACAAACCCAAATTGGGACATTCTACAAAATAACTGGCCTGTACCCTTAAAAAACATGATACGGTCAAAAAAGACAAATATTGAAGAACTTTTTCATATGAAAAAGACTACAGGGACACAACAATTAAATGAGTGATCCTGGATCGGGTCTGGAGTGGAAGAAAATGCTTAGCTATAAAAAGAATTATTGAGAAACTTGCCAAATTTTGAATGTGGACTGAGGGTAGATAATAATATTATATCAGTGGTAACTTTCTGGCTCTTGATAATTATACTGTGGTTTTATAAGAAAAATGTCTTTGCTTTCAGGATATGCACACTGAAGTGTTTACTTGTAAAGGGATGTGACCTCCAATATACTCTCACATAATTCAGAAAAATATATGTAGTAAATCAGAGCAAAACGTAAGCATTTGGTAAATTTAGGCGAAGGGTGTAATGAGAGTTACTTGTGTTATTCTTGCAATTTCTTCGTCAGTTTTAAATTTTATATATACATACATATATATATACTTTACATATATACATGTAAAATGGGATATATATATGTAAAGTAACAACCCCCCTAATAATTCTTTTGTAAATCAGAGAAGTGAATCTGGACAGGATTAGATGACCTTTAAGCAATTCCTGGTAATTCTGAGTGGTGTGATAATGACATGGTGATTATGTTTGTTTTTAAGTCTTTGCTAGCTAGAAATACATACTGAATTATTTGTAGGTGATATGAAACGATGTCAATTTGCTTTAAAATATTCCAGTAAAAATGAAAGGTGAGGGCATAGATAAGAAGAATGGTTGAATCCTGATAAATCTGAGTGCTGGGCATTGGGAACTACTCTTCTCTTTCTTGTCGCATATAATTGACATTTTCCATTAACAAACAGTTTGCCAGATCTGAAAGGAAATAATTCTCCAAGTAAAGGAGAAGGAACCTTGGGTCCCAGTGTTCACTGTGTGGTGGCCTCACCGGGAGCTTGGGCAAGGTGATGTCCATCTAGTCACCTCTGCCTGGTGACCTGCAAAGTGAGGCTTGAAGCTACCTGTCTGTCTCACTGAAAGGGCTCTTCCGAGGGTGGAAAAGGATTTGCCAAGTCTCCCAGGCGGTGGCCACGTGTTTGTGAGAGCAGAGCCTGTGTCACATGGCTGCCCCCTGCCTGCCTTCCAGCCCATCCAGATGGGCTGTGCCCAGCCAAGTGGACCCCGCTGGCCACCTGAGCCACTGGCTGTCAAGAGTCCCTGCCATGGGAGGGCTGCATTGCACACACATTCAACTTTTGCTTTTCCAAATAGCAACAACTTTTGCTGCTTTTGGCAGCAGCAAACGTGGGGGTGGGAAGCAAACAAGAGGGAGCTGCAGTAAGCCTGCCTTCATCATGGAGGAAATAAATCTATCAAGAGTGATTTTTCTCTCTCAGGAAGAAATTAATTTCTAAATGAAATAACGAGTTTCCTGATAGTCATTTGCAAGGCCGGGGACCTCAGGGCCGGCCCTCTAACTCTCTGCTCACTCCCTCTACAGGTTGATCAGCCTGCTCGGCCGCCTCTGCCTATTAATGCCTCTGTCCCTGGCTGAGCTCACCCTGGCAGCACACAAGCCCTTCTCTTCGGAAAAATGGGATAATGAGACGTCCAATTAAGGTGAAATTCCATGAGCATCAGCTCCAGAAACACGGCCCGGCTTGCCGGAGAGGGCTTTTCAGCTGGCATTGGGACAAGGAACAGATGACCTTGGGGAGCACAGTCCTGAATGCGCCATTCTCAGGGAAGCTCTA
This sequence comes from Cervus canadensis, assembly GCF_019320065.1. Taxonomy (NCBI): domain Eukaryota; kingdom Metazoa; phylum Chordata; class Mammalia; order Artiodactyla; family Cervidae; genus Cervus; species Cervus canadensis. The sequence goes on from NC_057393.1 coordinate 19,725,218, forward strand.
GGCTATACAGCTGCGAAGCAAACAAAAAGTGTTTCCCTGGCCCCTGGGTAGCTAGATGTCTTACTGCTGTGCACCCTGTCACTGCTTACCTTTCAGAGGACTACTGGCCACGCTGAGGCCTCGTGGAGTAGGGAGGGAGCTGGGTGGCACTGAAGGCAAAAGGAGTACCCCTTCCCCAAAAAACAGAGACTGAAGAGCTGCATCCATAATAAAAGTAATGGTGGTCATCTATCATCCACTTAGGGCTAAGTGTTTGACAGGTTTTATTCATTTAATTTCCCTTAAAAATAGATAATGTTTAGTATTTCCATTTTGTTATACATTTTAAAAATATTTAGATACATTTATTACCTCCACAACACAAACCTGAAACTGAAGATCTACTGACTTCCAGAGGTCACAAAACAGTAAGTGGGAAAGTGAGATTTGGACCTAAAACAAGTTTGAATCTTAAGTCCCAGCTCTTAACCCCTGTGCTATACTGTTACTAACTCTTAGGAACCAAACCCCAGATAAGAATGGCAATTACCCAGAGGACACCAGCTTCAAGAATGGAGGACTCAGTTGAGGGGAGTCTGGAATTCTGGGGCAAGAAATGTACCCCCGTGCCTGGGACACAAGGCTGACCTCCAGTCTCTTAGAAGGTTACCAGGCAAAAAGCCAGGAAAACAGATCTTGTGTGATACCTGTCCTGGTCATTCCAACCCAAGAGGGGGTTTCTTGGATTCATGAAGGAGGAATTGTCAACCTGATAGGCGATCTGAACTACCCAAGATTGCCCAGTCAGAACAGAAGGTACCCCGGTCTCCAAACCTGCATCCAGTAGCCCAGCAGCCCCTTTCCTCCACGGCAGACCTCTTCCTGGGGAAGCCAAGGGATAGCATCACCACCCAGTGCCTCTCAGGACTTCATGCAGCCTCATAAAACACAACCCATAGTCTAGTGATGTATTTCACACTCTATTCAAAACTGGTCTTAAACAGCCTTTTCATCAGCAGACCTTGTGGATTATCCCCATGGGTGGATAATTTAATAAGCCTCTGTATTAGTTCCCTAGATTTACCATAAACTAAATGGCTTAAAACAATGTAAATATCAGTATATCCTCTTAATTTGTAGTCTGGAATCCATTTCACTGGGCTAAAGTCAAGGTGCTAGAATGGCTGACTGCTTCCGGAGGCTCTAGGGGATAATGTCTCCTTTTCTCCACTTCTAAAGGCAGCCTAATATATCCAGACAAAACTCTAATCCAAAAAGATACATGTACCCCTGAGTTCATAACAGCCCCATTCACAACAACCAAGACATGGATAAACACATCTATTCAATGGAGCACTACTCAGCCATAAAAAAGAATGAAATGCTCTTTGCAGCAACTTGGGTGGACTTAGACATTATTATACTAAGTAAAGTAAGTTAGAGAAAGACAAATATCATATAATATCACTTACATGCAGAATCTAAAATGTGACACAAATGAATCTACCTACAAAGCAGAAATAGACTCATAGAGAACAGACTTACAGGTGACAGAGGGGAGATGAGCTGGGAGGTTGGGGTTAGCAGATATAAGCTAGTATATATGGAATGGACAAACAACAGGGTCCTACTGTCTAGCACAGGGAACTATTTTCAGTATCCTATGATAAACCGTAATGGAAACAATATATTTTAAAAAGAATGTATACACATGTATAACTGAATCACTGCTATACAGCAGAAATTAACACAATGCTGTAAATCAGCTATACTTCAAAAAAAAAAATTAAAGACAGCCTCCATCTCTTGGCTGATGGCTCCTTCCTCCATCTTCAAAATCAGCAACACAGCACCTTATCCCTATCATCCCATTACTTTTTTCTTCTATAGTGAGATATCCATCTACTTCCCTTGTATAAGGACTCTTGTGATTGCCTTTTAGGTCCAGGTGTGTCCCCATCTCAAGATTTCGAACTTAACCTCATCTGCAAAGTCCCTTGCACCATATAAAGTAACAGGCACAGGTTCTAGGGATTCACTTCTGTGGGCCATTATTCAGCCTAAAATGGCATATCCACAGTGAGGGGAAGACGGGGCTCAAAACCTTCCAGAAAACTGTCTTAGGGCAGTAGAGTTAATATTAAAATTACTAAGTTTGCCTCAAGAAAAGATTGACAGGAGAGAAAATACAAAACAAAAGTTGACTATTCAACTATTCAGAAATGTCTGTTCAAGCCCTTTGCCCATTTTTTAAATTGAGATGTTTGGAGTTTTGTTGTTGAATTGTAGGAGTTCTTTTATATATTCTGAATATTTGGATATGAACCCCTTAGCAGATATATAATTTGAAAATATTTTTCCAATTCCATCTGTTGCCTTTTCCCTGTTGATAGGGTCCTTAGATACACAAAAGTTTTTAACTTAGTCCAGTTTATTTTTTTTTGTTGTCTGCGCTTTTAGTGTCATATCCAAGAAATCATTGCTAAATCCAATGTTATGAAGTTCTCCCCAATATTTTCTTTGAAGAGTTGTATGATTTTAGCTCTTACATTTAGCTCTTTAATCCATTTGAGTTAATTTTTGTATATGGTGTTAGGTAAGCATCCAACTTCAATGTGTATATCCAGTTTTTCCAGTATTTCTTTTAAAGATGAACCTTTCCCCATTGAATGCTCTTCTCAAAGAACACTTGACCATATATGTAAGGGTCTATTTCTAGGCTTTTTGTTCTATTCCATTGTTCTATATGTCTGTCAACAACACCATTTTTAATAGCCTCAAAGTAGCAACTACTCAAACATACATCAATAGCAGAATAAATACATAAACCATGAGGTATTGTACTGTGGAATAGTATACAGAAGTGACAGTAGAAGATTTATAACTAGTAACAACACTGTGGAAGAATCTCACAAACATATATTGAGCAAAGGAAAAAAAAAACAGCCAGACACAAAGGAATATTTATTTTATGATTTCATTTTCACAAAATACAAAGGCAGGCAAGTATAATGAATGTTAATGAATGCTCCTCAGAGGCAGGATAGTCATTACTCCTAGAACAGGGAAGCAGTGTTGACAAGAAGGGGGTGTGGCAGGGACAGGGATGGCTTCTGAGCTGGTGGTGATGTTTCATTTCTTAATCTGAGTGCTAGTTTCCTGAGCATGTTGCATTAGTAAAATTCATGAAACTGTGCATCTACCACTTGTGCATTTTTCTGGATGTTATGTTGCAACAAAATGTTTAAAATAAGTGTTCAAGTAGACACAAAACCCAGCAAATATTACTTCACTGCAAGAACCATGATCATAGCCTTTGGTCTATCAGCTGACCTGTCAGAAAGCTTAATCAAAAATCAGCAATGCCCAGCCTGTCCCAGTCACACAGGCGGAGTGGTGGTCAGCTGAAAACAGCTTATCAAGTTCCCAGCATCAGTCACTACAATTCATATTCTGAGTTCATGAAGCTGAGGTAAACAACGTGCATTATCCATGATCAGTGTCTAATAATAAAACAATAAAATTATACCTGTTGCTAATACGGCTATGGCTGGAGACAGCATGACAAAGGCAGACAATTAAATCAGGATATGCAGTAAGCTAATCCCGGGAGGCTCTGGAAGAATGAAAGGTGCCTCGTCTCTGGCTGTCACCAGGAGTCTTGTGACTCACTCTGAAGTACCACTGGCCACAGGAGCCTCAGGAAAGATGGTTTTCAACCTGCTTTGCCTCCTTTGTGCTGCTTCAAGCAAGGCTATGTTCCTTTGCTCCCTTCACATCTTTCAAGTGATTCCCTCTGAGGCTCATGAGCACTCATCACATGCCAAACTCTGAGCTGAACACTCCCTGTTATCATCTCTGCATCGGAACAAAAACCCTGGACGTCTATGCTACCTTCATTCAAAGGGAAGAAGATGGAGGCTTAAAAAGTGTCAACCCAGGGAGGACTTCCCTGGTGGCGCAGTCGATAGGAGTCTGCCTGCCAATGTAGGGGACAGGGGTTAGATCCCTGGTCTGGGAGGATTCCACACGCCACGGAGCAACTGAGTCCGTGTGCCCCAGCTATTGAAGCCTGTGCCCCCTAGAGCTTTCATGCTTCAACTCCTGAGCCCATATGCTGTGATTACTGAAGTCCACACACCCTAGAGCCCGTGCTCTGCAAAGAGAGAAGCCACCGCAATGAGAAGCTGTGTACCGCCAGGAGCAGTAGTCACCACTCACTGCAACTAGAGAAGGCCCATGCAAAAGCAACGAGGACCCAGCACAGCCAAAAAATAAATAAATGTTTTTAAAGTGTCAACCCCAGGAGGGAGGCTGTGCGCGTGTGACGGCGTATACCAGATCTCGGCTCCTTGCTCTCAACTTTGCTGTAAACCCAGTGAAAGTGAAAGTGGCTCAGTTGTGTCCGACTCTTTGCGACGCCATGAAATTCTGCAGGCCAGGGTACTGGAATGGGTAGCCTTTCCCTTCTCCAGAGGATATTCCTGACCCAGGGATCGAACCAGGGTCTCCTGCATTGCAGGCCGATTCTTTACCAAGTGAGCTATCAGGGAAGCCCTAACTGTAAACCTAAAGCTGCTCTAAAATATCAAGTCCTTTAAAAAAAAAAAAAAGAAAAACCGTAAGCATCTTGCCAAGCATAGCCAGTAAGTGGCAAACCTGGATTCAGAATGAATCTTTCAGACTCCACACCCTCCCTCTCGCCTGTGACCCCATAGTAACTCCTCTGTATCCTGATACCTCCCCAGCCACACGGAGCTTGGAGCCTTGCTGAGGAAATGAGACCTGAATGGACAGAAGAAGAACCCCCATTGCCCTTGTGATCATAGGTTCTCCTGCTGTCTTCCTCACCAAACAGGGACACTGCCTTACTTATCTCAGAGTCCTCCTCCAGAGGACCAGAGCACAGAGTAAGCATTTCAGAGCAGCTGCTTCACAAGTGTTTGTAGACTCAGGGAAAGGGACGGAGGGAAGAATGGATTTTTTGACAGGAGACCATGGAACATTCTAGAAGCCATCACCCTTCTCAGAACTCCAAGGGCTAAAGGGTCACAGTCTTCTTCCACCTAAATATAGGAAGTCAAAGGTGGCGTTTAGGGGGTAGCTTGGTGTTATTCAGATCCTGTCTTTATTTAAAACTTCGGTATTTTGTTCAACAGAATTTTTTTCCCTCTAATTTTGATTTTGGTATTGCTTTAAGATATTACTTTTCTTGATTTCCGAGTCTTTTGGCTGCTCCTTACATTTTGCTTTGGAGGCAGGTGCCTCACTCCCCTAGTCCCAACACTGAACCTTCTTCACACTTGAAGCCAAAGCCACACTAGGGACACTGCAAACTTGTGAGGGCAAGCGCTGGGTTCTCAGTCCACAGCCACAGAGTCCATGCCCAGAACATTCCGGCCCTGCCCTCCCCGAGCAGTACAAATGCGTGTGTTGGCAGCTCATAACCAGCGGAGGATGATTTGAACAGTGTTTCAGTGTTTAATTAAATTTCAAGAACACCTGTTTCATCAGGTTATAAATTCCCACTGAATTTTAAGAGGCTTCTGTTTGGCACACAGAGCCCTTACTTTCGAGGCTGTAACCACAGCAACATTTTTGCTCGATCATCTGTCCTTCACTCCTGCCACGCACACCACACCTCACCTCCTGCCTTTGGAGCCACGGGGAGCTGACGGTGGCGCTTCACCCTCCATTCAGCTGTCCGCTGGCACAAAAGCAGTGTGGCAGCGTTTCGTGCTGTTGATCTGCCTTTTCCTGACAGCTCCCTAAAGTTGGGACACTGGTACAAGAAAGCGCAGTACTGTAAACTGAACGTCCTTCACTGTCTTAGACCGAAGAACTGAAACAGCCGCCCCTTTCTTCAGCATCTCTAGCCCAGCATCCAAGCCCTAGGCTGGGCGCCTTGCGTGTATCTGCCCCCTCCCCAAGCTGCAGTTCCCTGCCCTGTGAAAGCAGGTGATGACAGCCACCGCCTGGCCCTGGAAGGATTAGGAGCTTCTCTCTGAGGTCACAGAGCCAGTAAAGGCTACAGAGGGAAGGCCAGGGAGCCAGCCCTTCGGATTCCAAAATCTGCCCACCTCACTGACTCCTGGTTCTGAGAACCCCAAGGATCACCTCGGGCAGGGGTCCCCAACCTCCAGGATCTAATGCCTGATGAAGTGGAGCTGATGTAATAATAATAGAAATAAATGTAATGCACTTGAATCATCCCCAAACCATCCTCTCAACCCAGTTCATGGGGAAAATTGTCTTCCATGAAACAGGTCCCTGGTGCCAAAAAGGTTGGGGATTGCAGACAAGCGGCAAAGCAAGGAACAAATGTCCAGAATGGTGGCGGTAATGAACACCATCACCTGCATGAAGGCTTAACTGGAAGGACAAGGAAGCTGTCTTTAAACCCTCCCCACCTGAAGTAGGTTTAAGCCGGGACGAGAGCCGGCAGGCGGATTGGGGACAGCAATGACACTGGGGCCGCTGTCAAGCACACCCTACACCGACTGGCCTGACTTGCCCATGCCTCAGTTTCCACTTTTAGAAAACGGGGAGTAGTTCCCAACTCATGGACTTGAAGGATGATTTAGAAGAATTAATTCTTGTAAAAGGTGTAGGGCCTGATACATGGTAAGAGCTCAATCAGAGTTAAATTATTACTGTTGTTGTTGCTGATTACCATATAAAGTGCTTTTCACAATAACATCCTGCCACCTCCAAGATACTGTTTCACACGCCTGGTGATTTGGGCTGTCATCACTGACACCCACCCACCATGTGCTTTTCTTCACAGCATGGGCTTGCCTTTCCTCATGCTCTCAAGTCCCCCGGTGTCCCCTGCTCATCAGGCCTTCAAGAGGACACTTGAGGCTGTCACCTCTGTCAAGTCTTCCCTGACCACCCCAGTCCTTGGTGACCTCCCTGCCTCTGCACCCCAGACAACATACGTGACCTCGTTTCCCCATCACGTGACACATCTGAAGGGCCCCTGGCCTTGCCTGGCCTTCAGTGGATGGAGACAGATCATGCACCATCCCAGGGCCTGTGCTCAGTGAAGCCATGCCCAGTCCCGATGCATTCATTCCTGCCATCCCTAAACACCTAACGTGTGTTTTATGCTGGAACACGGGGCCACTGCAATGAGCAAAGCGGAGACAGAACCTGTCCTCACGGAAGATGCTAACACAGAAATGATTAGAGAAATAACTATACAATTCTGAATTGTAATCCAAAAAATGAAGAAGAATAAGAGTGAATGAACTATCTGGGGATTGACAAGTATCCTACTGCTGAGCATCAACTTAAAACTGAGGAACTTTCACAACCTCGTCCCTTTCTAACAATCACTTTACTTGACAAATGATACTATCTCTAAACACAAAATCCCCAAATCATCAAGGTAGGAAGAAACCCAATGGGTCTTCCCCATTTTCCCACACCTTGGCAAAGGGATGGCTTGGTCCGTGGCCCACAAGTTCTGGGCCCAGGCTCTGAGGCCTCTGGGGTTGGCACAGTTCTCTCAGGGCAGAGGCAGTATATCTGGAATTCTGACATGGCCTCCAGGAAAGAACAGCATTCAGATTCCCTTCTACTGATTTTTTTTTTTCCAAGCATAGACAGTGATTAGGTTTAAAAGCCACCAAACTAAGAGAATGGTGAAAACTAAGAAGCTGCAAGCAGGAAATGATAGCAAAACCCATGTCTGGGGTCTGACCCATGCAAGCCTCAACTTCCAGCCAATTGTTAGTTGTGAATCTGAACGGAGTTTTTCCCAGATGCTTTCAGGGGATCATGGAGTTTTATTTTTCTATCAGAACACTTGCTAAAGGGATTTTTGGCTAAGCCTGGCAATTCTCCCCTTTCTTCCCTGGAATAGGAGGCAGCCAACTTTCTCTCACCTTAAGTCTTAAGTGTAACCTGAGAGGTTCACTTGTTTATTCTGGGTGCCTTTCAAGGGCCTGCAATTACTGTGTGTGTGGAGGCCACAGCTGACCCCGCCTTACCACACCAACCCTGCTCATGCCAGGAAGGGATCACTTGCCATACAGCCTGTCCACCTGCAGTGATTCCTGCTGGGGTCAGGCTTTTTCTTCCGCCTCACATTTCTTTGCAGACTTCCCCTCCCAGGAAGCACAAGGCCCGAAGTAAACACTCAGCTTCAGCATCACCAGCTTCCCAGTGCTGCCGCTGTTGACTCTTCTGAGCCCTGGACTCCAGAATTGTTTTTGTACATCTGGAATACCTACGGCTTCCTCTGCCTGAGCCAACTGTTTGGGATCTCACTTCATCCATTCCTGTTTATCCAGTGCTGTGCCATCTGCCAGGCAGGTCAGACTCCTGATCAAGGCCTTGGGTTGTACCTGAGGGAACCTGGACTTCGATAGCAGGCAAGTTTGGGTTCCACTCGCAGCCACCCCATTACTAGCTGAACTCCACTTTCTGCATCAGCAAAATACAGAGTTCCACAAAGTTAAAAAACTGAGAAAAAAATATTTTGTCATTTTGCAGATTGAATGACATATGACATAATGTATATTGACATTATGTATATTCACCTGGACTTCCAGGCTTAATGGGCATCCTATAGTGTTGATAATACCAGTCCCACGGGACTACCTTGAGGATTAAAAGGCTTAATATGTGCCAAGTGTCTGAATTCCTGCCAGACCCTTATAAAAGACTGAATAAATATTTTATCTTCTCCCACTTCAGCTCAAACTGGTCCTTTTCCCACCTATATCATTCTAACATGTGTTACATCACAACTGCTTATTACATGCCCCCAGCCCCAAGCCGGATGGTCTTAATTATAGTACTCTCCATCTTTCTACGCAACTGTCAATCAGAAACAACCACTTGCTCAGAAGGAAACAAAACCAGGACTGGCTGTTATTATTTTCACCTTGTTTTTTGGAGTCCCATGGAGCTTAAAATTTTTATGGAAGTGTATCTTGGCAGCTGCAGCTGTCTCATGCTAAAATTAAGAAATCAAAATGCTTATTTCATAGAATCCAAAATTTCTGGCAATAACCTGTACCTTGTCTATTAGGAGAAATGAGTGGGTCTGTATATGACTTAGAGCCTCTGCAGAGGTTTGGTTTAGACGAAAAGGTACATTTTTCCAAGCTCAAGAATTTATCAGCATTACTACATCTGCAAACCTGTCATTTATGTATGCTGTACATTACTTTGGGAAAAAAATAAAAAACTCTGTAACTAGAATTTGCCTTTTACTTGATCGTGGCTGTGGGCTGAGTTAATGTGAGAAAGCGGGTTACTGGAGACAGCCTCTTACAAAGGTATGGTAATAATTGCTTTTCAGGGGAAGTAACTAAATACACTCCAATCTTGTTAAAAAGTACACATCTGATAAGTATACATGTGATTTCGATGGAAGAACAGTTCAAACTTACTTAGGTTTTTAAACAGCAGATACAATCTAGTTCAGCCTCTTCCCCAGCCCCAAATAAGAAGCTTATAGATTGTTTCAGTGACTTGTATCCCAAAGACAAGATGCATATACATCTGTGAATGAGTTTGTCTATATGTGCATGTGCCACCCACACTGTTCCATTTTAAACCTCTACTTTTCTCTGCTTGGGAACAAAATAAGCCACCAGGTGATGGCTCCTAAGCACAAGGATGGGAACATGGTACTTAGTTCATAAACATCAATAAGTTTCTGGAAGGAAACTGCCTTCCCGAGAAGACTCAGGAAACACTTCTCCTACCATCCTATGAATCTAGCCATTTTAGGCACAAGGAAGACACAGCAAAATAGCAAAGGCCACTCAATATTGCCCCCAGAGTCACCCCAACAAATTCTTACCTCTCATCATTTGGCAAGCTTGACTGGCTGCTGGTGTTTCACTGAGGGCAGAGGCATAGAGATTTTGATGGGCTTCAGCAAACTCTCCTAGGGAATTCAAATTCTCTAGAAAGTAACTGCAAGACCAAATGGCCTCCCCGAGATAGAGGCTGGAATACTCCCTCATCTGTGGTCCCCATAGCTAGGACACACCTCTGTGTTACCGAGTCCAAGCTCACTCTGCTTGCCACACGATAGGCCAGTAAATCTGAGATGAGGTGTTGAGACAAGGAAGGGACTTTATTCAGGGAGCCGACTGACTGAGAAGATGACAGACGAGCGCCTCAAAATAACCATCTTGTCAAGGCCTGGATGCCAGGTTCTTCTAAGGATCAGAAATGGCGGAAGGTGAGGAAACAAAGTAAAAAGACCATTTAATTCTTGCAAATGTCTCCTAGAGCGGCAAGCCTCAGGCAGGGGGGTGTATTAGTTTCACTTCCTTAACAGCTCTTCACAGGCAGGCAGGGTCAGGCTAGCTCCCTGAGGCAGGCCATTAGATATGTCTACAATAACAAAGGCAGCAAGATCAGGATTAAAGTCACATAAGCAGATCCAGTATGAACTCAAAATTAACCCTTCCTGGTTACAACTATGGGGCTTCCCTCATAGCTCAGTTGGGAAAGAATCCACCTGCAATGCAGGAGACCCTGGTTCAATTTCTGGGTCGGGAAGATCCGCTGGAGAAGGGATACAACTATGGGTTACAACTATACAGTCATGGATGCCCAAGCATGTACTGGACTCCTTGACAGGAGAGAATTCATTTATATGAGAGGAAACCCGTCAGCCACCTTTACATTTAGCTCAGGGCTAAATGTAAAGATTAGAGAATTCCCATTCAATTAGAAGCTATACTAATTGGTAAAGCCAGTTGATTCACCCAGATAAAACTAGCTGGGTTAACAAAGGTACCTAACAAAAGAAAACTTGGCCAAATTTGAAGTCTAAATAATGTAATGAGATTTAAAATAAAAGGAAAAATATCAACCTGGGAGTGGGGTGATGTGTACAACTTCATCATATTTTTCCTCTTTCTGGGAAACAACCAAACCACTGAGATAGTAATTACAAAACCACAATGTGAAAAAGTTAAATTTGAGAACCCTTTGTTTGGGCAAAACAGTCTGCAAAGCTTTCTTTATGGACTGTTTGATTTAACTCTAACAAGGATTCAGTGATGGGCAGGTTCATCCTCTTCAACACGTGAAAAGCTGAGACTTATGGAGGTTAGTGTTAGTCACTCAGTTGTGTCTAACCCTTTGCAACCCCACGGACTGTAGCCCACCAAGCTTCTCTGTCCATGGAATTCTCCAAGCAAGAAAACTGGAGTGGGTAGCTATTTCCTTCTCCAGGGGATCTTACCCAGCCATTAAGTAATGTTCAAACACAAATACATTTGAATCCAGAGTCAAAGCTCCCAACTAATATACTCAATAAGACACAGGCTGTCATATCCTCCTGGGGCCGTGGCATTTAGGAGGGATCCAGTCAAAATGCCAACCTCCTTTTAACAGTGAGTATCATGTGCCTGCCATGTTCCAAACACTGCCTTGGGTGCTCTACACCCATCATCACTGAATCCTTATAGTGGCGCTTTGATGTGGGCCATACCTCCATTTTACATACAGATTACTGGGGCTTAGAGAGGATAAGTGTCCCATGTCACTCTGTTAGGAAGAAGAAAGGCCAAGCCACGTTTCATTCCAAAGTCTGTAACTTTCACCTCCTATACCTCCACATCAGGAGTTTCCATTTACAAATTTGGAAAAAACAAGATGTGTGGAATTATTAGAGTCCATGGAGAATCATGACTAACTTCCCTCATAAATTTCCAGAGTGATCTCTTGATAGCCCCAGATTTTGAAAACCAAGCAACCAGCCCCAACACTCAACACAGTCCATCAAGCTGAAATTTTGTAAGAGAATACTGGTGACAAATGTTTCTCAAGTTACAAAAAAAAAAAAAAAACAATTCCCCCTAGTTGCATCACAGATCATGGAAACTTTTATGTGAGTCTGGGCCTCCCTCCAGCTCTTCCTAGGGTTTCTGCTTGGATTCCTTCACTTATGAATTGTTAGCTTTTAGAACAGGGTTAGTGGAGCTCTGCAGAGAGCTGTGATATCATGGGCCAGTTGTCTTAGCAACTAACGGATGTGTGCCCTCCCCACTTCCCTCTACCATCCAAAGCATGATGGGTTTTAAACCCTTCTCTCTGGTTCCCACCCTTACTAGCACAGGATATTCTCAGGACCCAAATTTGAGTCCCAAGTGGATACCCTGCAAAGAGTTTGGCGAGTTTTCTAAGAATTTCTTCTCCTCCTCTCCCAGACTGGCTTCATCTGCCTGCTGGAGAAGTATCAGCAGCTCTCACCACAGCCTCGAGCTGTCATCTCAGAGCACAGCTTCATGATGAAGTTGAATCTAGCCCACTTTCCATCTTGGGCACTTGCCACTATCAAATATTCAAGTGGAACTAATGAATGCCTTTTACTTCCCTTGAACATAAAGAGTCTTGAAGAAATCGAACCCCAAGAGCCTGCCAACTTCAGGGAATTAGTCTGGTCTTTGAGAAAATGTATTTGCCACTCCCACCCCCTCAAAATAGTTCTGTTTCCCGTGCCCACCTAAAAGGATAATAATATCTTCACCACTACTATGCCAGCAAGAAAAATGTTTCTTTCCCCAGGAGGCAGAAACACATTTTCTGACTGAGCTTAGGAGACCAAAATGTTAAAATTTGAATTCACTTTCTTTATAATATCTTTAAAATATCTGCGACCTGCCCCTGAGTTTCGTGCAGTCAGCAGTTTCTCCAATAAGCTCATTTATTTTTCATACTGACTAGAAATAGAGTTTGATTTTCCCCAGTCCCATTTCTGTCTGCCCCTGGAAACTTCGAGAGAAAGGACCTTGATATCTAGGAAAAGAGCAGCTTGGAAGAAAAGTATGGAAGGGCCAGCCACTGAACGGAGACCACAGTGGTTTCCAGAGGAAGGCCGCACTGGAAAGCACACCTCAGTGATTTTCCTCCATTTCCTCTCCTGGAGTTCTCCAGATAGAGAATGTCCCTGAGAGGACTTTGGGGAGAGAGCTATGAGACTCTGCTGTAATGTTTCACCACACCATTTCCCACCTGTATGAGGAAGAAAACCCAGTGGGTGCATATGAAACGGACACACTTTCTACAGTCAGCAGCAGGGGAATCTGCGAATGAGGAGAAAAAAGGGGAGCCATACCAAGGCTCTAATCAAAGCTCTGAAATTATCAGTATCCTGAATCAAAAAAGATTCTCAAGGATGAGCCCAATCATTCGTCATATTTCCTGACCTAAGTCCTAAACCACACACCCAGAACTATGGGTTTGCCTTCTCTCAAATTCTGGAGTGTTCTAAAAGGACAAGGATGCAGCCTATTTGAAGAGCAGAATTCAACCTACTAGTCAGTCTGTCCTCCTAGCATCAAAGAGCCCAACAGGATAATAGAGTATGCTGCTGCTGCTGCTGCTAAGTCACTTCAGTCGTGTCCAACTCTGTGCGACCCCATAGATGGCAGCCCACCAGGCTCCCCCGTCCCTGGGATTCTCTAGGCAAGAACACTGGAGTGGGTTGCCATTTCCTTCTCCAATGAAGGAAAGTGAAAACTGAAAGTGAAGTCGTCAGTCGTGTCCGACTCTTTGCGACCCCATGGACTGCAGCCTACCAGGCTCCTCCATCCATGGGATTTTCTGGGCAAGAGTACCGGAGTGGGGTGTCATTGCCTTCTCCAATAAAGTATGAAGTGCTCTCAAATTTTAAAAAGGGTGGCAGTCACCACAACTGGACCAAGGCATTGGAGCTGTCCCTGGTGCTGCCTTCAATGGCTACAATAGCCTGGGGCACCCAATCTTGCCTTTTGATCTGCCCATGGCATCTGCCCATATCCAACTCCTTATCACTGTCCTTCTGGCTATATAGTCCCAATTTATACCTTTACAACCACACCCATTCTGAATCTCTGCATGTTCTGCAATACTCCCCAACCTCACTGGACTGACCTCCACCACCTATTGATTGAGATCTTCAGCCAAAAACCCAGCCCACCACCACCTCAGATCACAGAACACAAACGTGTTTGAACTTCATCCCAAAAGGAACGTGGGTTGATTGATGAATTTTAAGTAGAGGAATAATGCCAACACATTTGATGCTTGGGAAGGTCATGCTGGCCTCAGGGCAAGGAATGGAAACTAGTTATAGACTGGTGCATTAACCTAGGCAAAATATAATAGAAGAGATAAGGGAAGTGACAGAGGAGCTAGAGAGAAGATTGTGGTTTCAAGAAATATTTAAGCATTAAGATAAGCAAGATGTGGCTGAAGAAGATGCAGTCTATGTGGAGAAAAAAGAAGCCAATGTCAAAGATAACCCCAAAGTTTCTGACTGGACAATAGGTAGGATGGTGTTACCAAGTAAGGAGTTGAAAGCACAAGAGAAGACACAAATTTGAAGGGAAAAAATGTTAAATTCAATTTTATATATGCAGAGTTTAGGGAATTTGTGGCATATACATCGGAAATGCTAAGTGAACAGTTGACTGCAGATCTGGAACTCAAGAGACACATCTGAACTTAATATAAAGATGTTGGAATTGTCAGATACAGGTGGTGATCAAAGGCATGTGACTAAGTATGAATGATTCAAGTCAAAAGAGATCCAAGGAAATTACTCCAGTGAACTCAATACTCACTTCTTTGGAATATGGATTTTCAAATTCGTGAATAAGTAGTGAGGAGTCAGATAGAAGGGGGCACACAGAGGAATGTGAGTCAGGAAAACAAGAAGAAGGGAATGTTTCCTTAAAGAATGGTCCACAGTGTTACAGAAGACAGAGATCACATAAAATTAGACTTGCAAAGTGTCTACAGAATTTAATGACAAAGATCCTAGGCAACCTCCAACTGGCTAGCCTTTCACTGCAGAGAGGGTGAGACTGAGGCCAATTTAAAGTGGGTTGAAGAGAAACTGGAAAGTGAGAGATTGGAAGAGTAAAGGGATATAACTCTTTCTAGTTTGGCTGTGCAGGGAAAGAAACACCAGAGGGGTGGGCTGAGGACACCATGAAGACTTTTGTCGTTAAGGTGAAAAAACTTAAATATTTAAATGTTGGCTGCATTGAGCCAATTGAAAGGGAGAAATTAAAGATAAAAAAGGAGATAACTGGTAGATAAAGATTCCTGTGGAAGTAGGGGGAGGGAATATGGGATCCAAGGTGCCAGGATTTCTCTCCTGGATGGAGGGGAGAGCTACAAGAGGTCAGAACCCACAGATCTATGAGGAAGTGAATCAAATGCGTGGCTGACAGTTCATGAGTTCCTGCCAAACCTGCATCACATGCCAACAGTAGCACACTTTCTCCCCACCACTTCATCATCCAAAAGGAGAAATAAATTTGTTCTATCAAGAAAACTGGAACATATTGGTGAGTGTTAGGAGGAGGCAGATTTTGATTTAAGAGAAGAAGAAATTTGCTAACAATTGGAGCCGTCCAGTGACAGAATGGAATCCGCAGTGCTCTGTCTATTGGAGGCAGTGTTCAAATAGAGAACCAAATGCCATAGCCTTCCTGGCCAATCTCAGTGAATCCTGTACTGGAAAGAAGCTTGAGCTAGATAGTGTCTAATGACCCTTTCAGCTATAAACTGCTCCTGCTTTCAAGGCAGCCCCTGGCTCCTTCCCAGGAATCCTTGAATTGGCTCCTGTTTTTGCCTATGAGGGGTCATGGGGGTTCTTAGACTACCAGTGATAGAGATGTCATTTGCAGAGGGGCCCATAGTGGGTATTCAGGAGACAAATTTGTCCACTAATAAACAACGTCATATCATGTCATTTCACTGTTAGAAGTTTATTCTGTGGAGCCTTGCTTACCCTCAAGGACTCCCTGTGCGAATATATAGACTGTAGATTCTTAGGAGGGTTTCCATTTGACAGTGACATCAGCCAACATCCGGAAGCAGATCTCCATGAGAATGGACAGTCCGCTGTCACGGCTGAGAGCTGGAGTCTAGCATCTTACTTCCAGGTTTGCATCCAGTTCCATCAGTGTCAACTAGTTGACTGTTCGTGAGTTACTTAACCTGTCTCTACCCTGTTGTGGAGGATCAAAAATCTAATACTTAGAAAAGTGCCCAGCACATAGTAATTACTCAATAAACATTTATTAAATGTATGAATGAGGCAATAATGCCAGAAGCCTGGGACAGAGTACAGTCATGGTTGGTGAGAGGATGCTAAAGAAATAGTATTTATTTCATTATCCTCCATCAAATTTTATCATTTGAGATTTGCCCAAATATCAGCTTTTAGAAGATATTCTTTCAATGGTATAATTATCAGCTGACCAGGAAGCACAAATGTGTTTGTCTTTCCAATGAAAAAGTGCTCTGAGCTGTAAAGCTTCACTGAGAAAGTAGGTTCAGGTTCCTCTTCATTATGGTCTAAAGGAATCACTTCAGCCCATCTAAGGATGCTCTACTGTTTCCACCCAAATGATACTGGTGACTGACAGTTATTTGGTACTTACCATGAGCCAGGAAGCTTAACTGCATATGTTGGCTGTAATCCTCACAAGACCCTTGCAGGACAGATGTTAGTCCCACTTTACAGATTAAAAAAAAAAAAAAAAAACCTTGGTTTAGGGAAGTTTTAGCAGCTTTTCCAAGGTCACACAGGTAGTAATTAGCAGAATAAGGATTCAAAGTCAGGTCTGTCTGACCACCAAGCCCATGTTTGCTATTATGCCCCGTTTCTTCTCCCTTAAAGACTCTAGTAGCTGGTAAGCTTCTTGCAGGCCCTCAGGGTGATGCCTGTGTTTCCCCTGCACTGCCTGGCCCTGTCACATAGGAAGGGCTTAGTAAATGATTATTCAATTAAAACCTAATTACTTGGTAATTTCTAGATTGCTAGTCACTATTGCTATGTCTTGTACCTTACCTAACTTCCAACAAACAACAATCTACTAATAAACTTGAGTCCCAAAGCCTCTTCACTTGTTTTGCCCATGAGAGACCCTTGGGGTTCCCTTAGGGGATTTCCCTTAGAAATAGACCCTGGACAGACTTTTGAACTCTGTGGGAGAAGGTGAGGGTGGGATGTTTTGAAAGAACAGCATGTATATTATCTATGGTGAAACAGGTCACCAGCCCAGGTGGGATGCATGAGACAAGTGCTCAGGGCTGGTGCACTGGGATGACCCAGAGGAATCGGGTGGAGAGGGAGGTGGGAGGGGGGATCGGGATGGGGAATACGTGTAAATCTATGGCTGATTCATGTCAATGTATGACAAAACCCACTGAAAAAATAAATTAATTAAAAAAAAAAAAAGAAATAGACCCTGGACAGCCCAGAGCCCATAGGAAGTCATTCTACGGCCTGGTCTTTAACCTCACAGAGGAGCTACACTTCCCATGCTCTGTAGTAACCAGCACCAGAAATTGTCTTAATATTCAACCCAAATGGAATCAAGGAAAACCAAGACTGAAGGCACGAAGAACAAAGACCAAGGCTCCAGCGTGGCTGAGTCAGGAAAGTATCTTACGCTTTTGGCTGAGACCAGCATATTCTATGCTCTTTATCACCCAGTCTTCTCTGCACCTTGCCTCTACACCTCCCACCAGGAAGCTTTCCAACCTGGCCCCTACACACATCCATTTCTTCCTCTGTGGTGTGACTTACAGCACTGACTTCCCCGGCATGCCTCTTCCCACCACTTTGTCAATTTCTTTTCATGCTGCAAAGGTCACAACCAGAAATCCCTTCCTAACTGTTCCAACCCTCTCTACCTTTGTCTCTTTGTTTCTAATGCAAAGCGTAGCTTAGACATAGCTATGTGTAGGCTCTTATCCATCACTGATGCTTTCTGCTGATGCTCCAAGTCCCAACAAGTGGACTGAACATCCTTTGCAAGTAAGAATGATGCATCCTATTCCCTGGCCCCTGCCGGTGACCAGGTTAAAGACACAGGATATCTCCCAGCCAAGTTTCTCACGCTGCGATATACAGCATGCACCACCCAGGCGGGCCTGGGAAGTGCCCTTCCCATCAAACCCAAGAGTCATCCCCATCCCATCGGCTTTCCTCAATTATCTCTAACCAGATTATCCTTCTCCCACAGAACACAGAATCCTCCAAGGAGGCCCAGATGGATGCTGGCCCCAGGTCTTCAACTAATTGCTCTCATCCTCTTCCGATACAAGTAAGGAATTATCCCTTCCAAAGCAGTATAGTTCTGGAAAAACATTAATGGTGACTCATGCCGGGGTAGGGGGTGGGAGCAGAGAGGAATGGGAGAAAGAAAAGAGAGAGCATGCAGGCTGCTTATGGAGCCACAGAATGAGGCACATTAACCAATTTTGCCAATTATGCAGCTGAAGCAATTAAATAATATCACATGATAGGAGGAAGTGTAAACAGAGCCCACAACACCGTCTTGTGGGCCAGAAGAAAACCAAACTTGGCTGCCGTGGTGGAAAGTCACTGCCTTCATGGCTGCAACTTCACTTTCTCCTTTTACATCTGGTCATAAAACTCCTTTCCCCTCAGGAAACCTCTCCTCTGCATCTGGGCTTGGGCTCACCTCTAGGTGAGGTGGACACTGTACCTGGGTCAGTGAAGTGTGCCTTCCCCCAGCCTCAGTGGTTAGCAGAGCTGATTAGAATCAGGCCTGAGAATGGAAATATTGACACTGAAAGAACTATCAGATGGTGAACGTGGAAGGTGCTGGCTTGGAACTGCCAGTAGCCACCTCTCCTTCCAGATGGACAAGCTTGCCTAAAAATAAAGTCAATCCGCAAAGGAAGGAGGGCAGTATTAAGAGGTGGAGAAAATGTGGAGCTCTGATACCTCATTTGAGCCTTAGATCTGACCATGTCTTAGCACCTGGACAGAAATCTCCCCTTCTCCCCAGTTAGATATGGGTTTCTAGATGTTTTGTTCTGTTGTTCGAGTGAAACAGAATGAGCCAACCAATATAGCCACCAAGACTAGAGCCCGTGTTCCGTGGAGAAAAGCTGCCAATCGCCAGAGAGAGATCTATAAAAGAGCATCACCTCCACATTTTACTGAAGCAGTTCGGCAGAACTTTCAGCCTCCTGCACTGTAGAAGCAACCTATCACACTGTACTTAAACCAATAACAGAGAACCCTTAAGTGTAAGGCACAGAGAAGAATGCTGCTGGGAGTCATCTCAGTCTTTCCCTAAAATCTCATCTAATCTATGTATGCTTCAGGGGGCAGCAAGCACAGTCCTAATTTGACCAAAGGCTAATCAGCAGTGCCTATACACTCTAGCCCTGAACCTGAACAGCTTCTGAAAGACCCCCACTTAACCCCCAATTCAGCTTTTCCAATGTCCTTCCCAGACACTGACTGCCACGTGAGAATGCCCATGACTGCCTTCCAAAAATGAGGAGTGGGGTATAGAGCCAGAGATGTCTTCAAGTCACTCTCTTGATGGCCTCCCGATGCATCACTCGGCTCTCAGTTCCCCGGGCAGGATGCCAGTGAAGCAACCACAGCTCGCTGGAGGATGAAAAGCAACTTCTTAATTAAAGGAAAGATCTAAACCCTCAAAGTGATTTATGCAGAGACCTAACCCCCCCCCCCCCCGCCCCCAGTGGTGGGCATTCACACCAACCCTCGTCCTAGCAGAGGATTTCTGGGCAGACCTGGCATCAATGCAGAACTGCTCCAGTCCCCTAAACTGCCTTACACACCCTGCATTAGAAGATCCTAGATGTAGAGTACGATTCATATGTTGACACTACCAATACACACAGTGGTAGTAGAAAGCAGATTCCACATGGGAGTTCATGTGAAGTCAGACGATAAAGGAGCAAGAGATAGACAAAAAGAGAAGCCATTTTCTCTGGGAGCTGACCCTTGGAGCTCACCTTGGCATTTCAAACTCTTTCACAACCACAAACCAGAGCAAAGATGTTGTTGTTCAGCCGCTAAGTCGTGTCCGACTCTGAGACCCCATGGACTGTAGCCTACCAGGCTTTTCTGTCCATGAGGTTTTTCAGGCAAGAATCCTGGAGTGGGTTGCTATTTCCTTCTCCAGGGAATCTTTCCCACCCAAGGATCGAACCCATGTCAACCTGTGTCTCCTGCATTAGCAGACAGATTCCTTACCACTGAGCCACCAAGGAAGCTCAAGATAGACATTCCCAATCCTGGATACACACTAGAATCACCAGGGTGGTATTAAAATTCTGTGATGCCTGAACCCCAGCTCCACCAAAGCCAGCCAGAATTTTCGGAGGAATCACCCCAGGCACGATTGAAAAGCACTGAGCCAAGAGAGCACCATCTTGCCACCCACTTCTTGTCACTTCCAAGGCATCCTCAGCACATGTGGTCCAGAGGAACCAAAGATGACATGAGGGTCCCCCTTCCTCAGTCCTCTCTCCGCTTCCTGGAGACACACAGGCTCCCATTTGGTGTTAAGCAGGACTTCACCCAGAGCTGAGGACCCCAGAAACTGGAAGCAAAAGCAGCAGGAGAAAGAAAACAGAGCAGAAGCCAGCTTGTTGACCTCCAGATCCTGCTTCAGGACAGTGACCGTTGAATGGCGATCTTAGGAGCAGGGATGGGCAGAAACACTGATGGACAGGAGAGTGGGCTTAGGGCTCAGTTGCCCCACCTCTGGAAGACTGGATGGGGGTGCACCAGTCAGACTCTCTCCCCTGGGGCTGGAACACAGCTCCCATGGCCGGCCTCAGTTGTTGTTTAAGTGGAAAAAATATGTTCATGCATGTGTAGAGAGAATGAAGCTGCTGAGAGAGAGAAGAGGGGAGCAGACACGGTGAGAAGCAGGAATAAGGCAGGGTGAGGCAAGTCGCTCCAGCTCTTGTGCCTTTCAGCCTCTTGCTCTAGGCTGTGTAGAAGCCCAGCAGCCACCCCTGCCTTGGGATCCAAGAAAACCCCGCCAGTGGGGAGCAAGGTAACTCTCCTGACTGAACATACACCCCCACTTCCCTACCTTCCTCACCAGGGAGCCGTGCCCACAGTGGAAAGAAAGAATCTGGCCCCAGGGTCCAGATAAGAGCTTTCCCATGAGAGGCTTGGGCACATTGCTTAACTTGCCTATGCCTCAGTTTTCACCTCTACAAAATGGGAATGTGATAAACATTAAAGGAATTAATACAGATCACAGTCTCCACATGTTAGCCCTTAAACACATTCCCATAAAAGTCATATTTTGCTTCTGTCTAGAATCAAATGCTCTTTCCTTCCTTTCCCAGGAAGGAAAACATACTGCCCAGTGACCCAGTGGGTGAGCACGCTGGCCTCCCCAGGAGCACACGGCAGTGTTTTATGGTGGGCGACTCTGCGGCGCTCACACACAGCAGCTCAGAGGTCTCAGCGTGGAGGGTGGAGTTGTGTAGGTCATGACTCTGGCGCTCAGGAGCCTTGCCTCCTAGTTGGGAAAATCAGGTACGCACAAGAAAAGAAAAAACAAGTTCCCAGTGACACTGTAGGTGGTTAGTGGTGACACAGGGGTTGGTAGACAACAGTCATTGATCAGACAGACTGGTTGGGGAGGCCTCACGGAGGAGCTGTGATGTGCATCACCACGTGATGCCAGGCCTGGCAAGGTAGCCATGGTGCCCTCCACCACACTCCACATCACGCCTCCTGGGAAAAACCATAAGCGCCCCTGAAAGGCATTTTCCATGAAAGAGGAGAGTGACAAAGCTGGCTTAAAACTCAACATTCAGAAAACTAAGATCATGGCATCTGGTCCCATCACTTCATGGCAAATAGATGGGGAAACAACGGAAACAGTGACAGACTTTATTTTCTTGGGCTCCAAAGTCATTGTGGGCGGTGACTGCAGACCTGGCATGCTGCAGTCCACGAGTCTGCAAAGAGCCGGGCATGACTTGTTTTAGTTGCTAAGTCATGTCCGACTCTTTGTGACCCCATGGACTGTAGCCTGCCAGGCTCCTCTGTCCATGGGATTTCCCAGGCAAAAATACTGGAATGGGTGGCCATTTCCTTCAGGTTTCTACTGATCCCATTCCCCCTGAGGCTCATCAGATCTTATTTTTAGATGAGGAGGTTTGGGTTTGCTGTTAACCAGAAACCACAGTCCTTTTTGCAGCTAGAGTTGGAGCAGACCCGGCCACACCCAAGCACCAGCCCCCGGGCCACCTGAAGAGAGAAGAGAAGCCGTTCAGTCGTGTCTGACTCTGCAACTTCATGGACTGTAGCCCACAAGGCTCCTCGGTTCATTGGATTTTCCAGGCATGAATACTGGAGTGGGTTGCCATTTCCTTCTCCAGGGGATCTTCCCGACCCAGGGATCGAACCTGGGTCTCCTACATGGTAGGCAGACGCTTTACCGTCCAAGCTACGAGGGAAGCCCCTGGCCACCTGAAGACATTCCCATAGCTGCTGGCTTCCTGTGTCTCTACTGAGGGACATGAGTCTGCCTTGAGACCTTGCTCAGCCAGGCTCAGGGAAGCTGCGAGAGCCAGGGAATCAACATCCCAGGGGCAGCTGTCAACCAGTGAAGGACAGGAGTTTGTGACAAATATCCCCCTTCTCCCTCCCCGCAGTGTAAAAGGCAAGACCAAGTCTAAGGCGTGTTCCACACAGTTCCTCAGTGTCTCCCGCAGGACTGAGCCCCAGCAGCCCACAGCGGCTCCTGCTCAATGGCTCACCCCTGGTTGGGTCTCTTCCATCTCCCTAGCTCACTTCCCCAGCTCCTTCATGGTGGCTTCTGAGATCACCTCCCAGATGAACTGCTGGCACCAAATCCTCATCTCAGGGTCTGCTTTTAGAGGAACCCGACCTGAGCCCAGAGTGGGGCAGACTCTCATGACCAGGAGGCGCGTGGGTCACTGAGAAGCCGTCTCCCAGCCCGCCCTCAGCCTGCTCCCCCTGGCACAGTCTGGAACGCTTGCTCCTGCCTCCCTCCTGGGTGCTTTCTCATCATGTTTGTTCCTGCCTCTACTAACCAACACCATTTGGTGCTGTTCAATAGGTCTCTGCTCCTGCAAGTGAATTAGCAATATCGCTTGGATGTTTTCCTAATAAGCATCTTTAGGGGGGTGTTTATGGTGCTCAGCAGCTACGTTTGAACCAAAAGAGCTATCAGACATAGAGAAGGTAGCCGAAGCCCTGGATGGGCCCCTCATACTAGCCCCACTCATTGATTCATTGGGGTGAAAATGGGGCCCAAGTTAGACATTTAAGTGGATTAAATCTCCTTGCACGTAAATAAACCAGACAACGGCCATGCCTAGCATGTCAGCTGGGTGTTGGTGGACAGGAGCACAGCTTTAGCCTGGTTGCTGCAACAGCCCAGCTCCCTAATGAACAGAGCCCCCTCAACTCAGGCTACCTGGATGGAAAAGGTCAGGATATTGGCTCGAGGGAGATGACACAGGTGACAACATCATGGGGCTGCACGTGACTCCCTCAGCCAGACTCTCTGTTGGTTGATTTCAGTCCTGCTTCCATAAATGCCATCCTCCTTTGAAGACTAAAATGAGATAGACACAGAAGGAGCCATGTGGAGATCAAAAATAAGCTGCCCCTCCTGCCTCCCAGATATATTGAGGGCTTGATCACTTAGCAGTGTTCAGTGGCAGGATCATTGAACAGATGTATTCTGGCTCCCAGGATAAGAAAAGAGGAGCACATTGTCAATCTAGGGGTGCAGTGTTCGCAGGAGACCCAGCAACTCAACCTGAGAAACTGGATCTGTTTCCTTCCTCATGTTGCATTGGAGTCTGTGCAGAAGGTTGAAACTAGGAAGGCTCAAGGTGGGCAGTAAGGACACTCCTAATTCATGCCAGGCTCTCCGGCCCTGCCACACCTAAAAGGAAGTTGAGAAGGAAGAAAAGTGGGGGTGGGGGAGGAGAGGCAACTGAGGAAACAGGAGACCTAAAGCCTCCCAAAGGACAGAATCCATCTGGAGCAGTCCTAGCAACATGAATCCCTTCACTCAGCATATATGTACTGAGCACCTGCGAGGTGCACATCTCTGAGCCAGGTGCTGGGAAGACAGGGTAGGTGCAGCCCCTCAAGAACTGCCCACCAAGAGGAAAAGAAAATTTTGAGAAAAAAATGTCCATGAATGGCAGAGGAGTGTCACCTAAGTGAAATCAGAGGGGACTTGACCAAGTGAAGTAGGAAGCATCTCATCCAGCTAGCTTCCCAGAGTCTCAGGGTAAGGTCGCTGAGAAGGAGGAATGAACAGGAAGCAGCCAGAAGGAGGCTGGAGGACAGGGACCTGCCAGACAGAGCTAATAGCACACACAGAAGCCTCAGGGCAGAAAGCCCAGCTTCTCTGAAGGAGCTGAGGAGAAAAGGCAAGTAAGAGGCTGGTGGAGAGAACATGGAGAGGCAGAGAGAGACTGAGATGGGAGTGACTAGTTAAACTGCAGACAGATCAACCGAAGAGGGAATTAGTGAGTGGACATCTTATCTGGAAAACTTAGGATGCCATAGAGAGAGACACAAGATGGGGACCATGGATGAGAAGTTAGAGGGTATGGAAGAAAGAGAGAGAAGTAAGGAAAAGAAATGAGAGCGATGCTATATCCAAAGACATGACAGTAGGAAATTTTCCAGGATTAAAGAGATTCCTCAGATTGAAAAATCATGAGTCATGAGCAGGATAAATTTAAGTAGGTTCAGAATCGCTAACCCAATACCCCTGTGAGAAACAAATTTCCCAATTAGACTATCATGTTCGTGTACAATTCTTTTTTGCCTTTTTTTTAAACTGAAGTAGACACAATTTTTCCTAGGTAACTTCTGTCAGCTCAGACCCTCCAGTGTGATTGTGCAAATCATTCTAAATACAGTTAGATTCATTTGTTCTAGGACATATTCCTACTCTCGCCTCAACACACACACATGCACAGGTTGATTTCTTTTAATTTATGTACAATAAAATATATTCTTTGTAGACTATAGCTCTGTGATTTTGATCACTGTCATGTACCCATCAACACAGTTCCATACAGAAAACATCAACCTGTGATTTAGGGATTCTAATAATGGTCCCCACTTTACACAGGAGGAAGAAGAGGCTCAAAAGGAAAAGTAGCCTTGCCTGAGGTCATCCAACCAGTTCACAAAGGGCTGTGCTTTTCACCTGGCTCCAGAACACCAGCTAAAAACCCCTACGCCACCCCATCTGAGATGTTCACACCCAGCCCAAGTTTACATAAACCTCTGATTACCATCTACTCAGTCACCCAGATGTGCATCTGCTTGAATCCTCAGTCACTGTCCTGACTGGGGTATGTAAAAAACCTGGCCTAACTTTCTGGGGGCAAAAAAAAAAAGAGTCGGGAGGACAAAAATAACACCCCTTTCCAAACTCTGAAATCGGTTGGGATTGGGTAGAAAGAAGAGGGAAGATTTCAACCTTAAGCTCAAGACTGACTGAGGGTTATTTAATCCTCCAGCCTGTGACCCTTTGATGGCACCCGTCACTTATCCATCTCTACATTCGTGGTATTTAGCACATGGCAGGTGTTTAATCAACATTTGTCAGATGAATATGTGTATGAGTGAATAAAAGATCATAAATCTAAATGTCAAGAGGTACCAGAGAAGACTCAGGAGCCACAGGACATGTTCCCTCTTTCAATTGACATTCTGTATCCTTTCCATCAGAAGAGAAGCCTTACTCTCCCAATCTCACTAACAACATCCCCACACTTGCAGTGCAGCGGAGGCCATAGATATGCCAGAGCTGTCAGCTAAGTTATGAGTAATGACATACAGGTTAGTGTCTCTCTGTAGCCCTGGAAGTCACGTGGAACTGTGAGGTGACACAAGGCAACATGTAGCAAAGCCATGGATGGAATGGGTACAAGATAGATGGATGGATGGACAGATGGACCAAAAGACTGCACTAAATTTAAGTTCAAAGCTACACACTTACATACTCCTTGAGGACAGGAGTTATTGTCCTCCTTTATAGCCATATCCCCAGGGCCTAATGCATTGCCTCGCACAAAATAGTTTCTCAAGAAATACCTGTTGAATAAAAGAGGAACGAAAAGGAAGTATCTGACAAGCAGTCTCCCTGTGCCAAATGCTAAAAAGCACAGGCATTCAGAGTTTATCCAGATACTTACCTAAGTGTGGGGCTTCCCTGGTGGCTCAGATGGTAAAGAATCTGCCTGCAATGCAGGAGACCTGGGTTCGATCTCTGGCTCAGGAAGATCCCCTGGTGAAGGGAATGGCATCCACTCCAGTACTCTTGCCTGGAGAACCCCATGGACAAAGCAGCCTGGCGGGCTACACCATGGGGTTGCAAAGAGTCAGACATGACTGAGCGACTCACTCTAAGTGTGACTCCTGTGTCACAGCTTCTCTGCCAGCTTTTACTAATAATGAGGAAAATTAGAAGACCAGCTCCTTCTAGGCTGATTTTTGTTCACACAGCCCACATAAGTTGGGAATGCCTGGAAGTTAAACAGGCTTTCTAAAGACCTAGTAGGAGATTTCCAAACAGAGAGGACAGGACTCTCGCAAAGGTCCCTGAGATAATTTCCTTGAAGACCATTAACTGTCTTCACTCTGCCCACAGAATCTGAAGGCAATGCCGTTCAGAGGCACAGCACTCCTTACCCCACAATCAGGAAAGAAAGTGTTGCTAATGACATCCAGGGAGACCCTCAACAAAGGAAGTTGGCCTGAGAGAACGTGGAGAGGCAAGCAGCCAACAGTCTGTGGTGGCAGATGTTCTGGGAACAACCATGGGAAACACAAAATCACATATTTAATGTGCATCACTTTCCTTTGTCATGTTGGGTTCTGGGGACAGGTGAAGGGCATGTTCCTCGTTCCACCCTGCAGCCCAGCTTTCTAGTCAATCATTGCCTATTCAGGATCACACTTATTGAGTCAACAAGAACATCACACTGTCCTTGAAATCAGTGTGAATACGCTGGACTTAATAATAACTGGAGTGTTGCTTGGTCCCCTGGGCATTCCCCGAAGAGATCATGCCAAGGAGAGGCTCTGCTCCTAACGGCTAAGAATTTATAAGAAAAGACTGTGTTTTATACATCATAAAATTATTCCTGCAGAAGCCAGCTTCTCTCTCTGGGACACACAAGACCACAACAAAGAGCCCAGCTTTGAATCAAGTTCTTCACAGAGATAGTGTGTAAATGCGGAGCCTCAGAATCTGCAAATTAGGATTTGAGGCACCCTGCCTGTCATGGTGGGGTAGGGCTTTGTTAGTAAAACCCAGTGTCAAGCTTTGTCCAAACCCTTCAGGTGCACACCCACAAATCATTGATGCCAACTCTGCGGAGACTGTTCACTCCAGAACCTGGAGTTGTCCAGAGAAGTCTCCATCCTGTCACTCAATTCTCCAGTGTGCCACCAGAGGAAACGTTGCATCCCTGGTCCCTCAAAAAGACAAGTGCCTGTTTCGAGAGAACAGCATCGAAACATGTATATTATCTATGGTGAAACAGATCACCAGCCCAGGTTGGATGCATGAGACAAGTGCTCAGGCCTGGTGCACTGGGAAGACCCAGAGGGATCAGGTAGAGAGGGAGGTGGGAGGGGGGGATCGGGATGGGGAATACATGTAAATCCATGGCTGATTCATGTCAATGTATGACAAAAACCACTACAATATTGTAAAGTAATTAGCCTCCAACTAATAAAAATAAATGAAAAAAAAAAAGACAAGTGCCTCTCAGAACAGTAGACAGCTTTGGGGTTCAAGGAAGCCTGAGCATGTTCACAAGTACTAAACCCACTGCCGCATATGCAAAGGGCCAGGAAGCCTGACTTGAAATAGGCTGAGGTCTTGTCCTGTCACTGTTCATCCACTCCTCTGGGCAGATGGCATGACAGTGTAGTTAGGATGTGTGGGTCCCTCTCTCTCTCTGTTCAGTGTTATTCTCCACCAGGAACTGCATCACCAGGGCTTGCTGGGGCCTTCTGATGGGCTCCCCCGATGGAGGCACTGCCAGATTAGCCTTCCCTCCCACTCCCTGCTTCCGGCCACAATGTGGGCAGGAATGCCTCCCTCCACACTCCAGCCATTGCCAGGAAGCCACTCCTCCACCCACAGCTCTCTTCTAGTTTCAAGAAGACAGTCCTTTCCCCCTGATACTTCAAGACAGTCCTTTCCCCCTGATACAAGCCCAGTGATGGTGACAGCTTCCTGCTCCTGCCTGACTCTGGGTACTTCAGCATCCCTTGTGGATTTTCAGAACCCCACCCTTTGCTCTATAAGTCTCCCCTCATCAAACCACCCAAGAGGAATTCTGTTTCCTAGCAGGGCTCTGGCAGGTAAAGACATGCAATGGAAAGGGTGTTGATCTTGGATTAAGGAACCTGGGTTCGAGATGCCGCTCTGCTTCTGACTAGCCGTGTGACCTTGACCAAATGCTTCATCTCTCAACTGCAGCTCCCAACCACATCATCAGAGTAAGAAGCTGTGTCTGTGCAGGGAACACCTCCCTTTTCTTCACACCAGCACCAGCGTTCCCTGGGGCTTCCCTCCAGGATCCTGGGGCTCTGAAGAGCAAGCCAGACATACCAGTCACTATTTCCTGTAGTGACTTTGATACTTGATATATACAGATTACATGGTCTTCTCTGGAGAATGAACACAATGATTAGGATAGCAATTTGCTTGAAAGAGGTTGTCTGGGCTTCTCTGGAATCAAGATTGTCAGGAGAAATATCAACAACCTCAGATATGCAGATGATACCACCCTAATGGCAGGAAACGAAAAGGAACTAAAGAGCCTCTTGATGAGGGTGAAAGAAGAGAGTAAAAAAGCTGGCTTGAAACTCAACATTAAAAAACAACTAAGATCCTGGCATCTGGTCCCAGCATCTCATAGCAAATAGAAGGGGAAAAAATGGAAGCAGTGACAGATTTTATTTTCTTCATCTCCAAAATCACTGTGGACAGTGACTGCAGCCACGAAATTAAAAGATGCTTGCTCCTTGGAAGGAAAGCTGTGACAAACCTAGAGAGCATATTAAAAAACAGAGACATCACTTTGTCAACAAAGGTCCATAGAGTCGAAGCTATGGTTTTTCCACTAGTCACATATGGATGTGAGAGTTGGACCATAGAGATGAGCACTAAAGAATTGATGCTTTTGAACTGTGGTGTTGGAGAATACTCTTGAGAGCCCCTTGGACTACGAGATCAAACCAGTCAATCCTAAAGGAAATCAGTACTGAATTTTCATTGAAAGGACCGATGCAGAAGCTGAAGCTCCAATACATTGGCCACCTGATACGAAGAACTGACTCACTGGAAAAGACCCTGATGCTGAGAAAGACTGAAGGCAGGAGGAGAAGGGGATAACAGAGGACAAGATGGTTGCATGGTATCACTGACTCAAAGGAGATGAGTTTAAGCAAGCTCTGGGAGATGGTGAAGGACAGGGAAGCCTGGTGTTCTGCAGTCCATGGGGCCACAAAGAGTCGGACATGACTGAGCGACTGAACAATAACAATGGTTTAGACATGAGAGCTGGAACATAACTGCCCACCAAAGAATTGATGCTTTCAAACTGTGGTGTTGGAGAAGACTCTTGAGAGTCCCTTGGACTGCAAGGAGACCAGACCAATCAATCCTAAAGGAAGTCAACCCTAAGTATTCATTGGAAGGACCGATGCTGAAACTGAAGCTCCAATACTTTGGCCACCTGATGGGAAGAGCCAACTCATTGGAAAAGACCCTGATGCTGGGAAAGATTGAGGGCAGGAGAAGGGGGCAGCAGAGCATGAGATGGTTAGATAGCATCACTGACTCAGTGGACGTGAATTTAAGCAAACTCCAGGAGATAGTGGGCTGCAGTCCATGGGTTCGTGGAAAGTCAGACATGATGGAGTGACTGAACAACAATAATATTGGAGTTCTCAAGGCACTCAGGAAGGGAAGTTAGGTACCGATTGTACCAGACACTGGCCCTTCCTGACACGAAGAGGCTGACCTTTCTTCTGTAGCCTCGAAGTCTGCCAGGTGTGTGGGCTGCAGAAGCCCAGGGCAATGCTTGGCTCTTTGCAGGTAGGCGCCCATTCCTCCAAGGGCGAGTCTCAGAAAGGGCACAGTAGTGCCCCCTCGTGGCCAACACTCACAGCCATGATGAGATCCTGGGGGGACCTCTATGGGGTGCCTCCCCCACCCTGACCTCCTGCCTCTACAGCCCCTCACCGCATCCCAGGTGCCGCCCCTGGGAAGATCATCACCTCACTTGGTCCCTGCAGCCTCCTCCTGATGGCAGCAGGGCAAGAGCTTTTGACATTTACATTTCACAAGTAATAGACAAGTGCATTCAAGGAAAACGAGTCCCAGAGGCATTTCCCAAAGTTGCACAGCTCATGACCAAAATCCGGGCCTTAGTGCCTTTTACAGAACCCGATATTCGATTTATGTAGATGATTAAACTAAATTACTGGCTTGAAGGACTTTGCGTCTGGAACAAGGCCAACTTTGGCATGTTTTTAATTCAGGATTAGAAGCATGTCCCCTGGCTGATCTCCATAATGTCGCAGGCTTACCGGGAAATAAAGACAGCTCTCTGTGAACTTTGGCTTCTTATCTGTACTTTCCCACGTGCTTCGGGGAACGTTGTCTCACACAGGTGGGGCCATTTGGGCCAAGGTCACACAACTACTCAACTCCTCAAGTCAGCGCTGGAGCCCCCTTGTCTCTCGATTCTAAGTCTGGTACTGTCTTTGCCCCCTCACAATCCTTCAGTTTAGTCAAAAAACGTGCTGAGTCAGCAAGGGCCAGGCCTGCACCCGAACAGTGGCAAACGAGGCCCAGCTCCTGCCCTTAGGAACGTTTAGAGTCTGGTGGGAAAATGGAAGACAAGAAGGACAAGAGAGGTCCAGGGGATGGCCATGAGGAAGGTGTGCACCCCATGTGCTAGGAGCACAGAAGGAGAAGCCCCTCTGTCTTCCTTGGAGGCCCTGCACAGAGGAGTAGGGGAAGAGCCAAGACTTGAAGGACCTGAAGATGACCTGGGATCCAGCAAGCAGGGCACTGCCGGAGGAAGCAGCGTACTGGGCCCAGAAGGAGCTATGTGGGCCAAAGGGTAAGCGGGTCCAGCCAGGTTGCTCAGCGGGGCAGGAGCCTCAGGAGCAAGGATGTGACAGGCTGACTGGGACAGGTCAACAGGAGGGTCTCCCTGAGTCCGTATGGAGACAGCGATTTCCAGGGGAGAGGACCACCATGACATTTAGGAGTCATCCAAGAGTTTCAAAGGGAGCCACACGGCAGCTGATTCTTGGCAAGACCTGTGTGATGGTTACTGCACCTGGGAGCGTGGTGTCTGATGACTTTCAAGAGCCTCTCTCCAGGAAGGAGAAAAAACAACAATAACAGTACTCACTACTGCAGCTGCCTAGCTCACCTGGCGCCAGAAGGAGCCCTGCTGGTGTTCAGAGAATACAGTCAGCATTTTATTACAGCATCTGGTGGATGCATCTCACTCTGAGATGAGATGCAAACATGCTTTTTTTAAAAAAAAATACTTAAAAAAACAGAAGCAGCCCACCCTCAGGTCCAGCCAGGCAAAGCTCCTGAAAGAAGTTGCTCTGAGCCCCGGGGGCAAACCCATCCCTCCGGATGTCCTGCACCCTGGCAGGCACCCACCCCCACTCATGTCTGGTACTACTGAATGTTTCCTGAGTCCTGGGTCTGGCCTCCTCAGCAAACCTGGGGCTTCCAGGGCCAGAGACCACAGCTGCACCTTCACAAAACCTACGGCCACAGCACACGTGTGAAGGATGTGAAATAAATGAAAGTGGATAAAGGCAGCTCCCTCCTCCCTCAGTACAGCAGCGCGGTACAGGCAGCGCGTGCCCTTCCTGACAGCTCGTCTGTCTGTGTGTCTCCCCAGGAGGGACAGCAATTGACTCCCTGGCATCTTACCTTCCCCGTGATCAATTTCTCCTGGCATTTGTCAGACTCCCACACCTCCGCTGCGGCCCTCTGAGGGCAGGTTCTGTTCATGGAATCTCAGCACAGCCCATCTGAAGGGAGATGCCTTTCTTAACTCCACTTTTCAGAGCAGAAACAAGACAAGGGAAATCAGAAAGAAGAGAGGTTAGGCTGCAGCAGAGACCCAAGAACACTGGCGCAGGGTTCCAAGTGACAGGTGTTTCCAGAGGGTCACAGAAGCTGGCCCAGGAAGGGGCCACACTTACAGCTTCCTACGTGGTGACTCTCTGTTGATTAAAAAGCTGTGGCTTTCTCCCCTACCCCTGACAGAGCCCAATTCCATGTCAGGGAGCCAGATCCATGGATCCTGAATGTTTTTTCATCCCCAAGAGTCTCCTGTCCTCTACCAATCGCCAAGAAAGGGCTTATTAAGCCATAAACTCTTAGTAGCTGAGATCTCAGAAATAAATTAATTTAGCAGATACTCCTGATAATCTGGCCCTGGGAAAGCAGAACCAACAATAAGCCCCGCAGGAAGGGTGAGACTCCAGTTGCACAGAAAGATCAGAAGACGGGGGAGATATTCACCTCCCCATGGCTAAGTCCTGTCCTGTGCCAAATACGTAACGCATGTATCTATTCTCACTGCGGTCTTCGCAAGAGCAGGTGCTGTTATCCGCGCTGACAGATGAGGTACCAGCAGCACAACAAAGCCGACGTACTTGGTCAAGGTCACATGGCTAGGCTAGGGCAGGTCTGGACTTGATCCCTGGTACTGAGCAGAGAGTCCTATGAGGAGACTGTTTAAAAACAGATCTCCCAGGCCCCCATTAGAGACCCTGATGCATCAGTGTGGGGAGAAAAGTCCAGGAATCTGCATCTTTAACCAGCACCTCAAAGTGACTCCAGTGCTTTGGATGTCAGGTGGTGGTTTATAACATGAGCTTTTGCAAGGCACTTGAGTTAGAAACCTAGCTCTATGACCTTGAACAAGTCACTTAAGCTATCTAAGCCCCAGCTTCTCCATCTGCAGGTGATGGTATGCATACCACGTGGGCTTGTGGTGGGATTTACAGGGAATAATGCAGGAAAGTGCCTGGCATGGGCTCACCTCTAACATTTCAGGGGCCTGGGGCAACAGCTCAAGCAGGGGTACCCCGGCCTGCAACTCACTGCCCTTCACTTCTCACCCCAGTTCTATTCTGCACCCTTAGGATCTTGTCCTATCAAGTGCAGACAACTCAGGACACAATCAAAGCTTTGTCCACACCTGCTGAAAACAGCGCTCCCCACCCCCTACACCCTTTGGACCTAGGGTTGTACAAACTAGAAGCATGGTCTGACCCAGGGAATGTGGATTCAGGGAAGATGACTACCCAAGTGGGCAGAAATTCTAGGCCTCCTGGTACTTGAGGGGATAAAGGCTTCTGATGGGCATGTTCCACTGGTCCACAGACACCTCACCTCCTGAGGAAGGCACAGCAGGGCGTCAGCGAGGCCAGGGTCCTCCAAAGTCAGGGCCTAGGGAAGGGGCCCCGGTAGCCTAGGTCCAAAGACAGGGAGTCAAGCGCACAGAGTTGACAATACTATGTTATACCCTTGAAAGTTGCTAAGAGAGTAGATCTTTAAAGTTCTCACTTAAAAAAAGAAATAGTAACTATGTGATATGATGGAGGTGTTAGCTAAGCTAAGATGCTAACATTATTACAGTATGCATGTGTGCTCAGTGGCTCAGTCATGTATGACTCTTTGTGACTCTAGGGACTGTAGCCCGCCAGGCTCCTCTGTCCATGGGATTAGCCAGGCAAGAATACTGGAGTGGGTGGTCATTTCCTCTTCCAGGGGATCTTCCTGACCCTTGTACACCTGTATCAAATTAATACATGGTACACTTTAAACTTACACAATATTACATGTCAATTATATCTCAATAAAATGGGGTTGGGGGACCATCCTACTTGGCAAAGGGTTAGCACGTTCCAAGGGCCCCAAAGCCACATTGCCACTGCCAGCCCTGACTGTGGCCTTGGCGACACCATTGTTGAGCTCACGCTTTTTGATGCCCCAAACTGGAAGCCACAGGCAGAGGCCCATGACATCACCCACAGTCACACAGGGCTGGTCATGGGGGATCCAGAGATGCTAATGCCTGTTCTCCAAGACAGCTGCCGAAAGAAAACACATAGAAACCACCTGGCTCTCATGAGGCTCTCAGAATACTTGAGCACATTTTCTCATGTGCACTTTTATCAACAGGCCTGAGGGGAGGAGTTGACAATAGCAGGGAAATGATCCCCAGTTTATGGATGAGACAATAGCAGGGAAATGACCCCTAGTTTATGGGTGAGAAACCGCGAAATGAGAGAACTCTCACTATTACAGCGTTTATCACTTTCTGTCTGTTAAGGTTTGGAGCTGGATGGATCTGAGTTCAAATCCTGCCTCTGGCATGAGGACCTGGAGCAGCTATTCACTTCTTCTAGCCTCAGCTTCCTCATCTGTGAGATGGGGAAAATACATGATCCAAGTATTACAGACATTGAAGGCAATAATATACAAAAATCAATTAACACAATCTAGCAAATTCTGAGAGCTCAGGAAGTGTCAGCTGTTATTATTTACCCTATATTATTTACCTTATTGGGCTTCCCTGGTGGCTCAGTGGTAAAGAATTCACTGCTAATGCAGGAGATGCAGGTTTGATCCCTGGGTCAGGAAGATCCCCTGGAAGAGGAAATGGCAACCCACTGCAAAATTCTTGCCTGGAAAACCCCATGGACGGAGGAACCTGGCACCTTACAGTCCACGAGGTCGTAAAGAGTCAGACACGACTTCGCAACTAAACAATAACAACATTTACCTTATTGGGAAACATGGTTTATCTGTCTGAGTAGGCTGCAAAGCCCTGCAAAGGGGCCAAGATCCATATTCCATTTCAGATTCCTCTTCCCTTGAGAGCTGAGCGCAATGTTTGGGACATATCAAGCAACTGATAAATGTTGGGAGAATAAGTAAAATAATTTAAAATGAATGAGAAGGGGAGAAGAGAGTGATCCACAAAATCCACAATACCTTGATCCAAGCAGAGTCCAACCAGCTAAGGAGCCTGGTGAGAGGGAGGCACCAATGCACCCTTCACCCAGAGTGCCAATTGCTTCCAAGACAGACATACTGTATTCCAGGCCCAACTCTGGCTCCAGCAAGGCTGGAGAGATGGTGGGAGAAGGTCTGCGAAGGATCTGGGAACACAGCTAACATTAAATGACTCATTTTTTCAAAAAGCCACAAAGCTAAACTGGAACCATATAGTGGGATCACATGATAGTATGAAAGTTTAACATGCATATGTATATATTTATTTAGTTTCTTGGACAGTCTGACAAACCCCTAGGGACCTGCTTTATGACAGGAAAGCTATTTTCAGACCAATATGTTAAGAAACCGAGTCTCTACTCAGGACCTTAGCATGCACCCCTGGGGCTCAGTGAACTGGAGGGGTCTTCCCCTTGGCTCCTCCAAAGAGATCTGGGCACGGACCCCTTTGCCTCATTCAGAGCAACACTAGGATTCTAAGCCAAGAAAAAGTTCCCAGAAAAGAGATGGGTCATGAAGGATGCAAGCCAGAAAACCAGAGGAAAGATCAAGTGTTTGAAGGAATCTAGAGAATGAAGAGATTTTGTTTTCACAACAAATTAATTTAGGCAGCACACGCTTTCATTCTCTTTCAAGCCTACATTAGAAAAATATCCATATTAGCCCTGGAAAAGAACGATCAGGACAAGGCTCAAGTGATTCTAATGTGATCCACATTTTCAGGGCATTTTCCAGATTTGAAGCAAGGCTGAGCAGAGGTGAGATGTCAGAACTGAAAGCTTAGGGGAAAGAGACAGGAGAAGTCCCACCAAATCAAGAAGGGCCTTGTGCTAACTCACTCAAGTGCCCCCAAGAGATCATCTTAAATGTGAGCCTGCTGGGTCTTACTATGGATCTACACATCCCCAATCCACTTGTAGAGCACCCCTACTCTGAGCATCTATTGCAATCACCAACAATAAAAGTCATCTGAAGTACCTGATGTGACCCACATCAGGTATGTAATGTCTTCTAGGAGGCGCCTGTTTCTTTGTTAACAAGAAGTGGGGTCCACGGTCAGGCCTTCTGCCTTTGGTAAGTTGCAGACCTTCAAAGCTGGCACTAATCCTTTCTATCGGGACACCCCTGTCTGTCAGCCCTTCCCAGGCTCAGAGCAATACCCCCCAGCCTGCCCCATCTGCAAGCTCAGTTCTATACTTCTCCAATCACGTTTCTGAATCCTTCCCCAAAAACATACTAAGGTGCAGTGTGGGAAAGAAGTAGAATCCGAAGGAAGGATGGAAGAAGAGAAAGGAGGGGAGGGAAGAAAGAGGAAGGAGCAGAACATTTCTTGAGCACCCTCCAAACTGCTCCATGAAGCAGTCCACTTTATGCCCTATTTTATAGACCAGGAAGTTAAAGCCCAGAGAGTTTAAGTAACTTTCAAGATCACACAGTTGATCAGTGCAAGAGCCAAGAGTTTTATTCATGACTTCCTGGCTCCAAAGTCCCATCCTCTATGTTTTCCTGAAGTGTCATAAATGAATTCATTTCATTTATGAATGAAATGAAACCATTAAAAATTAGTAAATTTCCTGAGAATATTAAAATCTTCAAACCATGCAGAGTGATTCCAAACTCACCATGCTAACTGTCACACTTACACCCAGCTGGACCCAAACTGAGGACCAATGTCGCAACAACTATGAGTGAGAAGGAAGTTCCAAACTGCTTGTTACTTCACCCTGAACCTTCCAGTACATCTGAAAAAGACCAAAACTTCCCAGAAAAATTCATTTTCCCCTCCTCATTCAGTAGTTCCAGGAAAAAGGAGGCCACAAGTAGTCTTGATACATACCCCAGGGTTTGGATTTCATAAAAGTAGTCAAAGTCCCAACCTCTCCAAGGTCTAATTAAACCTCTGCAGCCCTACATATACCCAGACAAAAACTCTAATTCTAAAATATACATGTTCATAGCAGCACTGTTCACCATAGCGAAGACATGGAAAAATTCTAAGTGTCCATCAACAGATGAATGGATAAAATATGGTACATTATACAATGGGATACTACTCAGTCA
This sequence comes from Cervus canadensis, assembly GCF_019320065.1. Taxonomy (NCBI): domain Eukaryota; kingdom Metazoa; phylum Chordata; class Mammalia; order Artiodactyla; family Cervidae; genus Cervus; species Cervus canadensis. The sequence goes on from NC_057393.1 coordinate 19,762,162, forward strand.
TTAAAAAGAATAAAATAATGCCATTTGCAACAACATGGATGGACCTAGAGATTATCATACTAAGTAAAGTCATAAAGAGAAAGACAATACCATATGATATCACTTACATGTAGAATCTAAAATATGACACAAATGAATCTATCTACAAAACAGAAACAAACACACAGACATAGAAACAGACTTGTGGGTGCCAGGAGAAAGGAGGATGCGGGAGGAGTGGATCGGGAGTTTGGGATTCAGTTCAGTTCAGTTCAGTCGCTCAGTCATGTCCAACTCTTTGCGACCCCATGAATCGCAGCATGCCAGGCCTCCCTGTCCATCACCAACTCCCGGAGTTTACCCAAACTCATGTCCATCAAGTCAGTGATGCCATCCAGCCATCTCATCCTCTGTCGTCCCCTTCTCCTCCCGCCCCCAATCCCTCCCAGCATCAGGGTCTTTTCCAATGTTAGCAGATATAAACTATTGCATATGGAATGGATAAACAAGGTTCTACTATATAGCACAGAGAACTATATTCAATATCCTATGATAAACCATAATGGAAAATATAATAATATATATACAAATATAACTGAATTACTTTGCTGCATAGCAGAAACCAACACAACACTATACATCAACTGTATGTCAATAAAAAAAAGAATAAACTCTGGGACCGTAACTGCTACCCCACGTTACTCTATTATATAAATGTGTGTAGATATGGATAAATATCCATGTGCATTTTGTTTCATTTTATCTATATCATATACATGCACATTTTGTTTTGTTTTAACATCTATCTGTATTATACATATGTCTGTGGATGTTGATAAACATATAAAACAAAATACACATGAAGTTCTCATTGGGATGTCTCTGTCTGACTGACACCTTAAGAGTGTTTTTATCTGCAACTGGACTAAGTCAACACCATGCTACATAAAGCTTTCTTCCAAGGAAAATAACATAACAAGAGGGGCTGGAAGATGGAAGGAAGAAAGCTGCTTCATCATCACATAGAAGAACATGCATTCTTTATCCCTCCTTTCCCTTCTGGGTGTGCTCAGGAAGTTCTGTTGATGTTTAAATCAAGGCAAGGCACTCCTGGGTTTTCCCTCAGAAACCCTTTCATCCTGGCTCACTTTCTGAGCACAAAACACCTGGAGCCTGGACGGGAAAAGGCACGGACCCCAAGTGATGTGGGGTCTCAGTTGGCGTCTCTGTGCTGCCCGTGGGGGACCTGGAACTCACGAACTCAGGCACAGTGCCTCTGACTGTGACTCCCACTTGTTTTCATAATTGAAAAACAATTCATCTGTGATGTTCCAGGCCCCTGAGAAGCACACACATACAAACGTGGCGTCCCTACAGTAAGACTCCTACGTTATGACTTTGGCACGAACTGAAGAGCCATCATTAAGACAGGTAGAGCAACGTGACTTTATAGACCTCTGATAATCTTGGGACTTCTCTCCCGGGATGTTCATTTTTAATTCAGAGTATTTGAATACAATGCTCTGTATTGCTTGAGTATGTCACTTTCTCTGTAATAAAAACCTCCCTCCCCATCACTCACTTTTCTAGTGTGGATTCAAAGCCAACCAATTCACCTCCTTGGAGGTTCCCCTCTGCTCATCTCTACATCCCCTTCCACACTCACAACCACCTGGTAACTTAAAGAAATACACATGTGGAAGGATGACTGGAAAGAGCCAATATGAAAAAGCAGGTGTGTGACAGGTGTATCTAATACATAAGGGATGGAATGGTTTATCAGCAATCCCCAACTTTTTGGGGACCAGGACTGGTTTCATGGAAGACAATTTTTCCACAAACTGAGGGACAGTTTCGGGATGATTCAAGCACATCACACTTATTGTGTTGTTGTTGTTGTTATTGTTGTTCAGTTGCTTAGTTGTGTCTGACACTTTGCGACCCCAGCATGCCAGGCTTCCCTGTCCTTCACTATCTCCCTGAGTTTGCTCAGACTCATGTCCACTGAGTCAGTGATGCCATCCAACCATCTCATCTTCTGTCACCCCCTTCTCCTCCTGCCCTCAATCTCTCCCAGCATCAGGGTCTTTTCTACTTTATTTCTATTATTATTACATCAGTTCCACCTCAGATTGTCAGGTATTAGATCCCAGAGTTTGGGGACCCCTGCTTTACACCACTCTGATAAAGAGGAATCTGAGAAGTGACAGAGGTAGGAAGATGACCCTCACCCCAGGCTGGTGATGGGTGGGGATAAAAAAGACTGGAAAAGTTCAACAGGAGCTGAGGTGAAAAGAGGAGAATTAAAGGACAGGTTGATCTAAGGCTGGCTGGATATAAGAGGGTGCAAGTCAAGACTTTGTTCTTAAGCCTCTGCCACTCTCTAGGTGAGCCCAGGAGGCAGCAAAGAGCTGACCTGGGAGACCAAATGAATGGATGGACACTAGATAACGCGGGGGTAAACTCACAGTGTCTCCAGATTTAAATATTTCCCATCTGAAACATTCTCAACTTCAAATCGAACTGTACAGCAAATGGACGGTCTTGGTATCGCCACTGTATGATGCCCTCTGAGATGTCCAAGATGCCCTCTGGGGAGCAGCCTTGCTCACCTTGACCTCCTGCCAAACATGAGACTTCCTAAGACTTGGCAACTTTCTTGTCCTACCAGGACATGACTGCAGGATTCTCCCTCAAAACTGGACTCCTCAGCCTAAATGGAAACCACAGGTTGTACGTGTATATGTGTTTCCTCTAACCTAGACTCTGGCAAAACAGTAAGACTGCTAGGAGAGTGAATTCCTGAGAGAATAAGGCAGGAAAAAGGAACAGGCCAATCTTTCAGAGGGAGCAGCCACGGTGGGAGAGCTGTTCTCCCTACTTTTTACCCTCAAGCAATGGCGTCTGCATGAGAAATCAAGTCTGTTAGGGCACACCAGAGCCTGCTTCTCTCTCCAGCCTGAAAACTTCTAAGCAGCTCAGGAAGGATGCCTCTCAGAGAAGGTACATGTCCAACTGAGCCAAATAAAGAGAGAACTGCAGAGCAGACAGCACCCACCGTCAACAACACATTGCTTTTCTTCTTGAGGGGCTCCAAGGAGAGACAACCGACATGAAAATGAGCCTTGCAATTTTCTAGAACCACCGAAATGGATGACAGGTGTGAATAATGAGCCATTAGGATGAGTAGGAAAGGCCAGGACAGTTCACTCAACAGAGAAAGAGATAAAATGAAGGTGCCTCTTTCAAAAGGACATGAGCAAGAAATAGCTTCTAGTTCCCATGAGAATAAGAGGTAGAGGGTGACATCTTTTTCTAGTCCCTACTAGACTTCCAAAGATATGCTTGGATATACAATAAGAACCATGTCAAAGTTCATATCCTTTACCCAGAAATACCATTCCAAGGATTTCTCTAAAGGAGATCAGGAAACTAAAGCAAAAAAGGATATCATGTGGGAAAAACAAAAACAAAAAGACATTAACTATAATATCATCTAGAATGGCCCCAAACTGGAAATAACCTGTCAAACCAGTCAGAAGTGAGTTAGTCATAGTGGTTTGTATTTGCATTATAGGCTATCATCCAGCCATCAAAATGACAGTTATAAAGATTGCATAAAACATGAAATCATGTTTGTGATGTAATTTAAGGTCAAAATTGGTTTCTGTATATTTGAGTGCTTACTACAAGCTTCACTCTCTTACACAATTTGCATGCATTATCTCTTTTCATCCTCAAAGAACCTATGGGGTGGGGAGAGGTCTATTACTGTCCTCCTTGTAGTGATGAGAAAATTGAGACAAAGCTGCTTAGTAATTTTCCCAAGTTCACAGTAACGTCAGGATTCAAACATGGGGTGACTGACACTGAAGCCATGTCTTCTCATTCAACATGCCATAAAAGCCCTAGACCTCAAGGATAATAAGTGCAGGTTATTTTGCATATTAATATACATGAAATAATGTAGGCCTAAAATATATACTTATATTTCTATATTTATGAAAATATGAGAAATAACAGATGGAACAAATAGAAAACAAATAGCAATGTAGTAGATTTAAATCCAGTCATATCAATAATAGCAGCAAGTGTAAATAGTAATGTACTATTACATATAAATTAAATGTAAATAGTCTAAACAGTCCAATTATAAGATTGATTGTCAAACTGGATAAAAAAGTCAGACCTAACTATACACTGAGAAATTCATTTTATTTTTTTGAGGAACTCATTTTAAAAGCAAAGGCCTGCATAATCTAAAAGTAAGGATGGCCCCCAAAAAAGGTTTATTTCTACATATTAACAACAAACAGTGAGAAATTGAAATTTTTAAATAGCATTACAACAGCATTAAAGAAAAAAGAATTCTGGAATAAACTTAACAAAATATTTTAAATATCTGTGTGCTGAAAACTATAAAATTAACTAAGATAAAAAGCCTGAAATACATGGATTAGAAGATCAATACAGTTAGATGTCATTTCTCAACAAGTTAACCTGTAGGTGAAAAGTTATGGCAGTCAAAATCCAATGGGATTTTGTTTAGAAATTGACAAGCTGGTTCCATATGGAAATGCAAGGACTTAGAACAGCCAAAACAATTTTGAAAAAGAATAAATTTGGGGACACACATTAGCAGATTTCAAGACTTAATGTGGAGCCACAGAAATCAGAAATTGGTAAATGAATAAGTGTGTAGATGAATAAAGGAAGGAGAATCCAACTGATTCTTAACAAAGATTCCACAAGAAAAGAATTCAGTAGAGAAAGAAGAGTCTTTTCAACAAATGGTGTTTGAACAGTTGGATATCAATAAGCAGACAGACAGAAAATGAGACATTCCCAACTCTTATCTCATACCATATATATAGATAATACAAGAGCTAAAACAACAACATTTCTTGAAGAAAGCGAGACAAAATTTTATGACTTTGGATTACTCAAGACTGTAGATAGAACAAAAAGGCATGAACCATGAAAGCAAAAATAAGATAAACTGGACTTCACCAAAATTAAAAACCTCTATTTCCAAAAGACTTATGAAAATTAAAAGAATAGCAACATACTGGGTGAAAATGCTTGAAAACCACATATCTGACCCCCCTCAAAAAATGAATACAGAATATATAGAAAATTCAAAAGAAGAAAAGCAGTAAAAATGGCCATATAATGTAAACAGTTTGTAAAAATTGTTTATAAATAGTCAATAAGCACATGAAAAGATGTTCATATCACTCACTTGTAGTCAAAATTGGAAGGACTGACCATACCAAGTGTTAACAAGAGTATGGAACAACTGGAATCCTCATACACTGCTAGTGGGGGTGCAAAATGATACAACCACTTTAGAAAATAATATGGCAATTTCTTATAACGTTTAACATATACTTTACCATACTACCCAGAAATCACAGTACTAATTATCTACCCAAGAGGAATAAAAATCTATGTCCATTCAGAAACCATCCAAGTTTCTGAATGCTCACAGCAGTTTATTAATAATAGCTGAAAACTCAAACCACTGTCTTTCCTCCAGAAAAATGGACTAACAAGTTTTAGAATATCATGACAGTGGACTATAAGTCAGCAATTTAAAAAGAGAAGTACTGATAACAACAGGGATGAGTCTCCAAAGCACTATGTTAAATAACAGAAGCCAAACATGAAAAGTTCCATTCCATACGATCCCATGTACATCACATTCCACAAAAGATAAAACAGTAAGAACAGGAAAAAAAATCCATGGTTATTGGGCTCAGAATGTGGACGGGGACTGACTGCCAAGGGACACAGGGAACTCTGGGAAAATAATAAAAAATGTTCAATATCTTTATTGTTTTGCTGGCTACACGATTGTACACATTTGTCAAAACTCAAAGTCACAAGGGTGAATTTTGCTATATGTAAATTATGCCTCACTAAACCTACATATAAAAGAAGTGATGGGGTTTGTCAGGCATATTAAATATAAATACCACTTTACTTAAGAGCAAATAAAATAAAGATGAGAAGCCTTTCTTTTTTTTTGCCTGGCCTGGAACTCCCTTGAACCTCCTGAATTATTAGCCTCTGGGCCAAACACTGACCACTGGGCAAATCAGTTTGCTGCCTGCAGAAACCTCTCTGCTCTACCTCACTTAAAGAGGCTCAGAATACTTTTTTGCTGTTTTGTTGTTGTTTTTGAATGGCGCTTACTAATCTACTAAGCAGTGCATTAGCAGTAAATAAATCACAGTCATGTACACTGAATGGTTCTTGAAACAGAGACCAACATTTAAAAGGAAGAAAAGGAAATAAACACTTTAAAGCCCATGTGATAACCAACCATGAAATCACGATACCAGAGAACAATCAGATTGTCCACAGACCCCTCCTCACCCTGGCTCTCTCCGCTCACCTGGGAGGAGCAGTGACCCACCATCAACAGCTTTTTGTTGAGGGCTGATGGCGTTGATGATGATGATGACAATAGCAGCAATATCACAGTGCCAGGTATACTCTAAGCACTCAGTAAATTTTCACTCTGAATTTGTTACATATTCTCATTCAGACCACCCCTCATCGGCTTGTCTTAGCCTATGAGTAAGCACATTAATTATCCCACTTTACAGAGAAGGAAAATAAAACACAAAGGTGTTGGGTAACTTGCTCAAGATCACACAGCTCTTAAGTAACAGAGTTGTTATGATTGTTCATTTTATGTATCAAACTGACTGGACCACAGTCAAGCCCTGAGATTTCACCAAACATCAGCTGGATGCATCTGTGAGGAGTTCCTGAGTGAGAGTAACACCTGAGTCATAGACTGAAACAGATCGCCCTCTTAATGTGGGTGACCTCAGCCTATCACTGAAGACCTGGATAGAAGAAAGGCAGATAAGAGAAAACTCCTCCTTCCTTCCTGACTCACCTGGGACACTTGGTCTTTTCCATCCTTTGGACTCAGACTGAAACCCTGGCCCTTCTTGGGTCTCAATCCTATTGGCCTTCACTGGAACTTACACCATTGGCTCTCCTAGATCTCTAGCTTGCTGACTACAGATCTCGAGAGTCTTTGCCTCCAAAATTATGGGAGTCAACTCCTTCTAATATGGAGATCCATTGAAAGGAGTTGATACATGATATGTCCCAAGATCAATAGAGATGAAAGGAAATCAGGGCAGCAGGGGAAAGGAAGGAGGGCGACAGAGATAACCGATTAGATGTTTCTCTGGAGAATTCTGATTTACAGCTGGGCCTTCAATCCATGTATGTATCTCTGACTGCAAAGCAAGAACTCTTACGGTGCTGCAATTCTCTAGATACCTTATGTCAATGAAAAATCAGCTTGTTTCCCTGAAAGTTGAATATCTTCTCCAAGTTCTAGGATGTCTAGAGTTTTTTGTTCTTGTTGTTGTTATTTTACATCCATCTTTTACTTTCCACAGCTTCTAAAATTCTAAAACGGAAAACATTTTGACCATACATGGCTGTCCTAAATCTCATGCTCACACTCCTTTTCTCACTCACTCATAATAATTTCCAAGTTCTCCCTAAGTACCGACTCCTGATAAAATGAGGGCCTCCAGTTTAATTTGAACTTTTTGTCCAAAGCAATCACATAATAGGGAATCAAACACTGAGGCAGGAGACAAGGTGGCTAAGGGGTAAGATTAAGATCTAGGGCAATGTAGAATTAAGGGGGAGCTAGAATAACAACTTCTATTCAGCCACCTCTAAGCTCTGTGATGTATAATTATACCTATAATCTCCATCTTTACCATCAAGATTTACATGGAGGCATGAGAAGAATAGGGGAAATGCCCAGGGCCTTCCCTGGTGGTCCAGTGGTTAAGAATCCACCTGCTAATGCAGGGAACACGGGTTCAATCCTTGGGTCTGGGAAAAGTCCACATGCCATGGGTCAACTAAGCCTGTAAGCCACAACTATTGAGCCCAGGCACCCTAGAGATCATACTCTGCAACAAGAGAAGTCACTGCAATGAGAAGCTTGTGCACCGTAACTAGAGAAAGCCGATGTGCAGCAGTGAAGACCCAGCACAGCCAAAAATTAAATAAATAATTTTTTTAAGTGAATCATGTTTTTAAAAAAAGAAAGAAAGAAAGATAGATGCCCAGGAAATGAACCAAGAAGAAAGTCCATCTTACCACCTGGATCTCTGCTACAATGAGAGAAACCAATATGAAACACTTTCATCTCAGTCAGATCCTCCCAGAATGGCTCCTCCAGCCTTCAGTGCTGGAGAACTATTATCCATGAATATATCTAATCTTCTGCTGCTGCTGCTGCTGCTAAGTCGCTTCAGTCGTGTCCAACTCTGTGCGACCCCATAGACGGCAGCCCACCAGGCTCCGCCGCCCCTGGGATTCTCCAGGCAAGAACAATGGAGTGGGCTGCCATTTCCTTCTCCAATGCATGAAAGTGAAAAGTGAAAGTGAAGTTGCTCAGTCACGTCCGACTCTTCGTGACCCCATGGACTGCTGCCCACCAGGCTCCTCTGCCCATGGGATTTTCCAGGCAAGAGTACTGGAGTGGGTTGCCATTGCCTTCTCCATCTAATCTTCTAAGATGGCCTATCTCTGGTCTCTCCCACTCCTTAGGTTAGATGCTTATGCTCTACTAGATAATGTGGTACCTTCTTTAAAATACCTCAAAATAGTGATTGAATTTGCAGAGCACCTAACAGTTCTCATTTTCGTATGATCTCATTGTCTCTGTTCTACGGTCCAGCCACGTGACTAGCTCTGGCCAAAGACCTGTAAGCAGAAATGATGTACCATTTCCAGGCCAGACCACTTTTTGCTGTGTAGGACGTTCCCTCTGCTGGAAAATTACAGTGTTGAGGATGGGCTGGTCCATCAGCCTGAGTCTCAAAAAGAAGAGACAAGAAGCCAAGTTCCCCAAAGATGTGCAATGGACCTGTGCTGTGAGTTGTTACAGCCACTAACATTTGGGGGTTGTTTATTATTGCAGCGAAACAGAGACTATCTTAAATGGAACAAGTTGTTAAAATTACCTCTTTGGGGCCTTAAAGTGAAAGTGAAAGTCACTCAGTCATGTCCGACTGTTTGCAACCCCCTGGACTATACAGTCCATGGAATTCTCCAGGCCAGAATACTGGTCTCCCACATTGCAGATGGATTCTTTACCAGCTGAGCCACAAAGGAAGCCCTTGGGGCCTTAAAAGGTATATTCAAATGAGATGAACTAGTCCTTGCTGACCCTTCTGAACCATTCATGAATTGTGGGGCTTGATTTACATCTCTCATCAGGTTTGGTATTGCTAGTCTGAAATACCCTAGCCCTTAAAGTCCACCCTGATTAACTTCCTCCACCACCATCACCACCTAGTCGGCTCAAGCATACACTCCCCACCACATACACAGGAGGACTCATACTCACTCACACACATTCCCACATACATACATCTTTCTCCATTTAATGGTGCCAGCTTGTCATGGACCTGGCAATCTGGAACTTCCTTGTTACATTAGTTGGAAGTGACTTTACAGAGCTGCAGAAAGGATTTAACGTGAAAGGAGTGTCCGGAGAGAGTGGCTTCTTCCATCTCACAGCTGTGTGACTGAAGATGGGAAAACACAGCAGATGGAGCTCAGACCGCTGAGTCAGATAAAGACAAATTACAGGAAGAATGAAATGAGCCCTGGAGTCAGGGACAGAGAAGGGAATAATGCTGTGGAGGCTTGAACAAAATCCTAATCAGGAAAATCACTCGATACTCCCAAACCAGGCGGCCCCTCAGAATCCCCAGCTAACACTTGGGAAAATGCAGTTGCCCGAGCCTCATCCTGATTGTTCTCAATCTGGATCTCTAGGGATAGAAACAGGGAATATCACAGTTTTACAATCCTGAGGGGCATTCTGATGATGAACCAGGTTGGTGACCCACTGGGGTTAAGGGCGTTGTAAGGTGTGTTTGTGTGTGTGTGTAATAAATCACTTCAGTCATGTCTGACTCTTTGTGATTCTATGGACTGTAGCCCACCAGGCTCCTCTGTCCACAAGATTCTTCAGGCAAGAATATTGCAGTGGGTAGGCATTTCCAGAGGATCTTCTTGACCCAGGGATCAAACCTATATCTCTTACATCTTCTGCATTGGCAGTCATGTTCTTTTACCACTAGTGCTACCTGGGAAGCCTCAGGGGAGCTATACAGCCCTTTCTACTTGTGAAATAACCTTGGTCTCTCTCTAAGTAGAGCCAGGAATATAAGAAGTCAGGGTCTCCAGATGTGAAAACAGGTGCTAGTTTGTGCTCAGGTGAATCCTTGTCTGTGTTCATCTTCCCAACCCAGGGATCAAACCCAGGTCTCCCGCATTACAGCAGATTCTTTACCATCTGAGCCACCAGGGAAGCCCAGGAATACGGGACTGGGTAGCCTAGCCCTTCTTCAGCAGGTCTTCCCCACCCAGGAATCGAACCGGGGTCTCCGGCATTGCAGGCAGATTCTTTACCAGCTGAGCTACCAGGGAAGCCCTTTGTCCATTAGGTGAACTAATGAGAGGCTTTGATAAATGTGATTGATAAAACATTTGGAGAAAGTTTTTTTTTTTTTAATGGCTGTGTTGAAGTCCAGGTTAGAACAAAGGAGAACTTCCTAGAGTTCTCTATCTCCCTGGACTGTGAAGATAAGTCTGCCAGAAACCAAGCTAGGCTGCATGTGGTCAGCAATGCGTTCCATCCATTGGCCACATTCTCTAGTCCAGGAGGCACTGGCTTCACGTGTATATGATCTGTTGCCTCACAAAGGGACTCAATACCGGAAGACACTCATACTTAGTGTACGCCCTACAGTTGCTTTCTTAAAATTATTAGTAATTTTATCACTGAATACGGGTTTTCTTAAGTGAAGTCTTACGTGACAATGAAGGATGCACATGAGCAGAGAAGGTGTATACCAGGGAGCAGTACAGGCTGAGGGCAGCCCAGGATGTCACGGGACCCTGTGGGGGAAGCCAGGGCTGGGAGCCGAGGTGGGTGGCAGCAAAGGCAGTAACAGCAGTTATAGGAGCCCCAGAAACAGGAGGCCCATCGCCCGTCATTCCTCAGAGCTCAGCCCCGCGACATCTGCATCAATATGAACTCTCTGTCCTGAACGCCAGGACAGGAACTGCTGGTGCTCAGGCAATAAACGCGGTCAGTAAATTATCACAAAATAAAAATGTGCACATGGACATTGCAATAAAGCCTATCCATGAGTTATTGGGAGACTTCAAAGAAGCCAGTTCTAAAAACTGTTGCAACATTTACAACATTGCAAAGCAAATAGCCACAGGATTAAAAATAGAAATTGAATGTTAAGGTTGTCACATCCCACGGAAAAGAACATTTTCATATGAAACTTTAAAATAGCCAATTTTAAAAGAAGGGTAGTTTTAAAATTAATGCACCCTATGTGAAGGAAGACAACAGATGACATAAACAAGCATTTTGAAAAATGAAATTGTTAGTCGCTCTGTCGTGTCCGACTCTTTGAGACCCCGTGAACTGTAGTGCACCGGGTTCCTCTGTCCATGGAATTCTCCAGACAAGAATACTGGAGTGGGTATCCATCCCCTTCTCCAGGGGATCTTCCCAAGCCAGGAATTGAACCCCGGTCTCCTGCATTGCTGGCAGATTCTTCACCCTCTGAGGCACCAGGGGAGCATTTTGAAATATACATATACAAATTGTGAAGCCACTTTCAGTTGCTCCCGGAATCTTTACAAGTTACAGGAAATGTCAGAGAAAACATTAAAATGCCATTCTGAAAATTTACATTTAAAATTAAATTCAACTTTATACAAAACGAATTTGTATGGAGACTTAGATCTTTTTAGAGAACCTGTTAGGCCAGAAACATCGGCTCTAGATATACTGTCTATATATCAAAATGATTCTTTAGAAATTTATCCTAATGCTATTATAGCCAATAAGGTACTCTTAGCTGCCAGTAACAGTTACATCAGTAGAAAGATCCTTCTCAAAATTTAAAATTATCCATAATTATTTGTGATCTTGCACATGCAAACAGCAATTCATGCTGCTATGAAATATATCAATTGAAAATGAAATTGCTAAAAGTATAAATTTTCATAAATCTGATAAATAGATTCCCAGAAAAGAGAGCCAGAAAAATGTTATGGTCAATCAGGATATCACAGTTTGCTGAAGTATTATTTTTTTAACTGTAGTATATAAAATTATGGCAACAAACCTTTTTTTAACTATTTATAATTTTTGTTACTCATGTATCACAACTTACACCATTATGCTTTACAATAAAATATTTTTAAAGGAAAAGGTTTATGTTTTAACCCCTTTAACTATACTTAAAAAAAAAAGAAAGAAAACAAAGGGCCCCACATTTTCATTTTGCATTTAGCCAATTATGTCACCACCCTCCTTGGGGTAACTATTCTGAGACTTTGCTGGAAGTTACAAGATGCGCCTGAGATCCCCATGTTGCCAAAGGTTTTTACAGTGATTTCATCAAGTACAAGAGAGTATAGTGCATCCTGTAACCCAAAAACCAGGAATGTTATGGCAGTTATGTTCTCAGAGTCTACCTCCCTAGGCATTCTAGGGCATCCTTGATGTTGGGTTCTCTTTTTGCACTAAGGCCCCCATCTTCTGAAACAGAAGGATCTCTGTTTCAAGTTTTCACCCAATGATTCATGAGTCCAGCATCTTTAAATAAAAACAGGGCTGAGAGGGGATAAAGCATCAGACTTCTTTGAATTTGGGCCAGTGTTTCCAAATGCAAAGTACTCAACAGCCAATTTCCCCTGGCTTCATAGATAAACAACAAGATGACCTTTTATGTCAGAAAGGAACAGTGAAATTTCCATTTCCTTGTGGAATGTTGGGTTTGAAACCAAGTTTTTCTTTGTTTCTTCGCAAGATAACAATCCACAAAAAATGCCCCCAACAAATGCAAATTATGGCTTTCCTGTAGCCAATTCAGATGTTCAAGCAAATGATCTTGCCTCTTTTCTAAGCAAGATATTACAGTTACTTCCGTAGGAACATGTCCCTGCAGAACCAAAAGTTACCCCTTTCTCTATAATGTTGTGTCCTGGGGCTCCTGAGAAATGTTGCTCTGTCCAGCGATTGATATTGTGAAAGCAGGGCATTCCCCTCCTCTCCTTCCAGACAGTTCAGAACAAACTGAAGCCATACCCCTGAATCTTTTCTGGGAAGGGAGGGACAGGGAATAAAATTTTCCCAGTGGAGAAAAATGAAGCCATTGTCCATACTCCACATATCTTTTGATCCATTCTCTCTTCTTTCCTTATTCCCACAGCTTCTTAAAATTATGATTCTCAGGCCATACCAGTCTGGGGCTAAACAAAGATGGCTGTAAGAGTCATGTTCCCACCCTTCTTTAAAAAAAAAAAAAAGAATCTGCTGCCTCCGCCAACTCTAACTTGCAGGGGGTTCTGGTTATTCTTTTTTACAGGATTTCTTTAAATAACAACTCTTCAGGGTAGACTTAAAATAAATTTTGAGTTACAAATTTGGGGTTTACATGCAACCTTCCAAGACTAGGTCAAGTAACATGCAATGAGGTCCACAAATGATTCTTTTGCTTTTAATCTCTCACAAAATTTTTTGTTCCACAATAAAATGTTAAGAGAACACTTCTTAAAAACTTTGTTGGATTCTGTTAAATTTGCTTTTTAAAAAGGCCTGATATAAAAGTTCTTTGTCAGAGTTCAAAATGTGAGGGCGCTCTCTGCCAAACCATCCAATATTAGAGAGAGACAGAGAGAGAGACAGAGAGAGAGAGAGAGAGAGAGATCTCGACCTTGAGGATATGAGAAGGAATGAATAAAAGTAGATTAAGTGACCATGTGCCTTTCTCTGATGCTTGACACCCATCCCATCTCCATCGGCATCATCAATATCAACCTTCATTGCAAGCACACTGGACCAAAAAGCTTTGTGTTCCTGCCAGCACCAGCACGTTAGCAAAGAATCAGGCATGGCTGGAGGTACAATGTCCATCTGTGAAACTGCCAGAGGTAAGTGGGCTCTAGACTAATAACAAGCACTGCCATGACCATGCAAATTCACACAGCTAGACACCAGCACGGTGCTTGGCCCAGAACAGCCATATTTACTCATTGGCTGAATGAGTAAGTGGCCTTTATTAGTGAAAGGTATCACAAACATGGACGAATTCCACCCAAAATCTGGACTGGAAAAGCAGCAGATGAGTGGGTCAGACAAAAGCTATGCCAACTCCAAGGAAAGAGAGAGCTCAGAAGATGCTTTAGGAGGAGGGAGAGGCTAACAACTTCATGCAGAGGTAATTCCAAGGAGACTTTCATCTGTTCCCTCGTCACACTGAGAGAAGGGATGAAGAGGACACCTATAAGATTGCGGTGAAGATGATTTCAAAGTGGCAGGACTTGATAGATACCAAACAAACGGCTCTGCTGGTAGAGTTACCCTGAGCATTATAACTCCCTATTCACTTCCGGTGCCTAAGTGGGGAACTGCCTATACCTCCCAAGGTTTAGAAACCACAACAAAATCACTATGAAACTGCCTCCACTGTAAAAAGCTGGGAAATGTACACTGCATAGGAAACTGTCTTCAGAACCAGCATTCCTGCTGACTCATTGATGGTAAAAAGAGGACAAAAGAAAAGAGTTTTCCCTCCCATCCCCAGATGAGCAAAGTAGGCTGCACATGAAGTCCAAGCAGCACCAACAGCTGGGTTGGTGATGGTGGTTCAGTAAGACCCTTGAATGGCTGGAGGATGAACCTTCTGCACTGACTTTGTTGAGGACTGGCTCCTTGTTCAAGCCAAAAAATTACTCTGTCCATGAATTATATGTTTGTTCTCTTTTATTTTTCCCTTTTTGCTTTAGTAACTCTTGAATCATGATGAACGAATAGTTTAAAACTCATAGGAGGCTGTCATGTTATATACTAGCAGGGTACTCAAGCAAACAATCAATTCACTAAAAATATCTCCAGTAGGAGCCATACTGCCAACGTTATCCTTGCCATATTAAACGCACTCACCACAGCAAACTGGACCTTCGCATGTGCTCACTCGTACCTGACTCGTTGCAACCTCATGGACTGTAGCCCGCTAGGCGCCTCTGTCCATGGAATTTCCCAGGCGAGAATACTGGAGTGGGTTGCCATTTCCTACTCGAGGGGATCTTCCCAACCCAGGAATCAAACCCATGTCTCTTGCATCTCCTACATTGGCAGGCGGATTCTTTACCACTAGTGCCATCTGAGAGACATGTAAAAATATTCATATATCAACCCTTCCTCCACATGCATGCACGTACACACATACACGCTGCATGACTCATTTTATGCCTCATTTCATTTGTTTATTTACAATAACCAAGATGATTTTGGGAAACTGAAAGAAATTTGGAACTGGACCATCCTTCCTTGCTCCTATCATAACACAGGCCACTCGAACCGAAATTCAAAAGGAGATCCTTCCCTTAAGAGAAGAAACGTGAGCTTGCTCTTTTATTTTTATTTTTTTATTTTTTGGGGGCTTGCTCTTTTAAATAGAGTTTA
Source organism: Cervus canadensis (assembly GCF_019320065.1). Taxonomy (NCBI): domain Eukaryota; kingdom Metazoa; phylum Chordata; class Mammalia; order Artiodactyla; family Cervidae; genus Cervus; species Cervus canadensis. The sequence goes on from NC_057393.1 coordinate 19,777,706, forward strand.
GAAAACAGCTACTTTAAAGTCTTTTTTCCTAGTCATCTGACCTCCAATGTCTACTTCCGTTCTGCCCAGAGTTGCCATTTTTATGGAGAACAGGGGAAGTAAGGTAGAGATTGATGAACCTTATATTGCATGGGAAAAAAAAAACAATTTCAATCTCTTCCAGTGAAATTTTACCTGCTTGACTAACTGCTGGCTGCCATTTGTATGTACTTAGAGTTGTGTTTTCTCCACCTTCGTGAACATATACAGAAGCTGAGCCTCTGTAGAGACATAAAAGCATAGGATTTTGAAATGATAAAAAACTAAGGGGTCCTCTAAGGCTGACTATTCAATCTACTAAAATAATTAACTGTGGAGTCCCTTAAAAGGACAAGCTCCTTGTGTGCCTTTAAAATGGAATTTAATTACAAAAAATAAATTCACATAGATACACTCGCTTCCATATTCCAGGAATATGTCCACTGTACATAGTAAAGTGTTAATGTTACTTGCTCAGTCGTGTCCAACTCTTTGCAACCCCGTGGATTATAGTCCTCCAGGCTCCTCTGTCCATGGAATTCTCCAGGCAAGAATACTAGAGTGGGTAGCCATTCCCTTCTCCAAGTGATCTTCCCAACCTAGGAATCAAGCCCAGGTCTCCTGCATTGCAGGTGGATTCTTTACCATCTGAACCACAAAGTAAAGTGGACCTGTAACATTATTTGGTTTATCTGGTGACAGCTATAATACAAAAGGGTAAAATGCAAAACGAAGGTTCTGTGGTCATCTTACCACTGAGAAAAAAATGGTGGTTACTGCTATCAAGCCTGCTCCCACCCCAGGGGCTTCCCATTGTCCCTCCTTCTACTTAGAACACAGCTTTTCACAGAATATGGATGCCTGAATCCTTGCTTCATCCAGGTCTCTATTCAAATGTTCTTAGAGAAAGTTTTCCCCTGGTTATTCCAGCTAAAGTAGTGCCCCCCACCCACCCCTCCCTAATGCTGCCTTAATTCTCTTCATCAGGCCGATCACCACCCAGCTTACTCAGTTCAGTTCAGTCACTCAGTTGTGTCCGACTCTTTGTGACCCCATGAACCACAGCACACCAGGCCTCCCTGTCAATCACCAACTCCCGGAGTCTACCCAAACTCGTGTTCATTGAGTTGGTGATGCCATCCAGCCATCTCATCATCTATTGTCCCCGTCTCCTCCTGCCCCCAATCCCTCCCTGCATCAGGGTCTTTTCCAATGAGTCAACTCTTCCCATCAGGTGGCCAAAGTACCGGAGTTTCAACTTCAGCATCAGCCCTTCCAATGAACACCCAGGACTGATCTCCTTTAGGATGGACTGGTTGGATCTCCTTGCAGTCCAAGGGACTCTCAAGAGTCTTCTCCAACACCACAGTTCAAAAGCATCAGTTTTTCGGCACTCAGCTTTCTTCACAGTCCAACTATCACATCCATACATGACCACTGGAAAAACCATAGCCTTGACTAGACGGACCTTTGTTGGCAAAGTAATGTCTCTACTTTTAAATATGCTATCTAGCTTGGTCATAACTTTCCTTCCAAGGAGTAACTATCTTTTAATTTCATGGCTGCAATCACCATCTGCAATGATTTTGGAGCTCCAAAAAATAAAGTCTGACATGTTTCCACTGTTTCCCCATCTATTTCCCATGAAGTGATAGGACCAGATGCCATGATCTTAGTTTTCTGAATGTTGAGCTTTAAGCCAACTTTTTCACTCTCCTCTTTCACGTTCATCAAGAGGCTTTTTAGTTCCTCTTCACTTTCTGCCACAAGGGTGGTATCATCTCCATATCTGAGGTTATTGATATCTCTCCCGGCAATCTTGATTCCAGCAAGTAGGGAAAACCACTAGACCATTCAGGTATGACCTAAATCAAATCCCTTATGATTATACAGTGGAAGTGAGAAATAGATTTAAGGAACTAGATCTGATAGACAGAGTGCCTGATGAACTATGGACGGAGGTTCGTGACATTGTACAGGAGACAGGGATCAAGACCATCCCCATGGAAAAGAAATGTAAAAAGCAAAATGGCTGTCTGAGGAGGCCTTACAAATAGCTGTGAAAAGAAGAGAAGCAAAAAGCAAAGGAGAAGAGGAAAGCTTTTCCCATTTCAATGCAGAGTTCCAAAGAAAAGCAAGGAGAGATAAGAAAGCCTTCCTCAGAAATCATTGCAAAGAAATAGAGGAAAAAAACAGAATGGGAAAGACGAGATATCTCTTCAAGAAGATTAGAGATACCAAGGGAACATTTCATGCAAAGATGGGCTCGATAAAGGACAGAAATGGTATGGACCTAACAGAAGCAGAAGATATTAAGAAGAGGTGGCAAGAATACATAGAAGAACTGTACAAAAAATATCTTCATGACCCAGATAATCACAATGGTATGATCACTCACCTACAGCCAGACATCCTAGAATGTGAAGCCAAGTGGGCCTTAGAAAGCATCACTATGAACAAAGCTAGTGGAGGTGATGGAATTCCAATTGAGCTATTTCAAATCCTGAAAAATGATGCTGTGAAAGTGCTGCACTCAATATGCCAGCAAATTTGGAAAACTCAGCAGTGGCCACAGGACTGGAAAAGGACAGTTTTTATTCCAATCCCAAAGAAAGGCAAAACCAAAGAATGCTCAAACTACCACACAATTGCACTCATCTCACAAGCTAGTAAAGTAATGCTCAAAATTCTCCAAGCCAGGCTTCAGCAATAGGTGAACCATGAACTTTCAGATGTTCAAGCTGGTTTTAGAAAAGGCAGAGGAACCAGAGATCAAATTGCCAACATCCGCTGGATCATCAAAAAAGCAAGAGAGTTCCAGAAAGACATCTATTTCTGCTTTATTGACTATGCCAAAGCCTTTGACTGTGTGGATCACAATAAACTGGGGAAATTTCTGAAAGAGATGGGAATACCAGGCCACCTGACCTGCCTCTTGAGAAACCTATATGCAGGTCAGGAAGCAACAGTTAGAACTGGACATGGAACAACAGACCAGTTCCAAATAGGAAAAGGAGTACGTCAAGGCTGTATATTGTAACTTATGTGCAGAGTACATCATGAGAAACGCTGGGCTAGAAGAAGCACAAGCTGGAATCAAGATTGCTGGGAGAAATATCATAACCTGGCTTATTAGATCCCTTCATAATCAGCTGCCCCTGACTAAAGCATAAACTCCATGAAGATAGGGTTGTTGTTGGGTTTGTGTGTGTGTGTGTGTGTTTTTCAGTTTTGTTCACTAATGATATTTCCAGCAGCATCTAGGACTGTGCTTGGCACACATATACATTAATAAATATTGACTAAGTGAATGAAGGACAAGTGAGTCCTTGGAAATGCCTCAAGCATTTCTCATGCTGCCAGGTGTCTGGCACTATTGCAAATGTGATGTTCCTCCCCCATGAAGGAGCTCCCTCCTTTGACAGTTCTTTCCTAAATGGCAGTAGGTATGAAACACATTTTGTAATTCCTCTGGCCTCTGACCTCCATTCTTTTTTCCTTTTTTGGAGTATTATCATTTTTCAATGATGCATTAGTTATCTTTTCTCCATATTTCCTCAGCTACTCAAAAAAAAACCTGCTAGGTACGACAATATATATGAACAAACAGGGAATGACTGAATAGTATAGTGAGCGACAGGATAAGCGTGAGTGTCAAAAGAGGGAAATGTGAGCCAATCAGGGGACATGTTCTGAAGGACAAATCGGCGTAGCCAGACAAGCATGGAGAAACAGGCATCCTAGAAGGAGGAAACAAAAGACACAAGCATCAGAACAGCAGAAATGATGAAAGGAAAGGAGCTAGCTAAAAGGGAGAGAAGAACAGATGAAATTTGAGTTCTTGCTTTGGAAGAATGAAAAGCCTTTTGTAAGGGTCCAGCTCCTAATTTCCTAGAACCCAAACACAGACTGTTCTGTAATGATCCTTACTGGTCTCCTGTGTAGCAGCCACCACAGTCTGTCCTGATCACAGCTGCGGGCAGACCCCATGAAAGGCGGGACAGCGGGTGTCCCAGCCTATGTGTGGGACAGAAACTGGTGCCTGAGCAGCCGGTTCTGCAAACTGTCAGATAAGGCCAAGCCTCACCTGGCTAGACTTTCACAACCAGGAATTTGATGATAACCTTGGTAGAGATCATCTGCCTGGTTTCATTTTCTGGTCCGTGAACAAAAAGAGGCCAGAAATGATACACAGAGTTGTTCAGGTCCTCAAGTTCCCTGCAGCTCACCTTAGCCCCAAATACATCCAGTTCATAGTTTTACACCTGATTTTATGAAGAAACCCTATAGGCAGCTGGAGAAAACCTAGCTTGTATCAGACATGATACCCAGTGCTCTTAAGTTATGATCTCAATTAGACCTGGTAACAGCCCAGTGAGATCACGACACTCATTCCCTTATAGATGAGCAAACGGAGGATTTGAAGAGGTATCATGGCTTTCCCAAGAGCCATGAACTACTGAGTAAAGAAGCTGAGAGCCTCAAGGATAAATATGTCTGACATCTAAATCTAATGGCCATGCTTTACCCACTTACATCCAGCTGCCTGGTCAGAGAGGTACTCATAAAGCCAGAGGTATTTATTTGGCAAGATGCAAAGTCAAGACATGATTTGAGAGAACGGATGGAAGTGCAGTGGTGAGGAAGGACACTGCACTTGTCCTCGTGGAGCCCCAGGGCCCCGGTGTTCTACTTCCCACAGCCCAGTGTCCCCTTTGCCAGCGCCTCATCAGGGCCAGGGCCAAGTCCCAGGATCTGACTCTGTCCCTGGCTTTGTTTTCCAGTCCAAACATACAGCATCCAATTAATGCAGCATCCTAAGGAGTTTTTAATGAGGTTTTAAGGTTTTAATAAAAGGTTTTAAGGCAAAAGAAGTGAAACAAAGCAGACACAAAATCTAGACACCATAGGGTTGCTTTTTTTTAACATTTTCTGCCTTTTCCATAGGCCTTAAATATATAAGAATAAAGAACTATGTCTTGATAGAGTAACTGGCTACATATCTCCTTTTCCTATGAACAACTAGATAGTTGGAAAAATATACAAACAATGGTTTCCAAATAGGGAACAACAGTCATTGCAGAGCTATAATCTCAGGGGAAAAAAGGAAAATAAGAACAACCTTGTTTTTGCCCTAATTCTTGACCAGAGGAACTGTACAGACTGTAGACAGAGGAGAATCCCAAGCAGGTGGACAGTCTTGCTGCACTTTGGATGCAGACACTTGGGTCTGAGTGTGCTGGGACAGATGGACTTCATGGAGGCAAAATTCCAGAGAAAAAAAAAACTGGGCAGAGAAAGAGCTTCAGGAAACTCTTTAATGCACAAGTATTAAGGTGTGCATTAACAGGATGAAACTCCACAGAACCAGGAAAATGACCAGGGATCTGTAAGCTGAACACTTGGACAGCTGAAAAAACTGAAAGAAACGTAAGTCCTGACCAGCCAGGGCAGTGACTCATCACTGATAGAGTCCAGAAGGATCATGTCCTCACAGTGGGGCTACACCAGATCTAGAATAAAGGCTTCTATGGTATTGTCCTAACAAGGCTGAAAACAAGCCCTGAAAGAGAGAGGCTGTTTCCCAAGCAACTTAACTCCCTGCCAGAACACAGCCTCATTAAACGACACTCATTAAGGGAAACAAAACAAAACAACAATAGTGTTATGGACTGAACTGTATCCCCCCAAATTCATAGGCTGAAGACTAACCCCTCTCCATGTGACTGTATTTGGAGATAAAGCCTTTCAAGAGGTAATTAAGCTTTAAATGAGGTCATAAGCCCTAATCCAATATGACTAGTATCTTCATAAGAAAAGGAAGAGATCTCAGGGAAGCAGGCACACAAAAGGAAGGCCATTGTGACTGCACTGGAAAAAAATTAATCACGTGAAACAGATCCAGAGATAGTGGGTAAGATTTTTTTAAACATCTACTATAAACATGCTAAAGAATAAAGAAGGGCTTCCCAGGCAATTCAGTGGGTAAAGAATCCACCTGAAATGAAGGAATCATAGGAGACATGGGTTCGATCCCTCCGTCGGGAAGGTCCCCTGAAGAAAGAAATGACCCACTCCAGTATCCTTGCCTGGAGAATCCCATGGATAGAGGAACCTGGTGGGCTAGAGTCCGTAGGGTCACAAAAAGTCGGAAACTACTAAAGCAAGTGAGTTACGTAAAGAATAACATGACTATAAGTGCAGATATAAAAAACATGAAAAAAGAACTGAATGAAATTTCTAGACATGAAATATATATCAAAGTGAAAATTTTACTTAATGTAGTTGTATTAGCCAGGGTTCTCCAAAGAAACAGAACCAATCTGAGATAGGAATTAACTTTAAGGAACTGCCTTGCATAATTATGGGCTTCCCTGATAGCTCAGTTGGTAAAGAATCTACCAGCAATGCAGGAGACCCCAGTTCAATTCCTGGGTCAGGAAAATCTGCTGGAGAAGGGATAGGCTACCCACCCCAGTATTCTTGGGCTTCCTTTGTGGTTCAGCTGATAAAGAATCTGCCCACAGTGCAGGAGACCTGGGTTTGATCCCTGGATTGGGAAGATCCCCTGGAGAAGGAAAAGGCTACTCACTCCAATATTCTGGCCTGGAGAATTCTATGGACTTTATAGTCCTTGGGGTCACAAAGAGTTGGACACAAGAGCAACTTTCAACTAATTTGCATAATTATGGAGGCTGGAAAATCCAAGATCTGCAAGGTGGGCTGGCATCCTAGAGACCCAAGGAAGAGTCGGTGTCACAGTTCAAGTTTAAAGCCATCTCCTATGAGGCTTCCTTCTTGCTCAGAGGAGGTCAGTCTTTCTTCTATTAAGACTTCCAACTGATGGGATGAGGCTCACCCATATCATAAATGGCAATCTGTGTTCCTCAAATTCAAGAATTATGTCTTTAATCAAGAAGATATAATCCTAAATGCCTTTGTACTAAATAAGAAAGCTTCAGATTATACAAAACTTCAAATAACAAACAAAAAGGAAAAATGGACAAATCTAAAACTAGAGATAATAAAAGTCTTCTTATTAATTAAAGTAGCAAAATAAAAATCAATTAAGTATATATAAGAGTTGAGCAACACTTTGCAACAACTTAACCTGATAGACATTTATAGACACTACACTTAACAACAATAAAATACATATTGCTCTCAAGCACTCATGGAAATTTCACTGTGATAAGTAATCTGGGCCATAAAATAAATTTCACTAAGTTTGAAAGGACTGAAACATGTTGAGTATGTTTTCTGACCATATTGAAGTTCAGCTGGTCATAAACAAGAGAAAATACGGAAAATCTTCAAATATTTAGAAAATAAGCAAACAGACTCGTAAATAATCGATGGGCCAAAGAAGACATTACCAAGGAAACTAGAAAATATTTGGAACAGGATGAAAGGGAAAACCAGTGTATCATAATCTGTGTAATACAGCAAAGCAGTCCTTGGAGGGAAATGTCTAAGTTTAAAGATGTATACAAGTAAAGAAAAACAATCTAAAATAAAGGGCCTAAATTTACATGTTAAAAGCCAGAAAAAAGAAAAGGTAAGTCTAAAATAAGTAGAGGTAATGAGATAATGAACAAAAATTAATGAAACAGAGCTGACCAAAAAAAAAAATGAAGAATATCAACAAAACCAAAAGTCAGTTTTATGAAAAACATAAATAAATTAAAAAAAAAGAATACCACAAAATGTTAACATTTCTTTCTCTTGGACATTTAGATTATAGTCATTTGATTTTATTCTTTATATTTTATATTGCCTAAATTTTTTAATGAACACCAGATACAGTCATAATCAGAACATCGACTCTATTTTTTAAATGACCACTTCTGTGTTTATTTCAGAAGAATTTCAAAGCCTTGCTCTGAATTGTCTTTCATAATTGTCTTTCCCAGAGACAGAATTGTCTTTCCTAAAATCTGTTGACCAGGTAAAGTGACTCAGAGAGGGAACACCTCCTACCCAAGTTTACCACTTAAGGAAAGAGGTCCCCACTCCACTCCTGATAGCTCTAGTCCTGGAATAAACGCTCCTGTTTCTACCCACTACACCCTGTCATGTCCCAGACAGCCTGAGATACCATGAATCCTTGTAACCCACCGGCACTTCAAAGTAGAACTGACCCCCTTCTCTGCGTTTTCCTGCTCTCTTACTCTCCAAATAAAGTCTGACCCCTTGTCTTCCTCACCTAGACAGGCCCCTCCCCTCTTCCTCTCATCCTCCTCGCTACAGGTCAGACCTACTGTTCTCTATCTCTGCCCCAGAACAGCTGTTACTTCCCTGTGATAGGAGGAAGTAACATGTGATATGTCCCACTGTATTCTGCAGCTCATCTTCTCAGTATCAAATGTGATACTAGACCTGATTCCCATTTGGCAGCTTGTATCTATGTCCAATTGGTCAGAATCCTGAGAAAAGGGGAGGCCTTGCCTAACTTCCTGTCCAATACATTATTGGATTCATAATCTGCTCCACCAAGATGACACATGCTTTTTTCCTGATTAAACTGTACATGTGTGACAAATGAAGCTAATTTCTGACACAATCTCTAGAAAAACTGGGTTTATCCAGATACTGTGATGCTAAAGACATAAGGCCTGAGTATTACAGTTGGTAAATCTGCTTTTCACAGGGGCACAGGTTAACAAGTCTAAAATTACTTATATGCTAAGATTGAACAATAGAGAAATACATTACACATAATGAGAACCATGTTTTTCACTACAAAAGAAAGAAGATACAAACAAGGGAGGGGAAGTTTAAAGTGAACCCTGCTGGATTCAAGTCACAGAAATCAGTAGAAACTCATGATTTATTCAAACATATATACAAATACAGAAACAAATGTCAATATGGAATATTATACATGAGTATATGTATATACTGTATACATCATTTTTCTAGCTCTGTACACTCAGAAAACCCAGAATCAATGACATCCCAGTGGCAATGACCACAGCTAACACCCAGATCTTGGGTTTTTAAATACCATTTTCCAATAAAAGGAAGTGATTGATTCTAAGTCTGGGGACTGAAGCATCTCATAGTTCTAGGAGGTAAGAGACTGCTTAAAAAAGAAAAAGATATAAGTCAGTAACAGAAGGACAAATACTGCACAATTCCACTTATACAAGGCAAGTAAAATAGTCAAATTCGTAGAATCAAAGAGTGAAATGGCAGTTGCTAGGGGCTTGGGGCAGAAGAAACAGGAGTTACTAGTCATTGGGCAAAAACTCTCAGTCAAACAAGATGAATTAGCTCTAGAGATCTGCTAGACAATATTGTACCTATAGTCAATAATAATCTATTACAGAAAAACTCCAATTTAAAAAAGTAAGGAATGAGAGTAACAGAAAAAACACTATTAGAACATTACAGTAATAGTTGCTATAGGCAATATTCTTTCATTGTTGTTTAGTCACTGAGTAGGGTTCAACTCTTTTGCAACCCCATGGATCATAGCCCACCAGGCTCCTCTGCCCATGGGATTTCAAATTGATCCACAAAATTTTAAGGAGAAACAGGATATTTGCCTAGCCTCAAAGTGTGACTCCTGAAATAATTATTAACTACTGTGGAACTTTGAATATGTCCACAAATTCTTTGATACGCATCCCTCTAGAAGGCGGAGTTTACTTTCCCTCACCTTGAGTGATGGCTGGACTCAGCAGCTCACCTCTAATGGACAGAGTACGGACAGGGGAAAAAAGGCAATTTTACAGTTGTAGAAGCCTGGCAGACACTGCTTTTCCTAAGTGAACAAAGTCAATAACACCAGCATTTGGTCATACTGACATCATGTAACCCATGATATGAGGTAATGAATTACCATCTGAGGTATTCTTCCCCAATATCCATAACCTTAGTCTAATTATGAGAAAACAGACTAAACCAAATTGAGGAACACTCTACACAGTATCCCAACAGCATTCATCAAGGGTGTCAAGGTCACAGAAGACAAGGAAATCCACCCCCACACCCAAAAAAACTGTCACAGGCTAGAGGAGACTAGAAAGATAAGACAAAATGTAAGGCAGTATCTTGGACTGAATTCAGAAACAAGAGAAAAGGATACTCATGGAAAAACGTGGGATATGAAAAAAAGGCTACATGTAGTAAATAGTACTGCACCAACATTAATTTTTTAGTTGTAAAAAATGTACCATGGTTACATAAGATGTTACCATTAGAGGAAGCAGAGAGAAAAATATGTGAGATCTCTCTGTACTATCTTCACAATTTTTCTTATAAATCTAGAATTACTGCAAAAGGGAAAAAGGGGGAAATATGGCCTCACTCAGCAAAGCCAAAAGTTCAGCTTTGAAAGATTAATAAAGCGGATGAACTCCTAGGACAACTGGTCAATAAAAGGGAAATGCAATGAATAATGAAACAAATCAAAAGAAGATCTCTACATAGAACACAACAATACATTGTGGAATAGGTAAAGAAAAGTCAAATAAATGGAGGGATATATCATGCTTGTGAGCTGAAAAAGGTGATGTCAAAGGATATCAAATTCCAAATTGATCTACCAGTTGCGAGGAATCTCACTCAAAATTTCAGCAGGTTTTCCTTTGGAAATGGAAAAGTGATTCTAAAATCTATACAGAAATGTGCAGAGTAAAGGGAAAAGTCTTGAAGAATAACAACAAAGGACTTATATTAACCAAAGTTAAAGCTTCAGTAATTAAAACAGTGTGCTACTGGCATAGTGACAAACTGACAAATGACACAGAAGATAGTCCAGGGACATAAACACACAAAGACGCAGTCCTCTGGCCATAATAAAAGTGAATGTGCAGCGCAGAAAGGAAAGGCCACTATTCTAAACTATGGGTGCTGATTCAATTGAATATCCGTATGGGGAAACATAAGTCTTGATTCCTATCACATACTACCCACAAACATCAGTTTCAGATGAACTGTTGACGTAAATGCTGAAGCTAAAAACATAAGACTTTTATAAGAAAATACAGAGAGTATTTTTATTACATTGGGCTAGACAAACATGTCTTAAATAGATCACAAAAAGCACTAGACAGAAAGGAAAAAATTGATAAATCATGCCACTTTAAAATTGAGAACATCCACTCATCAAAGACATCATTAGATTTTTTAAAGCCACGGATATATGTATTTGCAATACATTTATCTAACAAAAGACTCATCCAAAACATATAAAGAAATCCTATAATCATTAAGTAGAAGAGAGCCCAATAAAATAGGCCAAAGCCTTGAACAGGTGTTTCACAAAAGAGAATATCCAAATTAGCTAAAGTAGATGAAAAGGTGATTGGGTTCATTTAGTCATCATGGAAAAGCAAAGTTAAAAAGTTACGATCAGATACCACCATGCCCCCACTAGAATAGTTATAATGAAAAAGGCAAGTCATGCAAAATGTAGGAGAAGATGTAAATCAACTGAGACTTTTATACACTGCTGCTGGTAAGGGTATAAATTAGTATAACTATGTTGAAAAACCATTTAGCAGTAGCTGCTAAAATGGAACATATGCATTCCTACAATCCAACAATTTTAATTTTACTAAGAACATACTCAGCAGATATGTACACACATGTTCACCTAAACACACGTACAAACATATTCACAGCATCATTACTAGTCATACCCCAAAATTCAAATAACTTGGATGTCCATCAATAGTAAGATGAGTCTTCATAAAAATACAATTGCATGATATGGAATCAAATAAATCAGAGACACACAAATATATAATTTGAAGTTCAAAATGAGGTAAAACTGATCTAAGGCATAAGTCAGGATAGGGGGTATTCTGTGTCAGGAGAGTGATTGGGGGGAGACATATTAACTGGAAGAGAGCATGAGGGTGGCATGCTGATAATGTTCTGTGTTTTGATCTGGATCTGATTCGACAAGCGTGTTCAGTTTGTGAATATGTACCATGTGATACACTTATGATTTGTGCATCTTTCAAAATGTATGTTATACTCATTAATAAGGTTTACTGAGAGACAAAACGTTATATATATGCCCCTAGAAGGCATGTTATTATAAATAGGTTAACAGAGAGATATGAGCCCTGTCCAACACACATTTTATTGACCAAATGGTATCCAAGAGATTGAATATGGAGCCAGGCAGAGGAAACAAACTGGGAGGAAATAAAGATCCCCAATCAGCTGAGACGAAAATCTCTGATTAGTGCAACTCCTTTTGGTGAGCAGCCTCAGTTGTCCCACCTTTTCCATTTCTCTCTTTTTCCATCTCTAGCTCTTTTGCACAGGAACAGGGTTGGAGAGAGACAGCATACATTGGACTCACCCCATCCTGAACTGTGTTTCCTAACCACCTCACCAAGTCAGGATGCCAAATCCAACAAGAAGCTTTCTGGGAAAGCAGTGCCAGGAAGACTACCTCTAAAGACCAGAGGAAAACAGAGGCAGATGACCCATGTGTCCACCAAAACCCTTTGTGAGGTAAATAAATGTGAAGACATTGGGAAAACATGTCCTTTTTGTCAGTAAGAAACTTAAGGCCCTGTCCTTCACCCTGCTATCAATCAAAGTATCTCAGTGATTTCATCTCCAAATAAATATCGCTCTGATGACACTTGTGTCTTGCCTCTGAACCATAAAGTCAAGATTTAAGAACAATGTGGTGCAGGAAGCTTGGGGATTCATTAGGATCATCTGAATGTGTCCTCGTTGGTGCTCTAAGCTCTGATTTAATGCCAAGTTCTTTCTAATGAGGGAATGCGCAGAACCACGTGACTGGCCTGTAGAAACCGGCCTTAGTCAAGTGTGTCAACTGAGTTGACCCTCTGTGACTTCCTTCAGCCATCTGTCTTTAAAGTGTCCCGTCCATTGTCTGACCTCCTGTGGCACTTCGTGAGTCAGAATATTCCAGGAATGGAACTACTTCCTGAGTTACCACTATGCTGCTGACCATTTTGAATCCTCATTTGGCGTTTGTTGATGTAACTTCCTGGTCATGGCCACTCTGGGTATTTTTCCAGACCATGCTCAGGGTCGACTTCCCTACAATGCCCTTCCAAGCATCCCTTCCCCCACCCTGTTCCTCCCCACAACACCTGTACCCCTTGGACACAGTTCTATCACTGCTCACAGGATGGCATCATTCCTTTAGTGGCTTTCTCCCCTCCTAGACTTTGACCTTTACAAGGGTGGGGACAGTAACTTATATATCATGTTATCCACAGCTCCCTGCACAGTACTTAGCATCTTTATCGCTCTGATAACACATGTAATACAAGGCAATATAAAATTCACATCTTAGAGAAACACAGAATGTAGACAACGAACTTCCCCCAGAATCTTTCTGTCACAAGATAACCACTGCATATTTTGTCAACAGTGTATCAAAACAACAAGTTATTAATAACTATAGTTTATCCTGAAGATGAAATCATTGCCTACATGCTGTTTTGCAAATTGCTTTTACCACTAAGTAGTATGAGACAGGATTGTATGAGACACTTCCTTGATGAAACACATGGCTCCACCTCACTGATTTTAACAGCTTCATAGTATTCCATCATAGAGAGCTCCTATAGTTTACTTACATTCCTCTTCGGAAGGACTTTTACATTATATCCCATTTTCCTTGTTATACAAACAATAAGACTATAAGCTTTTTTGTGCATCTCTCTTTGTGTTCATAAGGGAGTATTTTTCTGGGCTACATTCTAGAAGTTGAAGTACTGAGTCCTTACAGTTTTCATTTCTTTCTTCAGAGAACTGGTGTGGTGTTCGCAGCCAACAGTGCCCCAGAAATGATTGCTGACTGACCAAACAACAGAAGTCAATAAAAGAAATGGTCCTAAAAATATAATTTCTGTACCATTGCTAACGCGGCTTTAGGAAACTGGCCCCTTGTGTTGGATATGGTCCCTTAATACAAGCATACATGTGACAAATTCCTCCCCATTAGGCTAAAGACAAAGATGAGGTCTTAATTTAATTTGTTCATTCAGCAAATATTCCAGGCCTACCCTAAGCCAGAAGCAGGGGATGGAATTGCCAGCAGTAATTTCTATAAAAAGTTGATGACTCCAGCAGAAATACTGAGCATCATTTACTAGCTAATTTCCCTTTATGCCTCGTTTGCCAGGAAGTTCAATACTCAGTGCTGATAAGAACTCTGGCTTCAGATTTCTGCTACATGGAGTTAGTTGCCCTTTTTAGTTTTCATTGCATTGCTTTGCTACATTTTTTAACCCATATTTCTATCATTCTACAGAAACTGAACTCAAATTCATATCAAGGGTCATAATGATAACTGCTTTATAAAGAATTTACATGTGTCATTTAATTTAATCCTTAATTTTTAAAAGTTGCTATGAAGGTCAGACAGAGATGATCACTGTCATCTCAAATTTTCAGTAAACTGAGGATCAGGAAGATTAAGCAACTCACCCAAGACACTGCAGCCAGGAAAACACAGCTTTGAGAACCTAACTAGGGTCTCATAATTTTGTAACTGAAAAAACAAAAATGAACTTATACACTGAGTCATATGAACACCTGAATCCTTCTTTCCCCTTTACAGGTAAGTACACTCACCTTCTCTCACCTGGGCATCCACATCCTCTAAATAATCAAGAAGTTCTTAGGGGAGAGGCAGAGGGAGCAGAAAGTTGCCTTAGTTTCTAACGAGATAAACACTGCCCTCCCCGCCCACCACCACCACACACCACACTCTTCAACTGTGATTTCTCACTTTGCACCGTAACACAGCTATTTCTCTATCTCTTATGGCTCCTTCTAATTATTCCAGAATCTTCCAGAAATGTTAAATCACATGACAGAAGGAGTGAAGGAGGAGGTTGAGGGAGGGGTTATGTAGGAAGGATGGGACTGGGGGTGAGGGTGGAGAGAGAAAGTAAAAGAAAATGTAACTGATGTCCCAGTGTCCATACTAAAGCCCTTCCTTTTCTTCTTTGCTTTGCTATTTTGATGGAGTGGGAGGAGGATAGTTTTTATGCTGCGGCAAAACAAATAGAACTGTGAGCTAACATTTCACAATTTATGTAGCGATTTCCTGTCATTTTGAAAATCTATTAGAGAGGCAACAGTTAAAATTTTTTCCTCCCAGGAGAGTTTAGGAGGCGTACACCTGTCACCCTCCCTGCATCGTGAATTTATGACCCAGATCCTGGGCATTTCACAGGTTGGTTTCTATTGATTTTCTCTACCAGCCTCTCTGAATATTTGACTCAGGGCTTTTCCCTGCTCACCCCTGGTATCGTTCATCTGTTTCCTTGGAGCTTGCTTACCTGACTCTCCAATGACTTTTGGAACCACAGATCATTCTCTAGATGAGACCTTCAGGTGTGTTGTGTTCATCCGCTCCCCAGCTGATGATAATCCCTGGTACCATGGTGCCCTGTGACCACTGCCCACTGCCCCAGCTCTGTAGACACTGGTACCAGTGGTGGTGGTGAATTTTATGTGTCAGCTTCTCTCTCATTCTCTCTCGTCCACTTTGAAGTGGTTTCAGACCACCTGTTATTCAGAGTCCCAGCTGATGGAACAAGTGCTTGAACTTCTGTGAATCCTCCATTGCAGCTGAAGTGGTAACGTTCTTTAGGCAAGGGACGCTCAGAGTCGAGAACAACTTGAGCTAGTAGTTGATGAAATTTCCAAACTGTATCTCTCTGGGACAGACCTGTGCTCTGAGCACCAGTCTCACACATCACCTGCCTTCTCGACAGCTCCACCTGGATGACTCAGAACAGCTTCAGCTTCACAGGTACGAAAGTGAACTGGCTTCTTCATCTCCCACCGTCTTCAGTCCCCCATCTCAGGAATTGGCATTTCTGTGCATTCAAAGAAATGCTGGAGTCATTCTGACACCTCCTTCTCCCTCAGTCGTGAATTTTACCTGCTGGATATTTCTCCAACTTATTCACTACTCTCCCACCTCATTGCTGCCATCTCTTTCATACCACCACAGTCTCATGACTCAGATACTCTTGTGGCCTCCTGGCTGGTCTTCCTCCTCCTCACTCTTGACTCTCCTCAAAAAGCTTCCAAACAACCGGAATAAGCAAAGAACCGAAGAAATTCCTGGTGTCTATTTCACTTTTCGTGTGATAATCTTTTAAGAACCTTTTCTTCCCTCTTTCCAAAAATTGCACAGGTCTTTTGGGGATATTAAAATTTTTCCAACTCTTTGGCAGCATCAGCGCAGTTCTACAATTCATTGCTGTCAACTGAAAATGAGAAATGTCCAAACCCAGCTGCCAAGCCAGAAAGTCAGCGCAGCGGGGTTCACACCAGTCCAATGTTTCCTGAGCTCAGGGCTGCTGAAGGTAATAAGACCACGTGACAAACATCCAGACGCATCCTTTCCACAACCAGCATCCACGCCGCCACTGTCGCCTGGACAGATCAAACACTTAACTCCTAACACAAAGCTGCTACCCAAGGTACCGTTATAACTACCTTCATGTACCCACAGTGGTGGCTACTTCTAACTATGAGATTCAAAGAAAAGTGTATAAAAGACAGCTGGGGGCAAGCCTGGTGCCCACCCGGAAAGTCAAGTTGAGTAACATCATTGTTTGGTTTCCACAACACCTCCTGCATATTATCAAGGACACAGAAAGTCTTGTACTTCATTTGGCTTCTCTGTAGCCATTGCCCACAGAGGACTCCTTTTCTGCAGGCATTTCTTAAAGAATTGTCTTGAGCTGTGTAGCTGCATGGAAGAAAACTGCCCTTATGTTTTCCATCGAAGTATAGACCACAAGCTTTAGAATCACGGGGTAGAGGGAGCTTGTGAAAATGTAGATTTCCCAGCCCCATTCGGAACCTCTGAGGAAATTAAAATAAATCCACCAATGGAGAGTAACAAGGGACCAAGAGTGTAAGAGGCACGGATGTGGGAGAGGGGAGAGGCAGAGTGCTCAAGGCAAGGGAAAGGAACACGGAAGATTCTACATGCAGACATGCTTCAGAGACTAGAAGGGGGCCTGTGTAAGGGGAGGTGGGTGAGAAGGAGACCAGAGAGGATGGGGAGGGAAGGCACGGGCTGGCCAGAAGACGGTGAAGGGCAGGGAAGCCTGGTGTGCTGCAGTTCATGGGGTCGCAAAGAGTCAGACATGACTGAGAGACTGAACAACTGGAAGGGAAAGAGGGGCAGCTTTCAGAAAAAGAAAAAAGTGTCCTTCAAGATGGGGGTCTTCCCTGTACTGCCCCTAGTTGCAGATCCCCAGTATTGCTGCCACTGGTGGATACCAAGGGCCTGGAAAAAGCATCCAGTTGGTCATTCAATAGGCATTTATTGAGCACATGCTCTGGGCCAGGCCCTTGGCTAGATGCTAAGGAGACAAAACATGATAGACACACAAATGACATGCAAGTGAGAAGAGAGAACGAAAACAAACCAGCACACACATGAGCAAGTTACATGGAGAAAAAGTTAGGACTCCAGGGGAGACAGAGATGGAAGAGAGGGTCGCTGGAGGCTGAGTGTTTGCTTGAAGTCAGGGAGGACTGCTCAGAGGACAGGAAAGCTGGGGCAAAACCTGGAGGCCATGGAGAAGGCAGCTCTCAGCAAAGGAAGCAGAAAACATATCACTGGCACCCAGTGGACACTTCAAGGAGCCATTTCCAGGCATGCAAGGTGAAGGGAGACAACTGACAGATGTAAGGAATTATCACAAGGCAGTTCGGCCTCATCCATGTGTCTGGCAGTGTGCATCAGGTACATGCGTATTTGCAAATAAGATGTCCCATGTTCCTTCCATGGCTGGAGTGCCCATCTGGCTATGTTTAGCAATTCCAAGGCAGATCCAGGGCACGCAAATAAATGGCCAGATGAACATATCAACCCAGGTCACAGGCCACAGAAAACCTCCTGCACTGACATCAAGCTTTCCTGCTCTTCTTCATTCTGAAGGTAGCATCACCTGTTTTATGAGGGAAACCTCTTGGACACCCACAGGGAGCACGGCACCCTTCCCTCCAAAAGATCTGGAGCAGAGACAGAGCTCCCTCTCATTTTACAGTGAGCTTGGGGCTGGATTGATGCTGGGTCAGTGCGCCCCATTAAGGTTGCCATGGTTACACCAGGCCCATGGTACCTGGACTTTTGATGTACTGGATACAGGGGCAATAGCTGCTCTGCTTCTCCTATAATTTGCCAGGGAAGTGGCGGAGAGGCTTAAGGTAGAAATGCTAGATGGGACCCCAGGATATGGAGAGACTACAGGTGGGTAGGGCACACCTCTTATCACTGAAAAAGTAAGACCCTTCCCTAAATCCACTAGCCTATGAGCAGCCAGGAGGGCAGGGACCCAGGCTGCTAAATTGTGGTCTTCTCCAGCATGTAAAACAGACCAGGCACATAACAAGCTCAATCAATGTGACTGATTCATTTTGTGACACAGAAAAATATTTGCAAAAGCATTCAAACGAAGAACCCACCTTGGGCTCTACCTTCTACAGAAGCCAAGGAGGTAATGAGGAGGTTCCAAGGGAAACTGTGTGCCTCTCACTGCAAACTGGAGATCAAAGAGAGTGAAGTTTCTCCAGAGAAGAGGAAGGCTCTGAACATGTGGGCAGGGAAGCAAGTCAGTGTCAGCCCTCCAAGTGGCAGACATTAGGATAGTGTTAGATGCACAAGAGGCTTTTTTTTTTGGGGAGGGGGGAGGGATATACCTGTAAAGGATAAGAGGAGAGGAAGCAGGAGAGGGAGAGGAGAGCTTTCAGAGCACGATGCAGACCTAACAAACAGGAGAAGAGGCAGGGGAAAGGAAATGAGGTTTCAGGGTAGCTCTGGCAAAGCCTTGGCCAGACTGATGGAGAGGCTCCAAGAAAAGGCTGTCTATTAGAAGGGTCCCATGCTGAGGAGGAGTGGCCAGCTCCAGTGATCCCACAGCAAGCAGTCATGAGCCGGATACACCCAGAGGAAATGTGGTCTCACCATGAATATGGTGTGGAATCCAAAGTGAGACAGGTGTCTGCCCCCTGCAAGGAGATCTGAGCCTCCATGACCACCCAGCGTGGGGGGATATTTGAGATGGGTAAGGAGTCTGGAACCAATATGTCTGGAGGTGTGGGGAAAGTCTTCATGCCACAAAGGCAAGATGAGGAGGTGACTGGGAGGCTGGGCCTCTCCAGTCTGGTTGCCTACCCAGTGTCTGCTCTGCCCTTCCTGCTTAAACCCAGAAACACTCCAGACTCCGTTGCAGCTAGAAGTGGCCATGTGACCCAATTCTGGCTGGTGAGATGGAGGCAGAAATCTACTGAAGGTTGACAAAAAGGGACCAGCGCAACTGGCATGTCTGTGACGGATGGTCTCCTCCCTTCTCCTCCTGGAACAGAAGACCTGAGGCCTGCAGGGGACAGTCCTCTTATTACCACAAGGTGATAAGCCTGAGGAGGATGAAAACCACATGCTTGAAATGGCAGACCACAAAGACAGAGAAAGTCTGGAAAACTGACACCAGGATGGAGCTGCTGCAAGTGAGAAGCTCACCTCCAGAATTCTTGTTAAGAGAGAAAAATAAACTCCCACGCAGTTTAGGCATAAGAGTCAAGCTAGCACTCCACGCAGCCAAGCCAGAGTCCTGAATAATCCAGAGAAGATTCAGATGGAGGGTAAACAGTGGACCTCCTTGTGTTTAGACAAGACATTCAGTAAAATTCCTTCTGCAGTGTGGTTGTATAGTCTTGGGTGATGGGGGTTTCTAAAGGGAAGTGGGTGTGACAAAGCTGCTTTTTTTTTTTAACTTTTTATTTGGTATTGGAGTATAGCCGATTAGGAGCTTCCCAGGTGTCTCAGTGGTAAAGAATCCACCTGACATGTAGAAGATGCAGGTTCAATCCCTGAGTCAGGAAGATCCCCTGGAGAAGGAAGTGGCAATACACTCCAGTATTCTTGCCCGGGAAATCTCATAGACAGAGGAGCATGGCAGGCAGTCCATGGAGTCACAAAGTGTCAGACATGACTTAGTGTCTAAACAATAACAATAGCCGATTAACAAACAATGTTGCGATGGTTTCAGGTGAAGAGGGAAGGGATTCAGCCATACATATACATGTATCATTCTCCTCCAAACTCCCCTCCCATCCCAGCTGCCACATAACATTGAGTAGAGTTCCCTGCGCTATAAAGTAGGTCCTTGTTGGTTATTCATTTTAAAACTGCTCTGTTTTTAAAGCACACACTTTAAAAAAAAAAATTTGTTTTTAAAGGGCAAGAGAAGAGGTTGTCCCAAAGAACCAGCGACCTGCCCTGTAAATTAACAACTCCCAAAGCCTGCCCTACAAAGCCGACAAAGATTGCCTGTAGTTTGCAACCTAAGTGCAGAAAAAAATCACAGACACTCTACTATAACCTACATGTTAATCTCAACATTGTATGATTTCATCCCCAGGCCACTCTTAGGCCCACGCCCATCACCCATGAGGATGGACATTAGTACAATCTCAGGACTCTTTCCCCTTTGGGCCCAGGGACGGTTTGGTATCCTCCCTGCCCTCAGGCAGCCCCTTGCCACTCTGTTGAGGTTGGCCCTTGAAGTGAGATCTATTTACCTGGCTGAATGTCATCTGCAAACTTGAAAATTTTAGGCCACAAAACAGAAAGTTGAAAGATATCATATCTCAGACTTAGGACAAATTTCCCCTAGGGATCTCTAGAATAGCCTTTCAGATACCAGTGAACATGAAACAGGTGCCCAAAACCACCCACTCACTCTGTCCAACATTAGACAGTGGTCCATGCGACTCAGTCCTTCACCTGGTCACAGCAGGAACTGCTACTTCTGAAACTCTGGGAGGAGGACTACCCAAAACCGCCACCCTGACAAACACTGCACATTCGCGGGGATGGAAGAGAGATTTCCAGGCCACACTTGACTTGTCAGCATGTCAATTTCAGAATGTCAGCAGAAACGTTCACTTACCATCACTGCTCTGCGGGTCAAGTGCTAGAAATCTGATCAGTCCTCCGTGTTCTTTGAAGGCATGGCTCATGGTTCAGAAAATTAATTAAGGCCTCCAGAGGATAAAGAAAATTCTCATCTTCCAAAAATGAAACCAACTGCCCTCCACTCTCCTCACATCCCCAGGAGGCTTACATGGAGTCAACCTTCTCATCAAAGTACAAGTTCCACATCCTTTTCCAGTTGCCACAACAGGAAGAAGCTCCCCATGGTCCTTTCCAGTTGTTTCTTCAGTCTGGAGAAAATAGATTTGATTAGCAATCATGTAATTACATTTCCAATTCAATGACCATTATCACTAGATGGGGTGACCTTAGAGCTTCAAAGGTGAAGTCCAAATGACAGTGAAGAGTTTGGTAAAAGGCATGTCACTGGTGATGGAGGGAGGCTTTATGAGTTATCACAGTCACCATCTGGTCGTATGATGGAGTTCTATCCTTTGGCAGACTTTTTTTTTTTTCCTTTTTATCAGGGGGGGCGGGTGGTGGTGGGAGGGCAGGGTAGATAAAAAGACAGAATATTTATTTGGGAAACAATAGTTTCAAAATTATCTCCTGAATTCAGAATCTACGGGCCAGTATATACACCCTAAGCAAACACGTGTTGTTTTAATCACTCAGTTGGGTCCAACTCTTTGTGACCCCATGGACTATAGCCTGCCAGGCTCCTCTGTCCATGGAATTTCCCAGGCAAGACTACTGGGTTGCCATTTCCTTGTCTAGGGGATCTTCCAGCCAAGGATCAAACCCTTGTCTCCTGCACTGACAGGCAGGTTCTTTACCGCTGAGCCACCTGGGAAGCCCAATCAAACAGGTGAGGTCTTCATTAATTGCTCACTTATTAAATAAAACTTTTAACTAACTGACTAAGTGGAGTAGTGCATCTCCCATGCTTTCACGGTAAGAATCACTTGGAGTGCTAGAGATTAATTCCATTAATTAACACATTGGGCCTGAGATGGGCCAGTAATTTTAAATTTTACAAATTCCTCTAGATGATTTTAACGATCAAAGAAATTTGGGGAACACTGAAGAAACGTGCTTTTCTGCTTCCTTTGTAGATTTTAAGACTTGAACACCAGGTCTCAGAACGACCCAGTCCAGTTCTAGGAAAGGAAAGTAAGTCTTCCAAACATTTGGTTTGGTGTTTCCTAGAAGACACTGTTTCTCATTTCCATTTCTGGCCCACTTTTTCTAAATCAGGTTTTTTTTTTTTTGGAGGGTCCATCTTCCTTGATGCATAGCAATCTAATCATTTTTTTAAATTGATTTAATAAGATTGTCACATTTAATTAAATAACCTTTGCTTGCTTTTGTCTTGTTCCCTTTTCCCCTGAAACTTGTGTTAAGAAGTTAGGGTGCTTTGCATAGATTCAATATTCAGGCTTTTCCATCTTACATCTCCTACTGATGACTCCATGTAGATCAGCCCAGATCTCATCATTTTCTTTAAAGGGTCCCACTCCCTTTGACCTCCCGGTCAAGATAATATCTCCTTCGTCCAAGGTCATTATCTTAGAAACGTAGTAGATGAAGAAGTGAAAGTCGCTCAGTTGTGTGTGACTCTTTGCAACCTCATGGACTATAGAGTCTGTGGGATTCTCCAGGCCAGAATGCTGCAGTGGGTAGCCTTTCCCTTCTCCAGGGGATCTTCCCAACCCAGGGATCGAACCCAGGTCTCCCACATTGCAGGCAGATTCTTTACCAGCTGAGCCATAAGAGAAGCCCAGATGAAGAAGAGGGATGGAAAAAATCATGGAAGATGTTTCACTCTCTTGTTTGAGTTCACATTGGCCTTGAGCCAGAGCTTCAGGTTGTGAGGGTCAGGGATCTTCTCTTTAGGTACGAAGGCACTGATGGGGCAGGAGGCCATGAAGCTCGTGGCCCGGGTCCGGGCAGGTCTTGCACTCGCCCTGCACATTGCTGGAGGTCACGTGCAAGCATAGAAATAGCCGGTCATGTAGTCCATAGTTGTGTCCTCCGTGCCAAGGCTTGCCCATTTCCGCGTCTGACTAGAGCTCTTGGTGTAGGCTGCACCTGTAGGCCGCACAAGGACCAGCGAGCCCTCGGGGTGCAGATGCTGAGGCTTCAGGAAGAGCTCCGGCTCGCTTAGCATCTCTTCAACATGGCCTCAAGGTACCTGCCCACACACACGATGCTCAACCCCGACTCCCAGGATCTGGACAGAGGCCTGGTGGCATCCACGCTTCCACCCGTGGCCCCCAGAGACACTAGAACTCTGCCTGACTGGCCACTGGACACTGCTGGCTGCCCAGAGAGGACCAGCTACCTCAGAGCACTGTCCCACTGCCTCTACTGGGTGCCCGGCGCTCATCCCCCTGGGAACTGCTGTCCAGAGACTACCTCGGGGCTGCCTGGCCTCGGGACATGGCCTGGTTCCCAGAGAGATGTGGAGGTTCTGGCCACAGCCTCTCAGGTCACCATCAGGCCTGCAGCAGCCCCAAGCAGGGCCTACAGACTTTGCCTAAAAACAAACTTACCTCTATTAAGTTGAACAGATGAAATTAGGAAGAGAGAGGCAAACAGAAGCTGGTCCCATAGAAAAGGGGCTTAAAAGCAGGCGGCACAAAAGGCAGGCTGCCGTGTTCTGCTCTCTCCTCGCCATCTCCCACCCCTCCTATCAATGCCCAGATGGCTAAGAGACCCATCACCACGCACAGAAAGCCTCAATTCCAACTGGAACTCCCGCCTCCCTCCTCAGGACTTAATATCCTAGCCATTTGCCTCACCTGCTTGGTTCCAGCACTAACTGCCCATCATTGACTTAATTACCTCCTTCACAACTTGAACGAGGCTGTTTCACCTGTGCTATTATCCAGTGGGGAATCTTGTGTGTTAACTTGGCTGGCAAAGCAGCGGCCCCCAGTTACTCAAACTCTAATCTAGGTGAAATCTGTGCTTGTCGTTTAGTCGCTAAGTCGTATCCAACTCTGCGACCCCATGGACTGTAGCCACCAGGCTCCTTTTTGCCCTTGGGATTTTCCAGGCAATACTGGAGCAGGGTGCCATCTCCTTCTCCAGGGGATCTTTCCCGACCCAGGAATCAAACCCACTTCTCCTGCATGGCAGGAGGATTCTTTGCCACTGAGCCACCAGAGAAGCCCAAAAGCTTCTGTAGATATGATTAAAATCTGTAATCAGTTGGCTTTAAGTAAGGGAGATTATTCCAGATGATCTGGGTAGATCAATTCAATCAGCTGAAATACTTAAGAGCAGAGCTGAGGTTTCCCAGAAGCAGAAGGAATTCCCTCTGCAGAAGCAGGTTCAGACCAGCCCGACCTCCCTGACCACCCACCTATGGATTCCAAACTCACCTAGCCAGACCCACACTTATGTGACCCCCTTGCAGCGAATCTCAATACAGATCTCCTACTGCCTCTGTTTATTTGGTTGAACCCTGACTGATATATATGATAGATCTAATTAAGAATGTTTTCTTTTAAACCACTCACTTTCTTTTGCTAAAAGAAATTTATTTTGTATACAACATGTATATGCCTACCATAAGTAAAAAACCAGGGCCACCTGCCAAAATGGAAAGAAACCATAAAGATAAATACAATAAAAACAAAAGCAATGCCATGGAATTCCAGCTGGATGCTATCGCCTGCCAAAGGCTCTGAGCATGAGGTCCATCCTGCTAGTGTCAGAAAGAAGATGAGAGAGTGGTGATTTGGTGCTGGGATGTGCCTACATCAAGGACAAAGTCTCAGAAAGATGCTGATCAGACAGACGCAAAGGGGAATACACTTTTCACCACGTGCTCCCTGTCATTTAATCCTACATCCGTGTACATCCCATCTCTCCTGTGCAGTCAGAAGTCTCCATCCAGCACTGCGGATACACACTGCGGGTTGTGAAAGGGCAACTTGGGAGCACACAGATCTCCTTCCTGGTGATTACAGAGTGTCCACAGCAACTGGTCTTGGTTTAACTGCAGGGAGTTGCCAACCCCAACCACAGCAGGGACAGTGGACTTAAACCACCTGCCTCATCTTTCCTATGCACCCGAAGAACAGAGACCCACAGGAGGCTCCCTAGTGACCTATTAGAGTGGCAAGTTCATGAACCTTCCCCACTTCCTAAGGAACTCTCTCTGCACCTGTCTGCTTTTCCAAGGTTCTTTGGGGCAGATTCATTGTGTACAGTAATCAGATTCACAGCACACAGCAGAGCTCTTTTCCAATCCCCCACCTGTGTCACTGGATTCCTTCCTGTTTGACAACTGATTCTAGGTGCTCATCAATAACCCATAGGAAGCCAAGCCAATGAAAAGACACAAGAGATGCTCCTGAGTCAGGGACAGTAATACATTTGGTCAGGCCCGAAATAGGCCAAATAATGGAAAGAAACTGGAGTTAGGTTCAAATTCCAGTTCTGCACCTCCCAGTGGAGAGATCTTGAATCAAATTACATAAATTCTCTGACCCTTAGTCTCTTCACCTACAGAATGGACCAGATAATAGAACTGTGGTTGATACCTGATATTTTGTCTTCTTTGGGTTAAAGGGCCTGGATTTTCTTTGGGAATACCGTCCCTTCTCAGTCTCAGTCCATATGCTATGGATGGGGTAAACTTTACTGCTCCCCCTAAAGTACCTGGTATACATACATGATCCGGCTCTGGCCACTCAATCTAGTCTATCTCCCTGGTTCAGGTTTACAAACGAGCATGCAACCAAAGGTAGTCCACTCAGAGTGACTGCTGCAGCCACCGAGCCAAAGCACCTTCTTTCTTCTACTTGGGTCTCTAGGCTGGGAGGATATGAGGCAGAGTCACTGGTGGCCTTCACCTCATGGGGAATTTCTGCTGAGAACAAAGTCAATATAAAGGAAGGCAAAGCAGCATGAGGAGGAGGAAGAGGTCCAATCATATTATTTGAGCATCTGGATCCAGCCAGACCTAAATGTATCCGATTTATCACAAAAACTTTTTTTTTCAGCATCATTAGGCAATAAAACTAGGTTGAAACGAGCTAAGTTGAGTTACTCTCACTCACATCCTCACCAGACAACTACACCTCCTAAGAGGATATGAAGATCACATCAGATGCTATAAAATCACTGAGCACAACTTGATGCACAATAAACATGCGATAAACACTAGCTGTGGTTTTGGAGGGTCTCAATGGAAATAAAGCACCTAAAGTACTTCTCTAATTGCTCACGCAGGGTGAGCATTTATTCAGTAATGATGATTGTTATTTCTCCATAGTAACCTCCTTAAGCACCAGTTCATTCATCGAGCAGCCCTACCAGCCAGCAGGCTCACTTGAGCATACTGCGAAGCCCCATATTTTAGGCTCCAGAGATAAAAAGTTAGTAAACCAAAACACTATTATTGTAGGTGGCAAAGCTCACTGTAGTCACCACTCAGTTCTGTGTGACATGGTGGACCTCGGCAGACCTACTCTAAATGGGAAAGTCATTTTGCTACTGATTAAATCAAGACAAGCTCTGAAAAGTAACCATGGGACTCCTGAAGAAGCTAAACTTTTTCAAAAGGAAAAAAAGCGGGGGGCCAAGGAAAAATTCATCTTTTTTCTAAAATCTAGATTTAGACACTGCCAAGAGTTATGCATGACACACAACCCCACTACATCTTGATGACAAGAAAGATTTAATAATTACTCTTTTTATTTAAAGGCTGATGTACTTAACCATTCTTCCAAAAATACCAGTCAAACAGGGAGAGGGAGGAGCAGATGGAAAGTGACAAAAATGTATCAACTGGCCCACATCATTTCACAACAGCAGTCAGAAGAAGCAGCCAGTCTCCCAGTGGTAGGACTACCATCTTTAGATCCAACCACCATTGGCAGGTTTCACCAGTACCTGCTGCAGATAAGTCCCATGTTTTAAAAGACAAGAAAATCTGATAAGAGAAAACATTATGGAATGAATGTTGCTGGATAAAATCTTTTCAAATAATTTTTTGAAGGCTTCTGAATTCTCCCAAGGTCTATGTTATCAGCAGGCAATTTGTGACCTTGACTTTATCTTGTGGGGGTAAAGGCAGGAGAGAGGTAAGAAATTAGTACTATTGAGTAGCTACCATGTAAGTTCTCTCCTCTAATCTTCACCCCCATCTCATAAGATACATAGATAGTAGCCCCACTATAAAGATCTTGAGTTCTAAATAGCTAAGCAATTCAGGTCACAATGTCTAAAGCTAAGCAATTAGAAACAACAAGGACAGTCTTTGTCAGATTCCAAAATTTGTATGCCTACCCTTGGACCCCTTTTCTTTCCCTTTCTCCCAATTACTTTCTCTCTCCTTTTATTCCTTTTCAATAAGAATTGGAGCTTAGTGAGAATATGAAGCAGGTCTATTCTGTCCAAAAAAATATCTGAGGAAGGACACAGGAAAGCAAGAAAGATAGTTGAGGGACTTCCCTGGTAGTCTAGTAGCTAAGACTCTGCGCTCCCAATGCAGGAAACCTGGGTTCAATCCTCAGTCAGGAACTAGATCCCACATGCCACAACTAAAGATCCTGCATGCCTCAACAAAGATTGAAGATCCTGGCACAGCCAAATAAACAAAAATAAATAAATATAAAAAAGAAGGAAAGTTGGTCTACCAAGCCATTGATCCACAAAAGGAGCCCCAAACCTGGGTAGATCAGCGCTATTTGAATGACCTTCCTCTGTTTTTGTCTTTCAACCCTTTGAAGTCCACAAGGAGTCTATGCTGATTAGAACTTTCCAGTCAAGCAAAATCTAAAAAACAGAGGAATGAGCTTGAAGTTATCATAACTGCTAATGTTTTTTTGACCTAAATGCTTACCATCTGCCTAGCTTCTTTTTTAACCATTTGATTTACATTAACTCAGAGAACCTCCATAGCAATGCTATAAGGTAAGTACTATTAACACCTCCACTTTACAGACGAGTAACTAGGCCCAAAGAGATGAAGCCACGTGACCGGGACTGTCCAGCTGATAACTGGTCCAAACCAAAGCAGCTGGCTCTGGAGCTCATGTGGAAATCCACCACTTGAGTCCTCAGTGGGTAAGCGTGTCCCATAAAGTATGTTCATCCTAGACTTCAGGGGCATCTGGACAAGAGGACTTTGTCTGAAGAAACATGGAGTTCAGGAAAGGAGAAGAGATACAGAGTTGCCCACAACCCCTCCAAACAGAATAAACCAGTGTCAGGATGGAGAAGGGGCTTCCTCTACACCCGTCCTTTAAAACATCCCCTTTGCCCAGTCCCCAGAGATTCACGTGGATTTTGGCAATGGAACGGAAAATTAAAGAGCCATTAAAATGAAAACTGCTGGAACTCTGGACAGACTCAGACACTACCAAAGGCAGCACCTGGATGCAAGCATTGTCCTCCACCTCCTGGGTATTGTTCAGTTGAGCACAGACGGCAGACAGCAGGGGCAGCCAGAAAATGGGAGGCAGAGCCGCCACTCTTGGCATCCCCTAAGATGGAAAAACCAGAGTGGCAGAGATGGAAAGATGCCTTGGATTACCAAGAGGCAAGCAGACGTGTTCAGGAGTCTTTTTGGTGGGGAGAGAGGGGCGGTGGCTGGCATCTCTATAGAACAAATGAGACAGAGACACAGAAATTCTTCTTTGTGGCTATCATCAAGACCCTACTTTACCCTAAATTGGTATAATCTAGAAAGAACAGCCATCTTTACCCAGAAAAAAATTAACAACAAATTAGAATCAGACAGGCACATATGCACATGTACACGCACACGGGGTTGGTATGTGGGTATATGAATAGACATACATGTACTCATGTTTCATTTATCATTTTAACAAACACGTACATTTTCTCCCTCCCTGAATCACTGAGTTGTTTGAAAAAATAGAGAAGAAACTCAACTCTTGGAATTTCTTCAGATTTCAGAACAGAGAGCTTCTTAGAAGAGTCATTCAAGAGAGAAACACTTGGAGCAAACCTCTGGGACAGACTCATAAAATGCATCTTGCCTGTTTTCAAGATCCTGCAGCATCTACCCCTGCCCCCCATTCCTACCACCCTCTTCCTCACCGCCACACATGCTGCTCCTTCAGTCCTCAGGGTACCTGCTTCACCTCCCCAGGAAAGCGCCAGTCACTCAGTCTGTCAGACTCTGCGGCCTCACGGTCTGAAAGCTGCCAAGCTCCCATGTCCTTGGACTTCTCCAGGCAAGAATACTGGAGTAGGTTTCCATTTCCTTCTCCAGGGGATCTTCCCAACCCTGGGATTGAACCCAGGTCTCCTGCACTGCAGGCAAGTTCTTAAGCAACTGAGCCACCAGGGAAGCCCCAAGCTACTTGTAAATCCCTTTGGCTAAGACTGGCTTATTTACTTATTTCACTCCCATCCTAGTGCCCAGAAAACAGAGATGAACCCCCAAATCTTAAATCAACACTTGAAGGTTGAGATTTGAGAAGCAGACCCCTGATATCAGCTGTCTCCGTGTCATCCTGTCCTCTTGCCTGCTTCACCCTTGAGAGTCACAGTCTCCAATTCTGGAAGGATCTGTGGAGATGGGGTGAGCTGGAAACCAAACCAAGTCAGAGAAGCAGTGTTGAAAGGTACTATGAAGGTCTCTTGTACCATTGTTCATTCAGCAAATGTTAACTGAGCACTTAGAGAATGCCAGGAAATTCTTAAAATCCAGTGGAAGGTGAAGCAATGAGATTAGTTTACTTCCACAGTGGTCAATTAAATTATTAGAAATTTCATTCATGCAATGAATCAAAATCTTCCCCCTGATAACTTATATCCTTTGATTTGGATATTAGCTTAAACTGCATTTAATTAAGCCATAAGAATTTAGGGTAAAAAATTAGGGAAAATATATAGTTGAACATATAATCTTAGGTCAGGAGAGATTTTTCTAAATTTGACATAAAAGGAAAAATTGAATGGATATATTGATGGATTAAAAATTAAATAAAAATTTTATGGATTTGGCAATATAAAGATTTGAAATATGCATATACTAACTCAACGGCAAGAAGCAAAATGAAAAGAAATATTTGCAACCTGGATAACAGATAAAGATTTAATGTAAACATTAAAAATGTTTATAGGCAATAAACAAAGAATAATACTGATGGAGAAAAATGGGCAAAAGACACAAATAGGTAATTCACAAAAAGAGATTTAAAAAGCCAAATATGGAAGAAAATATATTTAACTTCACTAATAATCCAAAACAAACAAATTAAAACAAGATACCACATTTCACTTACCAATCTGACAAGCTATTTTAAAGTCATAATACCCATTACTAGGGAGAATGTGGGAAAACACAGGTACATTGGTGGCACAGTCTAGGGAACCATTTGGTCACACACATCAAAAACAACAAAATAAAGCCCTTTAAAATGTTCACAATCCTTTAAATCCTAGAACTTCCACTTCTAGGACTCTATATTAAAGAAATCCTCAAGAGTGTGCACAAAAATTTATGTCCAAGGCTGCTTTTTCCAGCATTCACTGTACTAGACAAAAACTGAGAGGAAAAATGTACAAAATAAAATTTCATAAGTAAATTATGGTTAATCTTTAGAATTCTGAATTCAAGTTTAGAATACTTGAAAATGATGTTGAAACTATCATATATAGGATGGATAAACAACAAGGTCTGACAATACAGCACAGAGAACTATATTCAATATCCTCTGATAAACCCTAATGGAAAAGAATGTATATAACTGAATCACTTTGCTATACAGCAGAAATTAACACAACACTGTAAGTCAACTATACTTCAGTAAAATAAAATATTTTTAAAAGTAAAAGGAAATGGTGTTGTGGAAAAATAGGACTGTGAAAGTTGTTTATAATAGTGAGCCATTAAGCCAGTTTTCAGGCTATGTTCTCTCAAAAATTTTATATTTATATGTACACGTGTGTGTATTTGCTAGGGAAAAAAAATAGGTTATAACTCAATGGATTAATAGATAATTGTAAGAGATAGAATTAGCAATAATTACTCACCACTACCACCATTTCTCTTTCTCTCTCTCCTCTGTAATTTTCTAATTTTTTTTGCAATGAATACAAGTTTTTTCCTAATCATGTTTTTATATTTAAACTAAGATTACATTCAGTGTTTTTTAAGAAACTCCACCACATAATTAGTCTATGTTAAGACTTTCACAAAAAATAAAGCCCAAGGAATTACCCCCTGGTCTTCTATAGCTGACTTTTGGGACCTAAATGCCATCTTTTGCATTATCCCTACAGAATGTCATTCATTTCTGACTTAGAGCCTCCTGGGGTCTTTTCAACCCCACGCTGCTGTGGACACCTTAGCTTTCTGATTCTGTATGTTTGGGAAATTTGATAAGCACGCTTTCTCTTTCCTTCTCCCCTCCCCAAGGGCACAGAATTGAGGACGGGCCACTGTAGGGTCATTTCCCTTCTCTAATCCTGTCTGGGCAGTGGGTCTGGAAGGATGAGAGACAGAGCAATTTACCAAGTCAACCCTCAAGATCGACTGGGAGTAGGATGGCAGGGGAAAGGAAACGGAATCAAAACAGAGAGGTTATATGGAGAAGCCACAGAAAAACATTCTGCCGCCAATCTGATTACAGAGAGGGAGAAGTCAAACCTCTGGGGCCAGCTCTCCTGGCTGCCTGCCCCATCCACAGACCCAGGCACCGAGGGGACCCACTCTGCATCACTCACTTAAATGGCAACAACATCTGACAGACAGAGCACCAAGCCGTGGCCCCGTGTGTCCCTAATGTGGTTAGAGTCAGAAAAATTATTCATCAGAGGATATACTAAAGCGCTTAGTGTCCCCTGGATGCATTAGGGGCAGGTTCTGTTGGCCTCCGTGAAGCACCGCTATGTGATTGTCCTGAAAACTCCTGCGCTGGCTCCACACTGACGCTCTGTTACTCATCTCCATGACTCACAGTCACGTGGCCTCATCATAGCCCCTTTTCTCTCTTCATGCCCTCCAGGACTTTTGGGGGCCACTTGCCACCCTCCTCCTGGGTGCCACAGTCTCCAGTGAAGATGCAAAGGGCCCCTACTTACTGTCCTCACCCACATCCTCCCACACACATCCTTCCACGCCCCCTGCCTGCCCAATCAGTCCCTGTTCCCCAGCATCACCACCTGTCCTTCCTGTCCTTCTGGGCTTGGCTACCTTAACCCTAACCTTTCTCTTGATGTCTGCCCAGTTCTCTCTGCCCAGTTCTCATCAGTGGACAATGGGCCACTCTTAAGGGCTCTCCCAGAACTTTTTTTTATTGAGTTATAGTTGATGTACAATATACGTTACAATATTGTGATTCACAATTGTTAAAGGTTACACTCCATTTATGGGCTTCCCTGGTAGCTCAGCTGGTAAAGAATCCACCTGCAATGCAAGAAACCTAGGTTCCATCCCTGGGTTGGGAAGATCCCCTGGAGGAGAACATGGCAACCCACTCCAGTATTCTTGCCTGGAGAATCCCCATGGACAGAGAAGCCTGAAGGGCTTCAGTCCATGGGGTTGCAAAGAGTCGGACACAACTGAGCAACTAAGCAAGCACATATACACACATACTCCTTTTATTGTTTTGAAATACTAGCTATATTCCCTCTGTTGTAGAGTGTATCCTTGTAGCTTATTTCATACCTAAGTTTGTACCTCCCACTCCCCTACCTCCATATTGCCCCTCTCCCCTCCCCTCTCCCCACTGACAACCACTAGTTTGTTCTCTATATCCATGAGTCTGCAATTTTTGTTATATTCACTAGTTTGTTGTATCTTTTATCTTCCACCTATAAGTGTTATCATACAGTATTTGTCTTTCTTTGTCTGACTTCTTTCACTTAATGTCACAGCTTCCAAGTCCATTCATGTTGTTTCAAATGACAAGATCTCATTCTTTTTTATGACTGAGTAATATTCCATCGTGTATGTGTACACCACATCTTTTTCTTTTCATCTGTTGATGGACACTTAGGTTGCTTCCACACCTTGGCTATTATAAATGGTGCTGCTAGGACTATTGGGGTGCTTGCATCTTTTCAAATTAGTGTTTTAGGGTTTTTTGGATATACACCCAGGAGTGGAATTGCTGGGTCATATGACAGTTCTATTTTTAGTTTTTTGAGAAATCTCCATACTGTTTCCATAGGGCTTCACCAATTTACATTCTCACCACAGGGCATTTTCTTTTTTTTTTTTTTTTTCTCCAGCACTTTTCAAACAAGCATGTAAGGGTAGTCAGGTGGGAGAGGCAGGGTGGTGGCGGGTGGAGAGCTGTCATGAGGGAGATTATCAGCTCCTACAGAGAGCAAAGACCTCCTGCTCCTTCATGCTTTGCATACAGTGTAAAACCAAGTACATGGCCCAAGTGTGCATTGGCTTGGGTTTCCTGTACTCTGATTTCTTATGAAATGAATAATTTTAATATTATTTCTAATAACCACTATTAAACACTTAGCTACCTAATATTTTGAAGCCTGAGATTAGGAAAAGATCTCTACCAAAGAAACTCATTATATTATTATCATCAGTAGTAGTTTAGTGATCACCTTCATTTACTATGCATCTGCTATGAACCAGGTCTATTCTATGCGTTCTATGTATACTGTTTCTAATATTACAATAATACCTCAAGGTAAACCCTAACTCTGTGAGAAATGGGAAAATTAAGACAAAGAGAGATACAGTGATTTACCTAAGGTCTAATTACTCCAGATTGTGAAGTTAGGATTTAAACCTGAGATCTAACTCTGTATTCCCATTCTCTTCATTACTCAGTGTTTTCTGGTAAACTTTAAGATGTTTCCTGCAGACTGTAAATTTCTGAGCTCTACTTAAGTGTTTTTATTGGGGGAGAGCAGTGTCACGGGTAGGAACAGGATCTTGTAGTTAGGTACACTGGGCTTAAATCCTGCCTCAAGGATGACTAGCTGTGAGCCCTTGTTCAGGGCACTCATCCTCTTCATGGCTGAGTTTCCTCATCTGTGAAAAGGCATCTTAGCTCAGTGACATCCCATCTATTGCAGTCCTGTGTGCTATGCATGTTAAGGCAATGAGCTCATTAATCCCTAAGAACAGCCCGACAAGAAAGGCATCTTGTCGGGAGTCTTTTGAGGTGGAGGGTTGGAAAGAGTTTTGAAACCACCACAACTTGGAAGATCCCTCCGAATTTTTTTTTTAATTCAAAAATAGTTTGTAGGTTGTTTGTAAACTGTTTTATGGTTTATAGAATGTTTATGATGAGCACAAGTTCAGAGACATTGGGTTTACCAGTTGTCCTAGCAACCTGAGAAATATTTGTCAGGGCATGACAGGCAGAAGGGAGCCCTGTGATTTTAGTAGCTCATTTAAAATCTTTCCTTCAACAGGTCCTTAATACCAGTAGGTCAAAGTTCAATGCCTGAACTTGCCCTACAGGAATCCTATCAAGCTAGCCTCAGGCCAAATTACCAGTCATCTTCTCAAACACTAACCTTCCATTCCTGCATACTGCAAGCTTCTACTTATACCCAATTCTAATGTCCCCTGCCTAGTAGAGCCTTCACTGATTTCTGTGAAAGGAGGTCATTGTTACTCCATCCTTGTTACCAAGGTCCTTATGAACACCTCTCTACTGCAGTGCTTCTCAACATCGCGTGCTAATTAAAGGCTTATGTGTCTGTCTCCTCTCTCAGTCAGGGATAGTGAGCTGCTTAAGGGTTGGGGTCACATTCTAGTCATTTTCCAACCTGTACGTGTCAAGTACTGAGTAAATAAATCAGTAAATAACTTTCAATGTTAGTGAAAAAAATCA
Source organism: Cervus canadensis (assembly GCF_019320065.1). Lineage (NCBI taxonomy): Eukaryota > Metazoa > Chordata > Mammalia > Artiodactyla > Cervidae > Cervus > Cervus canadensis. The sequence goes on from NC_057393.1 coordinate 19,812,464, forward strand.
CTCCAGCAAACCAAAATTTTGTTTGATCTTAATAAACAGTAGCTCCTTCAACCTCATCATCCTCGCGATCATGAAGATTCCACCAATAGAGCCTGTATATCTGAGAAAACTTAAGACCCTTGATGGAAGATTTTCTTGCATTATTCTCCTAAATAATCAGTGTCAATCAAAAGTCTTTCTTAGAGGTCTCAAATATAACTATCTTCCTCATACAGTCAATCTGCTATGAGATGGCAAAAACACAAGGACATTCAAGGGTTGATTTATTGCTCTTGCAGGAACATGGACACCTGTGTTCACAGGGCCAGCACATTGTGGGCACCCTGGTAAATATTTGCAGCATGATGAATATTTACTGTGTAAGGCAGCTTTCCCATACTGCCAGCTTGGAAGTCAACTGTCCACACACCTCTGGTCCAACCACTTCAGTTATGAAGGAGCAAGTGGCATTGCAAAGAAAAAAGCAATGTCAGGAGACTCAGGTTTAAGTCCTAACCCTGCTATTTAGCAGCTAGGTGACTTCAGGCAGATCACTTGCCTCTCTGGGAAAGTGTCCTCATCTGTAAAGTGGGGTTAAATTCCCTTGTCTTGTGGGGATGCCACAAAATCAGTACATCAGAAGGTATCTAGCATAGGCCTGACGGGGTGGTCCGTGAACATCTGTAGGGTATGAACTTGGTTCTGTGGCTTTGCTCAACTTCTTTCATGATGCTCACCTTCAGGACCAAGAATTGTATTCATATCCATGTGTTGCTGTTTAGTTTCTGAGTCATGTCCAACTCTTTCACAACCCCATGGACTGTAGCCTGCCAGGTTCTCTGTGGGATTTCCAAGGCAAGAATACTGGAGTGGGTTGCCATTTCCTTCTCAGGAGATCTCCCCAACCCAAAGATCAAACCTGCATCTCTTGCCTTGGCAGGTGGGTTCTTTACCAATGAACCACTTGGGAAGCCCCCATAACCATAGATAAGCATCCAGAACAAGAGGATGAAGGAAGAGTAGAGAACAGAAAGGAAAGACTGATTCCTTGGAAGAAAGATGCTTTAGCCAATTGGACTAGAGGTGGAACTAAGAGAAAATGCCAGGGAAAACCATCACATACACACATACCTCAGACACTGAGTATGACACTAGGGATAAATTCAGAGAGATATCCAGTTTATTTTGGCTCTATAAAATTTGACAAAGTACTCCCCTTATGGGAACCACTTACCATGTGTGCCCAATTGTATGCCATTCACATTATTAAATAAAATGTTGGCTTCTGTTGGTTATAGGTCAGTATGCATGCTGCATCTCATATATTGCCTATTTGTTGCAGTCAAACAGTTACTATTTTTTAAAATGAAAGAGGCATGTGCTGGCTCTGGCTTTTGTTCATATTTGTGATCAAAGAAAGGGCAACTTAAAAAATATTTGGATGTACCCATTCCTATGACAATTAATCGACATAAAATGTAAAATAACAAATGTTGGTGAGGATATGGAGAAGCTGGAATCCTTGTGCATTGCTAGTGGGACTTTAGACTGGCACGGCCACTATGGAAAACATCATAACAGTTCCTCCAAAAGTTAAACATAAAAATAGTATATAGGGACTTCCCTGGTGGTCCAGTGGCTAAGACTCCACACTTCCAATGCAGTGGGCCTGGGTCCAATGCCTGGTCAGGGAACCAGATCCCACATGGTCAAACTAAGGCCTGGCACAGCCAAATAAATAAATAAATATGTTTTTAAAAATACTATATAATCCAGCTATTCCACTTCTGGATATACATCCTAAGGATTAAAGGCAGAAAGTAAAACAGATACTTATACACCAGTGTTCATAGTAGCATCATTCATAGTAGCCAAAATGTGGATACAACAACCCAAATGTCCAACAAAAGATGAACTGATAAACAATATGTAGTATATACATAAAGTGGAATATTACTCAGCCTTAAAAAGGAAGGAAATTCTGATACAATGCTACAACATGGATGAATCTTGAAGACATCATGCTAAGTGAAATAAGCCAGACATAAAAGGACAATTATTGTAAGATTCTACTTGTACGAGGCAAGTAGAACAGCCAAATTCATACAGACAGAAAGTAGAATGGTGGCTACAAGGGGTAAGGAGAAAGAGGCAGTGGAGGATTATTGTGAATGGGTACAGAATTTCTGTTTGGGGTGATGCAAAACTCTGGAGCTAGACAATGATGACGACCATACAACCTTGTGAACGTACTTGACATCACTGAATTCTACCAAACATGGTTAAAACAGTAAACTGTATGCTTTGTCTATTTTACCACAATTTTTTAAAATTTAAAATACAGATGGAATACATTTCTATGACGCAGTGATTGAGACGGCTCTCCATTTCTCCTTATTTCAATATAATAGCTGGCAAACTAGCAACGAGCGAAACGTCCCAGTGTCAATGCATTTCTGGAGACCTGCATTTGGTGGGATCCTAAAGGGACACTCTTCTCAATTCCTCCTCATGAATGCCCCAAATCCTGCCAACAGAGTTGGCAAAAGCTCGAAGGAGGCCATTCCTTCTGGAGCCTGGGACTCCCTGGCAGGTCCTTAATGGAAAACAAGCCCACCATCATCCTGTTCTGAGCTTCTATATCCAGTCACCAAATGACCAGCCGGGGCTCCTCAGAATCCAGTTACGTAGCCAGAACTAATTCAACAGACTGGTGATAGACCTAATAGCTTAACAGGCTACCTCTCCCAGAAATCATAATTGCAATCTCATTGGGTTTTCTGGAGACAACAGTTTAAATCAAAATGGCAAATACAAATCTGCTCTCTCAACAAATATTTGTTGCTATGGGACACACAGCAACATAGCAATAGAATACTTTTCCTTTCAAGGATGTTTGGGTCACATGCTGCAGGTAGCTGCAGATCAGGCCTGAGTTCATCAACCGCAAAGGAAAGAACAGAACGCAGAACATGGCAGGGAACCAAGGGCACCTCCGTTTCATGTCAGTCTCAGCCTATAGATCAAACCAGTCAGTCCTAAAAGAAACTGACCCACAATATTCATTGGAAGGACTGATGCTGAAGCTGAAGCCACATGATTCTGGCCACATGATTCGAAGAGCCGACTCATTGGAAAAGACTCTGATGCTGGGAAAGACTGAGGGCAGGAGGCAAGGGGGACAACAGATGATGAGATGATTGGATGGCATCACCAACTCAATGGACATGAGTTTGAGCAAACTCCAGGAGATAGTGAAGGACAGGGAAGCCTGGCGTGCTGCAGTCCATGGGGTCACAAAGAGTCAGACAGGACTGAGCAACTGAACAACAGCCTATAAGGTAGTGAGGCTAGAAATGCCAGGAGGCACTCACCTGGACCCAGGTTCCCTTCAGAACCTATGTTGTGACTGGACCACCCCTTGTGGTACAAATTGTGACTGCAAGAGACCCTCAGCAATAACTGTCAGGAAAATTTGAAAGACAATGTTTGTTACTCACTAGTCCTAGAAGGTACACAGCATACCTGAGGCCACACGGCAAGGTTTCCTGGGCAGGGGTGGGTGAGAAAGAGCCTGGGGTTTTGCTTTTATTAGGGCTGAGGGTGAGGCCTAGGGTTTCATAGGTTTACTCTTTATCGGTGAATTCAAAACATAAGAGTGGGAATTAAAGCTCAAAGAGAAAAGAAAACAAGAACTGCACCACCAGGCAGTCATCAAAACCAACTGAAGATCTCTGAAACAAAGAAACTCGCCTGGGGTGGGGGAAGGCGGCCTGGGTCTATATCCAGTCGTGTGGCTGGCAGTGTGTTTACTCAACATGTTTACTTGAGGTCTTTCAAGTGGATGCCTGAACAATCCAAGTTTAAATCAGGCACTCACCTTACAAAACGAAAAACCAACTGTGAAGGCTTAGTGCTACACTCTCTAAGCCTCTAAGCACAGGTTCCCCAGCCTGTAATGGAGACTCTTGGGCGGCGTTCTCTCTGGGGCCTTTTCAGATCTAAATTGCACTGATTACATTCTGCTATGATATTCAACAGCTCAGCTCCAGCCACACAAGCCTCTCAAGTTTCTCACCTGAGCCACATTTCAAACAGAGGCCTTGGTGAGTAAATAACACTGCCTTCCCACCCAGCTAATCCCATAGGTTTCCTGAACAAGGGCAAGGCCAGTGTTGTGGTTATTGGATCACCACCCCCCACCCCCCGCCCCTACCAGGTTCCAGCCAAATTCCATTAGCTCAAAGCTGGTCTTTTAAAACAGACTGAAACTCATTCCTAGATGAGCTGGAGCAGAGCCCTAGAGGAACCTTGTTTTTACTGGCCAAAAGCAGAAAGGATGAGCACCCCAAAATGGCTTTGACCCAAGAGGGTAAGGGTTAATCCTTGAAGGAGGCAGAAAAGAACTGGGAGAGGGGGTGGATGGTTCTATGAAGAGAAGGCGCCATGGCAAGGTGTTCCTCCTCTCCCAGCCCTCCCGGGGAGCTCAGGCCACAGCCCTCTCTGACAAGCAACCAGGCAGAAGCATGGAAGGAAGGACTGAAGGGGAGCCTTGGGCCCAGGGCAAGGTGCCCAGCACCCACTCCACTGACTGAATAAGCCCGCCCAAGAACACCAGAGAAGCTGCCAGCCCGAAGCACTTAGAGCAGGTCCAGCCTGTGCTATAGGCTGAGTAGACATTATCTCATTTAATTTTCAAGCTGAAACTGAAACTCTTATTTCTTCTTTGTGATAGGACTGAGATATGAAGATATAGGCTGACCGTGCAAGAAAGCAAATGTGTAGCTCCTTTCAGCTCCCCTGGAAAGTGACATTTTTTAAAGACTCAATTCATGCCATGCATTTCACTCACTTTCAACAAAGCCTTCCTCATGTTCCTTATTAGAGGTGGGGACCTCTGCATAATCCCCAAACCTAGGATGGCACTTTCCCCTGCCTCTGTCCTTAGAACAGATGGGAACACAACTGAGGCCTCTCCAGACTGGACTTGGATGCGAGGCTCCTGTGTCTTGTCCATCCTGGATACCAAGTGAGCTGAGTGAGCCCACAAGGCCACGTGGATGACACAAGAGAAAACAATCAGAACATGGGATGTTTTGCAAGAGGTTCCTTCCCAGGGATGCTGACATTGGAAGGACCACCAGATACCCTATCTCCATCCTCCAGGCCTGGGGGAGAGCAGGGCTGATGCTTGCCTATTGTCTGTGACTAACACTGGGGCCAGACCTTGCAGTGTATAAGCCCCGTGTATTTCCTTGCTCTTATGGAGTCAGTTGCCTTGAAAATACCCAACAGCTGTGCATTCCACAGTTGATTGTACATTAATCATGCATCACAGGGGAAAGTGCCATCGTTGCTTCCAAATCTGCTAACACACAGACGGGCACCCAGCTTCTGAGCTGCTAGGGAGTAAAGACAGGCCTCCCAGCTCCAGCTGGCCCCTTTCTGTACGCTGTAAAGCCTCAGACATCTGGTTAGAAAGATTGGCAAGGATGCAGTCCCTTGGCTGTGATGTGTGTCATAAGGGCTGGGCGCCTCTGACAAAACCCGGCTCACCCTCCCCAGACATGAGACGGTCCAGGGCACCCACCTCATCCCTTTTCTTTCTCCCTCTATTGTCTTTCAGTCTGCCTCTCTCATGGTCAGTCTCTTGTCTATGACTCTCTCCTTCCAACAGTTCAGGGCAGGACATGTTAAAAAGAATCGGACTCACAGTATTCATTTAAGAACAACACAGCGGTTTCTATCTGAAGAAGGCCTACCATGTGGTTGGCCCTGCTCTGAGCCTCAGAAACACCCTGTAAGCTGTGCTTCTCTACCGAGGAAGAAACAAAACCAACTGGGAAGGAAAGGACCTTCCCAAGTCATGGAGCTGGAAAGTGGCAGAGCTGGGATTCAAACCCTGATCTGGTTGACTCCCTCATTACACTTTCTTTTCAGTCCCACAATTCCATCAGGTCCTCCAGCCATTACTGTTACCTGGTCAGGATCCTGAAGCCCAGAAATAAAAATGACTCACCAGGGAAGCCAGGCCAGAAGGGACAGAGGCAGGGCCAGGAGGAGCGGGGTGGAGGCGGGGCCAAAAGGGGCATAGGCGGGACCAGAAGGGGCAGAGGTGGGGCCAGGAGGGGTGGAGGCGGGGCCAGAAGGGGCAGAGGCGGGGCCAGGAGGGGCGGGGCGGGAAGGAGGTCGGTCAGAGCGGGAGGAGCCTGTGAGGAAGCTTATTGCGGAAGGAAACTGTTTGTTGTGAAACGTTTAATTGTTGCACTTGGGGGTAATTTATTATCAGGGAAATTAAGTGATGCCATTAGCCTCCTGTCGCTTTCCAAAATAAATCTGTCAGAGTGGGGTGAGGGGGGGAAAGGGAGATGAGAGCCGCTCTGCTTTAATTTGTTTTTCTGCTGATTGCCAAATGGAGGTTCGGGCTCCATTTATCTATGGGAAGGGAGTTGGCCACCGTCCTGGGTGCGCCTCTCTGCTACATTCAGCCCCTCTACAGCCACATTTCCATATCAGAACAAAAACGAGCCCAGCTTGGGAAAATGGGGCAAGTGCCCAGTCAACGCGGAAAGAGACCAGAGGCCTGGGAGCTGGAGCCAACTCTGCCACCAACTGGCTCTGGGGCCTCCGGCAACTCACTCCCCAACTCACAGATGAGTCTCAGATGGCTCTGCCCTCCCCACCAATGTCCCCTAAATCTGATCCAAACTCTCAATAAAGCATGTGCCTAAGTCCAACATTTGGCTCATATGAGTTCAGTCAACAGCAGTGGTCTTCTTCCCTCCCCATTGGCATGGACACTGCTATCTGGGTCTAACAGAGGTGGTCCTGAGGGAGCCATGGTGACCAGAACTGGGACCCAGGTCTGAGTCCTCAGCCAGTGCTCAAAGCCCCCGCCCGGCCCTGTCATCTCCTCCCGTGTGGGCCCAGGGACCACTCCACAGGCTCCTTAATCACCCACACCCCACAAAGTGAAGTCCTGTCCCTGTCTATTACTTCCTCCTCTGCATCTGAACTAGTCCAGAGCCTATCCAAAGGCAAAAGCACTTTTTTGTATTCTCAGTCTTTAACACTCAGCAGGTACCCAATATATATTTGTTGCATTAATTGATCGCTCTGTAACATGAAATTTCTCACTTAGCTGAGCAGATAACCAGGTCATAACGAAAAGAGAGAGAGCTCTGCCTTTTTCACAGAAACTCTAAATATCTGGAGAAGAGCTGATGATCTCATAATTTCAGTAAAGAGACGCCAAATTATACTCCTCTACCCAAGAGCTCCAATTTCCTCAGCAACTCCATGGAGGCTCCAAAGAGATGAATGCCACCAACTGACAAGGGCGCCAGAGGCCACGGGCCACAGAAATCAGCCTTCCACAGATGCCCAGTCCTGGCCGTGGACCCAGGGAGCGGCAATCTCTCTCCTGGCATGGTTTCCTGGTCACTTCCTCATCTATAATGTGATAACAGAGCAGTTCCTGCAGGCAGAGCCCAAGCCCAGGCACCATGTGAGATCTTCTGGAGGATTCAGTCCCAGGGAATCAGGACACTTCATGGTCCAGACAGGCACCAAGCTCAAAGCCAAGGGATCCCAACTCTGTCACATACAGAGATTCAAGACACGTGCCTGCCATCATCAAGGAATTATCTTGGGTCCCCAGTCACGGTCTATGTGCTGGGAGTGAGACTTCCCCACCATGGACAATGTGTCTGACAATGTCTGCCCCAGTCCACCACCAGTCTCTAGTCAGTAATTCACAGCTAGAAGAAACATACACCCTAGACACCATCTGGGTGGTTTTGTAAATCAATAAATAGCTTTGTTTACCATCAACCACTCAAACTATTTGAAGATGTGCCTGCCAGGGGAGCCAGTGAATACCAGCTGGGATTCAGATGCCTGACCCAAGCTCTGCACATCCTGATTCCCGTAGTCCTAACATGGGGGTGAAGGGTAGAGCCACCCCCATCTCTTGAATGATGGCTCCCTTATCTATATCTGCCATTAGCTAGAGGATATCAAGCAAGTCCCCCAAACTGATGTGATCAATTTGTCTCAAATTCTAAAATGCACTCAAGTCACCTGGTAAGCTATTGTTAAAACACAGTTTTTGATATAGTGGGACTGGAAAGGGACCTGAAATTCTGCGTTTCTAACAAGCTCTACTACTTGTTAAAAATGCAGACGTTACCGGTCTACAGACCACACTTTGAGTACCAATGCCCTAAACTCTCTGAGCCCCAGTTTTGTCTATAGAATGGGGCTCACACTAGCTACCTCACAAGGTTGTTGGAGATTAAACACTACGATATATGTGAAGGACTCAGCAAAGTGTCTGGCACATAATGGGGTATGTAGTAAATGTGAGTTTAACCTTCCCTGCATGCCATATCTTTCCCTCTGACCCCTGAGTCAGTGATTCTGGACCTTGTTTGGCTAATAGACCCCTCTAAGAACCTGATGAAAACTAAAAGCTCTTCAGCAGTTAGGAGAGGCAAGGCTGTGCTATGCTAACAAAATCTCTGTGGTTTAACACGAACAAAGTATACTCCCTGCTCCTGCTATGTGTCCAGTGTGGGTCAGCAGGGCTTTTCTTGTTGTAGTCATTCAGAGACTCAGCCTGATGGAGAGGCCATCTCAATGTACAAATCCATGACCATCCTGGTGAAGGAAAGGCACGGGCTAACTCACACCTAGTGCTTCCAGTACCTTCCCAGAAGTGACCTATAGCATCTCCATTCACATTGCAAAGGCCAAAACAAGTCCCAAGGCAATGCCTCCCCTTCAAAGGGGCCAAAGACGTATTTGGTGAAGAACCCTAAGGATTACCATTGACCTACTTCCCAGGGAAAAGAAAGCAATATAAGCTTGCCCATAATTCCAAGAGGGCTACAGGTCACCCCACCCCACCCCTCACCAAGGCAGGTCCACCCTTAACACTTTCTTATCAGGTCAAAGCAGATTGGAAAGAAGTCGTGCTCATTCATCAATTCCATAAATGTCAAACTGAGTATCTACCAGGTCAGGCATATTCTGGGAGGTCCATGCCCTCACAGATCTTACAGAGGGGGTAAACAGATAATAAATGAGGAAGTTGCAGAGGGTAGGAAGTACTGTGAAGGTCATGAACAACAATGTGATGTCACAGAGTAACCGGGAGGTAGAGAGAGACCTCCTTTAGATGGAGTGCTCAGGGAAGGCCACTTTGAGAGGAGATGCCTGAAATCAGAAGTGAAGGATCAGAAGGAGCCAAGCTAAAAGAAGAGCATTCCAGGCAGAGGGAACAGCAAGCCCGTGGCACTAAGAGATCCGTGTGCTGGATGGATAGACAGAAGGCCAGTGTGCCAAGGGCTAAGTGAGTGAAGCGGGCAGTGGCCGGAGCTGTGGTGGGAGGTGGAGTCAGAGGGGTCAGCAGGGGCTCGACTGCGCAGACTCTGGTTGTGTGTTTATGCCACCTGACCCAGCTCCTGGGTGTCCTTCCCCACTGCCAGGGAAGTCAGAGATATCCTGAAGACCATGGAACCAACTGGAATCTTAGGACAGCACAGCCTGATGCTGAAGTCAAGACTCTGAGAGCAGATGATACTAGTGATAAACCCAACAGTCTCGCGAACAAGATCCTCCACAAACACCCATTTTCCCGATCTCATCTCTCCCTGCTCAACAGCCACTTGAGTGCTTTCTTCTATAACTCAACATATCTCTCTTTTCTCTTGTAGGAAGACCCATGGTACTCTCCTCTCCTCACCAGAGCTGCACCAGACTGGCTTCTGTGTCTCCAGAACAAGTTCCCTGCTTTCCTACAACCACAGTTATGATGTTCCTCCTTAAAATTCTGTTCCCTATCTCCCTCGCTGAACATGGACCATGCTTCCCACAGAAAACAGCTTAATCCCACCTCCTTTCTGACACCTCTATGGATCACCCCACACACACAGCTGGAGCCAGCAGACCTCTTCTTGAATTTTTACATCCTCTCCAGCACCATTGACTTGGCTAATGGCATTGGTTACTGTTTCCACACACACTTCTCATCTCTTTAAGAAAACTGTAAGCTCCAGGAGGGCAGGAATGATAATGACAAGCAAGTCCGCCTTGGGGACCCACCAGAGTGGTACTCAGAAAATGCTTTGACTTGGTAAGACAAAGGCAGAAAATTGGGAAACATGTCAACATTTGCCATCTGCACCCAGACCCCCTGGAGACAGGGTTGGGCTCATCTCTGCACCCCTACCCCCCTCACCCAGGGCCTGGAGTTGGCCAGCACTCAATAAATGCTTGTGAAATAAACTTCCGGAGTCATCGTAGGCTGCTGATTTTGGATAAGTGACTTAACATCTCTGAACCTGGCTTCCTTATCTCTAAACCATGAATAACAAGTTCCTTCCACGTGAGGTTGTTTTGAAGACCATATGAAACATGAAACGTTTTGGCAACTGTGAGTTCTCATATATTATGAGTGGTTGAATGGATCGCTTGTCATTTCCCAGTGGACGCCACACCCAGTGGAGAAGGATGTGAACCAGAGTTGACTGAAGCACATCCTGCTGCCAGCCAGAACAGGCCAGACCAAAGCAAAGAACAACAGGATCTTGTTTCAGAGGAGAGTGTCCATGCTTTGAAGGATGAGTGCCTTCTCACCTCGGGAGGCCAAACTCCATGAACTGCATCAACAAGCTTTCCTTGATGTCTGGTTTCCAGTTGGTCTGAGCCCACAGGAGATCAGAAGTTGAGGAGAGAGAGAAGCTGGGGGATTTATCTCCCCAGCAACTTCCCTGATGGTCTTATCTTGGCAGTGGCTGTGTCCCTCCACCCAAGGCCACAGCTGCTGGTTGGCAGCCCTCTCCTCTGTGTAGCTTGCTACATACAGCTTCCATCACTGCGCTGTCCCTGGAACCCTTCAGACACAGGTGTGGTGACAGTTTTCTGCTGATACTAATCCTGGGGTCCTTCGTCACCCTGTTCAGGTGCTTGAACCCTGCCCATACATTTGTAAATAGTCCACTCCATGAATTCTCCTTAATAGCTAGCTTGATTGTGATATCTGCTTCCTGAAATTCAACAGACAGACCTGGAAATCTAAAGAGCCAGGTTCTCATCCTGGCAGTGTGACAGCTATGTGCTTTGGGGAAGCCCCCTCCCCTCTGGGCTTCAGTCTTTTCCTATGTACTGTGGATGACTTGACTAAGGGTCTCTAAGGCCCCTCTTATGCCACAACATTGTTCTCACACATCTCCCAGGATCCCTAGGACAGTACTGTACAGAGAGATGGTGATGGAAACTCCTTAGTCAAAGGCTGCTGGGGTTGAAAAAGGAGAGAGTGCCTGGGGAGCCCAAAGATTTGGAGGGTGGGTGTTGGGATCCTTAATTATTGGTTCAACTTAGGGGCTAGATAGTGAAAGAATAAAATTACCTGATGAGTCCTTAGCTATCTGTATCAGCCAGATTTTACCAGGAAACAGAACCAATAGGGTATTGGGCGGGGGGGAGAGAGATTAAGCCAGAGAAATAGAGATTGCATGAAATTGACTTGCTAACCATGGAGGTTGGCAAGTCCAAAATCTAAAGGCCAGGCCAGCAGTCTGGAGATCCAGGGAAGGGCTGAAGCTGCAGTTTGAGTCTGAAGGCAGTCTGCTGGCAGAAATCCCTCTTCTTCAGGCTTTTTCTATTAAGGAGGTCATTGCTCTATTTTACTGAGGCCTTCCACTGAAAGGATGAGGCTCACCCATATTATTGAGGCCAATCTGCTTTACTCAAAGCCTACTGATTTAAATTATAACTTCATCCTATGAAAACCGTCAGAGAAACAGCTAGAATAATGTTTGCTCAAATATCTGGGTCCCAAGGCCTAGCCACATTGACACATAATATTAACCATCATATCTTCATTCTGACAAATCATGCCTCCTGAGAAAAGGACCTAGACAGGACAAAGATGAGCCTGAGGACAATGTCAACTGGAATAGAAGGGATCTGTGACCACCACCTCCAGTGTGGTCTCAGGCAGCATCAGTAGAAGCCAAGGGATCAATGAGCTTTCAGACCAGACTGTCCCAATTCAAATGTGCGTGGGAATTACCTGGGATCCCCGTTAGGGGCCTGAGACTCAGCATTTCTCACAAGGCCCCAGGGACTTCCCACGGCAGTTGGAGGGTCACACTTTGAGGAACAGGGTGGAGGGGTTAAGAGCTCAGGCCCTGGGGTTAGACTTGTCAGGTCCAGTCCCAGCTCTATCCCCTTACTGACTACATTACTTGAGTAAGGGAGGTACTTACCCAGCCTGAGTCTCAGTATGCTTGTGTGCTAGGCTGCATCAGTCACGTCTGACTCTTTGCGACCCCATGGACTGTAGCCTGCCAGGCTCCTCTGTCCATGGGATTCTCCAGACAAGAATAGTGGAGTGGGTTGCCATGCCCTTCTCCAGGGAATCTTCCTGACCCAAGGATCTGATCTGTGTCTCTTAGCCTTGTCCTGCAATTGGCAGGTGGGTTCTTTATCACTAGAACCACCTGGGAAGCCCAGATCTCAGTATCCTCATCTATAAAGTGGGGGGTAATATTATCAGCTTGGCCAAAAAGTTCATTTGGGTTATTCTGTAAGATGTTATGAAAAACCCAAACAAACTTTTTGGCCAACCCAATAGTATCAATTTTAAAAGGTCATTGCACCATGGACAGAGGAGCCTGGCAGGCTACAGTCCATAGGGTCGCAAAGAGTCAGATAGGACTGAAGCAACTTAGCATGCACACACACACATAATTAAAGAAAAAATGAGCACGCAGTATAGCGGCACAGAGCTCAAGCCCATTAAAAGCTCTTGGCTACCGTCATCTATATGAGCACCAGATTTCTAAGGAGTCCATGTCAAGTAAGATATAAATATTAATAAATCTCATATCCATTGACCCACATGGTAAAGGCACCTAGCCATAAAACCACCAGAAGAACAGTCAATAAATTTGAGAATATTCTCCCTGGAGAAGAATAGATGTGGTAAGGAGGCAGAGGGGGAGTGGAGGCAGAAAAAGAAATGATTAAGGGCTCCCTGAACACACTTGAGTGTCAGTGGAAATGAAATGAGAATGAGCCTACAAGGCTCCAGGAGCTTAAACAAAGACCAAGACACGGAGCTTCCTGGGAAGTCAAGATGGGATCAGTAACAGAACTAGAGAGTAACTGAAACTGCTCAAAAGTGAAGCAGGCTGTGTGCATTGAGATCCATCCGTCCCCAGAGCTGGACTACCGAGCTCTACCACTCCTCAGTCTCCCACTGAGAGCCTCGTGCCACAAATCCACAGGACAAGTCCTCAAACCTTCCAAGAGCTTCTAGAACTCGGAGCCACTGACGTCGGTGGCTCTCTCTGGGAAAGGTCTCCGACGCGCAATCGTAGTGCTCCAGTCTGCTATTCAAGGGCCTCTCCTGGGGGACACTTGGCACATGGCAGGCTTAGTCATGACACATCAGACAATTCATTCAGATTTTTTCAATTCCATTATCGGTCCCTTTGGGAGCCAAACAGGAAAAAAAACCAGTCCAAGTGCTGGCCAGAGAAGCTGCCATGCTCAAAGAGCCCTCTCCAACCCATGAAACCACAAGCTGTCCTCCTGAGTCTCCCAGACCAAGGGTGCCATGCTGACAGGATGCTCAGGTAGCTATGCTGCTTGGCTGGATGTTGGAACACCCTGTATACCAGTTGAGACAGTTTCCTCAGTACCCTCTGCCCTAGGCCCCTACCTTAGGCTTCCCTGGAGGGCCGAATGTCTACCAACCAAAGGGTTAAAGGCAGGTACATCAGGGGTCTGGTCTGACCAACAGGCAATCACCAGCTGTGGAATGGTTTGCCCATCATTCTATACCTTCTGGGTATACCCCTAGGACTCATGGGTCACAGTGCCGCTTGCCTCTTGCACAGGGGCTAAGAATTCTCTGCATGCTGAGCACAGCCTCCTGAGAGAGAAACCAATGCTTCCCCAAAGACAGGTGGCTCCATTCAGCCTTATATTTTCATTTCCTGCCCCCTACCACCCTCCCCATACAAGAGAAGACAGCCTAGAAGAGAGACAGGATGAAGATGACAGAACCAGGATGGGGTGGGAATACCTGTGCCCAGCTGCTGGTTTGGGTGTTGGGCCATCTAGGGAGACTCTTTGCCCCAACACAGGAAGAAATAACACTCCATGTCCTCCTTCCCCTTGGAGATGGGGATAGTGAACCCCTAAAGGCCAAGGACAGATTTAGGGGTCAAGTAGATAGGCCTAACCTCAAGTCCTGACCCTGCTTCTCACTACCTGTGTACTTGTGAGGTTAACTAAACCTCTTGGAATCTTGTTTTTCTCATCTGTAAAATGGGAATGGGGCTTCCCAGGTGGCATTAGGGGTAAAGAATCCACCTGCTGATGCAGGCGATGTGAGAGACACAGGTTTGATCCCAGGGTGGAGAAGGTCTCCTGGAGTAGGAAATGGCAATCCGCTTCAGTATTCTTGCCTGGAAAATTCCATGGACAGGGGAGTCCATGGGGCTGCAGAGAGTCCAACACGACTGACAAAAAGACTAAGCAAAATGGGAATAAGGATAATACCTGCCTCACAGGGATGCTATGAGGTTAAAAAGACATTAAAGCACATAAAACACTTAGCCTGATCCTTGACATTCTGTACTGAATAAATGTGGGAGTTACACCTCCCTGGAGATACCCTGGCCCCGAAGCCTGGAAGAGAGCAAGCTCTGACTAAATGCCCATCAAACTGAATCAAGTTAGATTCTGTCAGGAATACTCAGCAGCTCCCAGGTCTGTCCTACAGTGGATTCCAGGGATAGAGGCAACTGTCTCCTAGTACCCCCCTCCTAAGTCAGCAGGAACCAAGGCCAGGGATGTGGGGGCGTCCCCATCTCCCCCCTTCCCAGGGAAGACAAACCCTCTGCACTTTATGGCTCATGTAGCTGAAGCTGCTTCAGAGTCACAGCTCCTTCAGCCCAGGGTTTGGGGGGTGCAGGAAGGGGCACCCGGCCAGCGGGTGGAGACCTCCCAGGAGGACTTGCTCCCATCTCTATCAGGCCCAAGCAGCTTTCACCTGAGTGTTCTGGCATCTCTCTGATGCCTTCCCTGTCCTCTGGCAAAGGGTCTCCTCAGCAGGGGCTTGTCGCAGTGAATCCAGAAGGGAGTTGGACAGGCCCCTGTGGTCTTGAACACTAACCCCCAGCCAGCCAGGGCTTATAATGCTGGGCCAACTCAAACATCTCAGTTAACAGTCAGGCATCTGTTGTGCACCAGGCTCTCTCCCTTGTAAGGGGGGAACGGGCACTTGGTCTGCGGAGGGAGGCAGGCAGCGGGATGGCTGCTCTAGTGCCCATCATCTGAGGCCACGGTGGACAGGGCCACGGGACCCCTCACAGATTTGCAGGGCTCCTGGGATGATTCGGGGGGGGGCCAGGACTAGCGCATCCATCAGAGAAGTGCTCACAGACCAGTGAGGCGCTCCCAGGGGAGAGGACAGAGACTGCGGGAGAACATGGGTCATTCCTGGTGAAGTCGGGGTCATAGGAAAAGCAGGCGTGAGCCCCTAAAACACAGGGACACTGAGGTTTGCCCCTGGGATCCCGGGGTTTTCAGGGGAACACTGACATGGAGAGAAGGACACCCACCTGCAGAGGTCAAGAGCTGGAGGAGAGAGCTCTGGAAACTCTCACATGCTGTCCCACTTCCATGGAGCTGGGGGATGACCTCAGACCCTGGAGAACCCCAAGTACTAGTGCAGGTACCCACCCTCCTCTCTGTGAGGGGCTTCTGAAGAGGCCACGCCCCAAGAGGCAGGTCTGATTGCTTTCAGCCAATCATGGTAGTCCTTTGGGCTTAAATGGGTGATTCTGGCCAATGAGATGCAAGCCTGCTGGAGGGCCCCTGGGCAAGGTTTCCATGTCTGTAATAGCCACCTGTTGGCAACCGCATGGATGTAGCACTTGGAGATACTGTATTCATCCAGTGATCCTGAGGAGTACCATTCTGGAGGCAGAGCTGACAGAAACTCAGAGCGAGTGGAGCTGGAGTTCAGGGGCCAGGGGCACTCCACCCTGCCTCTGGACTCCTCCTTATGGACAGTAATAAATATCCTTATGCCCAAGTCCATCCACTCACAGTTTTGTTACTGGCAGCTGTGGACCTCCTAAGAGATTTAAGGACCCCTTGTCCTCTCCTGTGAAGAAAGCTGAACACCAAAAAACTGATGCTTTTGAATTGTGGTGTTGGAGAAGACTCTCAAGAGTCCCTTGGACTGCAAGGAGATCCAACCAGTCCATCCTAAAGGAGATCAGTCCTGGGTGTTCATTGGAAGGACTGATGCTGAAGCTGAAACTCCAGTACTTTGGCCACCTCATGTGAAGAGTTGACTCATTGGAAAAGATCCTGATGCTGGGAGGGATTAGGGGAAGGAAGAGAAGGGGATTACAGAAGATGAGATGGCTGGATAGCATCACCGACTCAATGGACATGAGTTTGAGTAAATTCCGGGAGTTGGTGATGGACAGGGAGGCCTGGCGTGCTGTGATTCATGGGATCGCAAAGAGTCAGACACGATTGAGCGACTGAACTGAACTGAACTGAACTGTCCTATCCCCACATCCTGCTTGAGGAACATCCAGAGTCTACCCAAATTACGGTTGCCAAATAAAATGAAGGTTAGCAAGTAAAAATACATGACACCCAGTTAACTTTAAACTTCAGGTAAACAATGAATAATTTTTCTAGTATAAGTGTGTCCTGTACTATAGTGGGCACATAGTTATCCTAAAAAATTATTCATTTTTTATCTGAAATTCAATTTTAACTTGGCATCTTATATTTTACCTGCAACTCTATGCCAAATCCAACATCTTCTCTTACCTAGATGTGGACTCTGCTCCAAAATGGTCCCACTGTCCTAGGGGGCATCTGGGTGGCTGAGAAAGTGATTTGGGGGAATATTGTCTGAGAACTTCAAGCACCTGGGCCTCCTAATATGGAACACCAGAATTAGACAACTCACCTCCCCAGCCCCAGGCAGCCTGGGACCCTCCCATGCTACTGAGGGTGGGGCAGGGTGGGGGAGGGATGCTGCCATTTCCCTAACTCTTAGCAGGACCAAGAAGAATGAAGATTCACGCAAGAGGAAATGATGGAGGTCATTTCCCAAACTCACTCATCAGCTCAATCCAGTCAGCTTTCCCCCCACTCTCTTTCCACCTGCCTTCTTGGGAGAAGAGAGGTTTGGGGTATTGGACCGATAGGTGGGCCTCCACTGGAAGGATCAACTGTGTGGCTGGAGCCTAACCACTTGGGCAGCTCTAGGGAGCCCCATCGCCCCCACCAGCAGCAGGCCGCTCACACAAGCACCCCTTAATGACAGGGCCTGGGTCATGGTGATACTAATCAAATGAGCCTTGACTAACAGAGCTCATTGCCAACCTCTCTGTGATTCAGTTTCCTCTTCTGTGAAATGGGGAGAAGAAAAGCCCTTAGTTCATGACCACAGTTCACCACAAGGCAATTAGAAAGCATAGCAGACAGAGCATTCCTGGGTGCCCACCTGTGAGGTCACAGTGTAGAGAGGCTTCCTGGAGAAACCTCACAGAAGGCTGGGGGTATCCAAAAATGAACACAAAAGAGGGTAGGAGTGAGCCCTGGCCGTCTGTGGGGCAGAGAAGAAGCCTTGATGCCTAGGTCCACCAAAGGGATGTCACGGAGGGAGTTCTCCTTACACTTGCTGGAGTGGAGGGAAAGGAAAAAAAGGAAACATTAAGTGTTTACTTGCTGCCCACTCATCTCCCAGCCCTCCTTTCCAACCAGACCCAGACTGACACTGGGATAGCCACCCTATATATATAAATACCGTGTGCTCTGGAAGAATTGAAACCTATAGCCCCAAGAGTAGGTCTGAACTGGGCTAAGCCATTCAGTACATTCCATCCCCTGGCCAAAGTCATTGGTCCCACGTGACCAAAGCCCATATGACCAAAGCCCATCCAATCAGAGGAATCCCTGAGACTCTCACTTGTGGCTATGAGCCCCTCAGGCTATTGAAGCAGCCCCAGTCACTGTGCATCAGACATACATGGAAAGAACCTGGGTCCCTGGTGACATCATCGAGGCCCTGGATCAACCAGTCCTGCAACCAGCCCACCTCCAGACTTTCTGGTTATATGAGTCAAATATCACCTTTCACAATTAAACCTTTCAAGCTGGGTGGGTGTTCCATTCCTTACAATGATGGCAAAAGTTGTTACACGTATAGTTAAGTGCTGGGCCCTGAATTAAGCTCTCTTTACACACTGTGCAATGTTGGAATTATCACTCACACTGCACAGAAGGGAAACCTGAGGCTCACGGAAGTGCAGTCATCAGCCCAAGGTCACACAGCTGGAAGTGGCAGAGCTAGCTCCAAGGTCTGGCTCCTGGCGTCTTCCGGCCAGTTCCTTTAGGCCCTGGGACAAACCAGCACCTTCACTGGACACTGTTGAGGCCGTTCCAGAGGGAGGATCTTGAGGACTTTGTCTTTTTCAGGAAAAGTTGGATAGGGCAGAGGTCTAGACTCTGAGCTGGTGGAGCCCTGACTTCCAATCCTGGCATCCTAATTAGTGGCTGTGTGACCTTGGGCAAGGTGCTTCTACCTCCTGAGGCCCAGTTTCCCCATGTGGGAAGTCAGGGTTGAAATACGACCCTATTATATCACCTGTTTTGTTGTTGTTCAGTCACTAAGTTGTGTCCAACTCTGCAACCCCATGAACTACAGCACCCCAGGCTTCCCTGCCCTTCACTCTCTCCCAGAGTTTGCTCACACTCATGTCCATTGAGTTGGTGATGCCATCCAACCATCTCAGAACCATCCCAGCCAACCATCTATTACTTACTTTAAAATGCTTAGGTATGAATTGTTGTTGTTGTTCAGTTGCCAAATTGTGTCAAACTCTTTGTGACCCCAAGGACTGTAGCTCACCAGGTTCCTGCATGGGATTTCCCAGGCAAGAATACTAGAGTGGGTAGCCATTCCCTTCTCCAGGGGATCTTCTAGACCCAGGGATTGTATTGTAGGTGGATTCTTCGCTGTTTGAGCCACCACGGAAGCCTGGTGTCTACCATGTCACTTCCCTCCTTCCTGTCCAGTGTCTGGGTCTCTTTCGGGCTCAGCACCCTGAGCACACCTCAGATGGACCAATGACAATCCAGTGAATGAACAAGTACTGAAAGCTTTCTGAGTCCAGGGCTGTTCTAAGCCCTTTGTATGTATTAACTCCAGGTACCATTACCATTTACATTTGTCAGATGAGGAAACTGAGACACAGAGGCTAAATGACTTGCTGAAGCCTTTGAGACAGAGACTGGCATTCAATTCAATAGCTACTAATGAAGCACAGCTATTGAGCATTAGAATCAGGATACACTATGAGTGCAAAATGCACTGCGGTGCAAAGTATAAACAAAAGAATGTAAAATAACTCGTTAACAATTTTGTACTGATTATATGTTAAAATGATAATATTTTTGGTATATTGGATTAGATGAAACATTATTAAAATTAATTTCACTTGTTTCTGTTTACTTTTTTAATGTGGCTACTAGAATATTTTACTGGACAGCACTGCTTTGGGGCATAAATTGGGGGAACAGGACATGTAAACATTTGAGTCAGGCCCAACACTATTTATAGGCCTCCCTGGTGGCTGAGCTGTAAAGAATCTGCCTGCCAATGCAGGAGATGTGGGTTCGATCCCTGGGTCAAGAAGATCCTCTGGAGAAGAAAATGGCAACCTACTCCAGTCCTCTTGCCTGGGAAATCCCAGGGACAGAGGAGCCTGGTGGGCTATAGTCACAAAGAGTCAGATGCAACTAAGAGACTAAACAACAACACTGTTATGATGAAACTCATTTCGTATGACTTTCTGAGGTTGTATCTGCTTCCCAGACCTTTGGATGGTGGTATTCAAACTGTGCATTGGTTGACCCTCTCTGTTCATCCCACCTCTTTCCTGAGCCCTGAGAACTCGGAGGGGGGGCCTTGAGGGTAAAAGCCAGGGCATGGTGCCGAGTGCCCAGCAGGGCTTCCATTGAAATCAGTAGAGGATGATGGTGACCATGACATAAGTGAAATTCTTACTGTGTCTCTTTGGAGGAGAAGCCATGGAAGCCAGACCAGGCCCCATGAGGTGTCAGCCAGCCCAGTCGTATGGAGGCAGGTGAAGGAGGGCTCCAGAAACACTCATGGTGTCTGATCTGTTTCTCTACTCCTGCTCAGCTCCAAGGGGCCCATGGACCCCCTCTCTTGCTGGCTATAGCCCTCCACGTCTGCCTGCTGTGCTCAAGATGGGGTGGGACTGTAGCTTTGGGGGTGTTGTTCTCTCTCCCCGTCCTGCCAGTAAGTTGGAGAGGCTGGGTATGAGAATGAAACGGGCCCAGAGCCCACCCAGCTCCAAAAGACACCACATGCTGCACAGACACATGTTAAGTGTGCAAGCGCCCCAAGAAAGGAGAAACAGTGCATCAGCGCACTTTCCACGTTGCATCCCCGATGGTGGCCAAGCCCTGCACTGAGCACTGGATGGGGCTCAGCCTCGCAGAGCTGGGGTCTGGCTGAGGAGGGATGCGGTGGAGCACCCCCAACCCTGTGCGGAACTCCAGGTGTCCTGGCCCCCACACGTGCTCTTCCTTACCTGGAACTGCAGCCCCACCTGACAAACCTCCCCTTCTTCCCTCAAGCCTCAGCTGGGTTCGGGCTCCCCCTCCCCTAGGATGCCATCTTCCCCGTCCCCCAGTGGCCATGGCCCCTCAGCCTCAGTCACACAGCCACACCCCATGCCCACCTCCACTCAGGCCATCTTGCCAGCCCCAGGCTCACCAAGGGAGGACTAGAGACACAGCCCTGCCCAGCAGGCTAGCTCAGCTGTGATGTGAACGCAGGAAACAAGCTCTGTTTTCTCAGCCATCCCTCTTTTCTTCCAAACCCAAACTAGAGGGCGTCTTATCAAGCACATTTAATCACTGCTGTTCCCCTTTTCTCTCATTACAACAAAGGTGATTTAAGCCCTGTCCTTGACAGGTTGGACTCAATGGGACTAGAAACTCAAGTCACTTTACAACACAGCCTGGAGTTCCTTCATCATCATGTCAGAATTCACCCCAATAAACCTTCACCCAGACCTTTCCATGAGCCAGGGACCCCGGCCACACTACAGAGTCACATAGCTGTCCCCGCTCTGTGGAGCCTGGTGGGCTTATAAGGGAACAGCTGCTGTATCCTGAGCTGTCTGTAACAGGGAACTGAACACCAGGCTGTGGGGAACAGATGATGCAGAAGCTGAGTCTGTCTGGAGGTATCAGGGAAGACCTCACAGAGGAGGTGACTAGGAGCTATGCTGGGTCAACCCTCCCATCCGTGGTCACCCCGCAGGTCCATGAAGTGACGAGCAGGTCATGTAGGACTGCGACTGGGGGGAGCTGGGGCAGTCTCCCTCCAGCCTTGGCCTGTGGGTCAGTGGGCTTCATTGCACATGCTCACTGCCCAGCACTCCCCTTCCTGGGTCCCCTGAATGCCTGCTGGGGTCCCTCTTCCTCTCAGTGTGACTGGGTCAGACCCTGCAGCTGGGTATCCAGTTGGGAAATTCCTGTACCATCTGCCTGATACAGGCTGGGACTGGCCACGCTCATGAACAGCACAAAAGCAAGAGAGTCACATGCCCAATGCCTCCCACTTTTCTCTCTTTCCAGCCTTCCACCTCCTGTCCAGACCCATGACAGAGAGGCCACTGTACCCCATGGAGAGGGGGTCCCCAGGTTTCCATGGAGGGCCCTCTATGATGCCCACAGCAGCTGTACCTTGAAGCCCAAGCCCTGCACTGCCCTGGCAGTACCAAACAGAGCTGACCCCAGATTGGCAAATCACTAGGTAGCCCTTAAAAACTAGTTCTTCCTGAATTCAGAGGTGATCAGAGAGGACTTGGGATGGTGGTCCTCAGCCTTTCCTCCAGTGCCCCAAACCATTCATTTCTGGCCCCAAACCTACCCAGCAAACTGAAAGTTATCAGAGAGGTGTCTCCACCCTGTCTAGGGACCATCTATGGTCTCGGCACACACCAGTGAGAGGCCATCCACCATCCCAAACAACTTACCCCAAATCTCCCAAAAATCACAGGACTTCTCCTGAAAGCAACTCCATTAAATATTCTCCATCACATTAAATTTCCAGTGGGATTCTTGTATTCCCTACAGATGCAGCTCCAGGCAGCTTCCTGGCTGGTCACATATCAATACTGGTAAGGTCCCAGGATAATTCCCTTGGCACCACAGATCCACAAATGACAGTAATTATCTTGACGACACCAGGTCAGACCCTGGTCCATTGCAGCCACTTTTCTTCATTGCCCTTCACTGCTGAAAGGACAAATGATGTCTCTTGGCTCATCTAGAACAAACCAGAGACGTCTACAGCAGGGCTATGTCTGTCCATGTCATGACTATTTATTGAATTAGTAGTTCCCAGCCAGCCTCCTTGACAGCATATTGAAAGACAGAAAAGATGGGGATGGTAAGGTAAAGAGGAGAGTGGAAAATTGCGAAATATATAGAGAGATGACGTTATATTAGCTATGAAAAATAATAGTATTATTAATATTACTGATAGTTACCATTTACTGTGCACTCAATACATACCTGGCTCTGAACTCACACACAGCATTCATTATCCCATCCCACCCAACCTGTGAAGGGATAGTATGATCCCCATTTTACAGATGAGGAAACTGAGGCTCAGAGAAGATTAGTAACAGTCCAGACATTCAACCAATAAATGGAAAAACTTGGATACACACCCATGTTTGTCTGAACCTCAAGCTCGCCATATCTGTCTGGTTGCGGACACCAGTCCTGCCTCTATTGCTTCCTAACTTGGAGGGGTCCTGGGCCCACCTTTCCATCCCTTTCTGTTTTTTCAGTTGTAGCATGAGGATGATGCTGTGATTGATTAGCAATGCCGGTGATGGTACTTGTGCTAGCCCCTATTTGGGGGATTAACTTCAATTCCCCACTCCCACCTGTCCAGACTGTAGCCATTAAACCTTTAAAATAAAAGGTCAGTTGTCTCACACAGGGGTCCAATATGCTGTGCCCAACACAGCCCCCTATACACTCCAGATTGGTTCAATCTCCATTCAGATTTGAGTGAGCTTCCTGCAAAATATACGCCAACAGCTCCCCACTCCCTCCAGCAACACACATGACCTTTCAAATTCTGGACCCCACTTCCCCCCTAGTCTCCTCAGCACATGACCTTTCATACCTCCTTGCGTCTGTACATGCTGTTCCCTCTGCCTGGATCATGTCTTCCTTTCTTCTTAGGCTTTAAGACACAGCAATATGTCACCTCCTCTGTGAAGTCTTCCCTGATCCCTCCAGACTGACTCAGCCCCTCCATCATCTGTGGGCCCACAGCTTTGTATAGTTCCTTGTTGCAGAAGCACACATGTAAACAGACAACTCAAGAAAAGCATTTTGTAAACTGCAGAGGACTGACTACTGGGCAGCTCCTGGTTCCTGATGAATTAGTGAACTCCTCCAGTGGAGAAAATCACCCTCTTTGCTCCTTTCGGTCTAGAAGGCACTGGTTCCTCCTCTCCTCCTTAGAAATGCTTTCTGAAATAGACAAGCTCTGTGTCGAGCCCCAGTCGAACCAACTTCAGGCACCTCGAACCCTAACTCCTGATGTTCTTTCATTCACGGCTGCCCCCAGTGATTCAGAACAATCACGTGTCTCCTTGAGAAAGAAGGTTACACAGGGCCCCAACATGGGAGATGGCTGGATTTTTCCCATGTGAACGAGTGACACAAGATAGGAAAATAGAAATGGACAGAGGACTCCACCCCACGGCTGATTGGCCTCACTGAGCTAAAAAGGAGACGGGGTTTTATGACCCAGGCAAGAACAACAATGAATTGGCTTGTGGGGAGGAAAAGAGATGGCATTTTCTTGAGCTAAAGGGACTAAAAATAGTGTGAGGTTTTCCAAGAGGCTGCCGTGGTACTTCAGGATGTGGCTACAAAGCTTTTCTTTCAATAGCAATTGGCGAGCTCAAAGCCAAGGCCATTCCCCGTGACAGTCATAGTGCCGGTGACAGACTGCTCACCCAGCCCAGGGACCAGCAAGAGCTACAACTGCTCCCATCTCCCCATCTTCTCATGCGGTGATCCCCCTGGAATTCCCTCCCTTCTCCCCTACACTGGATCTCATCACCCCAAGCCCTGAGTTCCAACCACTTCTCTGAGCAGCGGCATTTCAACATTTTCCACCAAAGCACCCCCCAGAGCAGAGAAGAAATTGTAATGGAAAGTTGGAGTGGGGAGGGGAGGGAAAGCTGAGAATTGCCTGTCAAGGCCTCCACAAGCATGAAATTCCCTCCAAATCTGTTTTATCCTAAGAATTTACAAAAGAACTCACTCTTGCAAAAAAAAAAAAAAAAAATAGTCCAAGTTTCACTAAGTATTTAAAAATCAGTTTGTTCTCTGATCTCACAGTTATAGCGTCACCCCAGAAAGGAGAGCTGTGTTTACCTGTGACATCAAGAGCTCCGTGTGGCCAGTGCGTGGTGCCCCACAGGGACAGAATAAGGGCCTTCACAGAGGACCTCAGCCTCAGCGCTCCTTCAGCCACTGAAGTAAATCACCCATCCATCCATCTGTCCATTCATCCATCCCTCCATCTCTCCATTCATCCACCTGTCCATTCTTCCATCCATCCATCCATCCATCCATCCATCCATTCATTCAACAGGCCTTTACTAAGCTCTTTTTAAATGCCTAGAACTAGTGATGAAGCCAGGAGGGTCGCAGGCCTCCAGGAACTGTCTCATGGAAGAAACATGAGACGAGGCATTTCACAGATCTGTGACAAGTGTCCCACCAGGGAAAAACCAGAAGTTTGGGGAACAGGGGGGTGGGGATTGGAAAAGCCTTCTTTCCAGGGAAAACACAAGCCAGTCTGCACCCCGCCTAACAGTTGAGATCCATGTGTCCTTGGGCAAGTCAGTGATCCACTCAGTTTCCTCACCTGTGAACTCTGTATAATAGCTTCGCACGGTTTTCACTGGGACTAAATGAGTTATTCAGTGCAAAGCGCTTCCTCCTAAGTGTTCAATAAATATGATATATTAAGCTGAGGCCAGAAGAATGGATGGAATTGGGCTGCAGGGATGGGGCCGAGATAAAGAAGCAGGGAGAAAAAGAGTGTGTTCCAGACAGAGGGAACGACATGTTTAAGAACAATTATTCAATAAATATTTGAACTCATAAATTCTTTAAGGGAAATGAGAATAATACAATCTCCGTAAGCCACGTCCTTTATCTATTGTTCCCTGGAATGAATGTGTGTGTGTGTGTGTGTGTGTGTGTCTGTGTGTGTGTATGTAGCTGGGTGGCACCACAGCCAGGCAGCCACAGGCCAGCCCGCTGCATTTTTCTAACCAGGTCGTCAGATTCTTAAGGCAGAGATTGAGTCTTCCCCTCTTGAAGTCTCATGGCCCAGAGCCTTTAACTCCTGTGGCTTCTCAATGTCCCCCTCTAACCCTGTCGGGGCCCCCACCATTTTCCTAGTGACTGTTTAGAGGCCAGGGGTCTGTTATTGCAGGGAGGGGAGTATGGATACAAATGACGTGTTTGACTGATCACCACCTGCCCTCCTGCAAAAACAGATGAAGCTTGAAGGTTCAGTAGGCGACCTGAACTTAAATCCTGGGAAGTCCCTCCTCTGCCTCCTCTTTCTGCTCTATCACCACCACTTCCAGCCTGGGGAAAGGCCTTGGCCAAGACCACTGGAGAGAGCGCATGGATGACCTGAGAAATACAGGCAGGGGGGCAAAGAGCCTTGAACTGTTGGTCAGAAGGCCTGGAGTCAAGTCCCCGCTCTGTCAGCTAATAGCTCTGTGACCTGGGGTCGGTCACCTGGGACTCCAGCCCAGAGAGCACGCTGGGGTCCCACAACAAACTGGTTTGGGGCGTAGGGGTAATGCCATAGGGAAACCAACCATTCTGGCTTTCCTGGGACCGAGGGATTCCCTGGGATTCAGGACTTGCCTGCCAAGGTCAGGAAAGTCTCAGACACACAGCGATGAGATGGTTGCTCACGGCCTTGGTTCTCCCCCTTGGTTGCGGCTCCTCCCCCGCCCCCCCCAACTCTGTGCCCCCTCCCACCCCCCCACCCCCCTCACAGCCCTGACAGCAGGGAAGGCTGGTCCATGCCACTCTCCAGAGTCTTGGGGCAATGGGATTCATGACAACCCCAGTTGGCACTGAGCCCTCTACTCCTCCCCACAAGAGCTTATTGGGCTCATCAACCTGATGCTGACCCGGTTAGTCAATGCAGGGGCGAGAGGCTGCAGGGTGGTCTCAACTGGGCCCCCACCCCCCCACACCGGGAGCTCTAGGAGAGCCCCCCGGGCCTCTGCCCAGACCTGCACAGGCTACCCTGCCATGGAGATCACCGCAGGCACCCTGCTGCCCTATTGGAGAGACATGCTGTGTTTTCAATTACAGTCCCCGTTTCTTTCCTGGTTCGGGCTCGAATGCCAGGCTATATTAGGTCATGCTGAGCCGGCCCTGTTGTGCTTTCTCATTAGCCGCATCACATCGTATTTTTAGGGGCAGCCAAGACCAAGACAATGCCAGAGGGCTGCTTTTCTTCCTGAGTCCCCAAACACCACCTCCATAAAAAGATTATGCTGGGAGGTCCAAGGGCCCCCGTAGCTGCTGCTGCAGACAGGCTCTGAGAAGAGGGGCAAGTGACTGGATGGACCAGAGGCAATGAGGGAAGTGGCCCTTCTGCCTGTCTTTTCATCCACTTCAGCCACCTACAATTACCACCCCAAAGCCACATGGAGTTCCTGGTTTCTCATGCCCTGGGACAAAAGGACAGAGATCCAAGACTCTTGTGGGGACCAGAGCACCTTCCCTAGAGCAGCCTCTCCTGCTCCTCCCATCTTTTTGCAGATCCAGAGCACTGCAATGTGAGGTTCCCGTACTCCGGGGTCTGCCCTGTCCCTCACCACTACAGCAGGAATATTAAAGCTTGCAAATCGCTGCCTCCTCCGTGGTCTCATCTGACTTACCTGTGAGGGTGGTGGTAAGATACATATTTTACAGACGGGGAAATTGAGGCAAAAGGGAGATGATGTGTCTAAGCCACAGAGGAGTAAGGAGGAGGATTGGCCTCCATGTGGCCCCAGGGGCTCGGCTCAGCTCAAAGCCGGACCCAGATGCCCATTTTTGTCCACACCTGTGAATTTCCACTTGTCTCTGTCTTCTGTTCCTGTCCAGTCTTAGATCAGTCTGTCTCTCTCCCTCCTTACAGACACAGACACACACACACACACACACACACACACACACGTGTACACAGATGAGTTGGGATCCAGCATCCGAGAGACCCCTATGCCATCTCAGGTTGGAGGGGGAGGGGTGAGTCTGTTCCTCCAGGGAATTTTGCATGGAGCCAATATGCAAGGACAGAGGGTGAGGGGTGGCTCCCGGGGAGGGCACAGTGGTCATCATGGGACTGAGATAATAGGAAATGAAGGCCCATTTCAATGCAGCCGTTTTGAGAACAGGCTTCCCTGGTGGCTCAGATGGTAAAGAATCCACCTGCAATGCAGGAGACCCAGGTTCCATCCCTAGGTTGGGAAGATCCCTTGGAGGAGGGCATGGCAACCACTCCAGTATTCTTGCCTGGAGAATCCCATGGACAGAGGAGCCTGGTGGGCTGCAGTCCATGGGGTTGCAAAGAGTCAGACATGACTGAGCGGCCAAGCACAGCTCACACAGCTTTGAGAACAGGACTGGTACCTTCAAGATTCCTTCGTCCATGAGATCCTCAGGATAAGACTGCAGACAGAGGCGCAGGACCACCTCCAGATGTGTTCCGTGCTCTCTGAGCAAGCAGGGCCAAGGCAAACCATTTGCCCACAGCTCTTTGACTTCCAGCCCCTTCATGTCAATCACAGGTCCTGGGTCAGGACATAGACCACCCAGCAGGGCTGGCCCCAGGGAAGGGCACCAGACCAGCAGGTCAGTCCACCTCGTGTAAGTAGCTGCAGTCACTTTCGCTTCCACCTCAAGCCATGAGTCCAGGCTGACTCTTTGGAGGCTCAGTGCAGTCCTGGGGCACCTGAACACAGACTGGACTACAGAGCAGGCATTTAGCCTCCAGCTTTCACCGGCCACTTCCTCCCTCTTCCGGCTCCTCCACCTCCACCTCCCCTTCCACACCCAACTTCTGCCCTCAGACTCTTCCTTCACATTCAGTGGCCACCCCCACCCCCTGGAGAGCAAAGGCCCAGGACCAAAAGGTGATACTAAACACCCTCTACATGCCGGCTGCTGCAATAGATGCTAGGGGTCGGGGGAGAAGGAGAGGTGGATTTGCAGAGAAGTGAAGCACAGTCTTGAGCCTACCCAGTGGTTTCTGGCTAGTTTGAGAGGAAGAAAAGGCTCAGAGACCCACCCCTATGAAACCAAATAACAGGACAAAACAAATATCCAGAATTCATCCCTGTACCTAGTGAAAGCAACACAGAAAAAGATCCTAAGTGAGGAAAAAAACATGCAGGAATTTTAAGAGCTGGTGAGACCCCAGGTTATCCAGGAAAAATGAGAGAATTGTGGTTCCCAGACACTCCACTCCCTCTGGAATCAGCTTGTAGTGAACACAGTTCTGCAGACCCCAGTGTACATGCTCTTGACCACAAGGCTTCCTCATTTTTCACTGGACTCACCTTCACACATTATTGGCACTTACAGGATTCATGCCCAATCACTGTTGCACAATTTTGAAGGCTGATCATCTATAAAAATGTCAAAAGGGGCAGAACGTAAATGCAGAAAGTTGGAAACCCAAATGGCCCATGCTCTCAGCTCATATCATTTCATTTTGCCAACTAGATCAAAGAAGAATAACCCCAAAACTCAACACACAAAACTACACACGCATTCCAACAACTCCTAAATCCTTTTTCTGGAAGACTTATCCATGAAATAAATCACTGGATGGCCACAGCTCCTATTCAGAAATGGTCAGGATGTAGGTCATGAACTCGGTTGCCTTCAGTGCTCATGACTGGGTTGCAGCATTTGCTCAGCCAGGGAACTGTTATGAGAACAACTGCTCTGTCCTCTTTTAGCAATACATGAAGAATAAGCTGGATCCTGGAAGCCCAGGGGGCCAGAAATCTTCCACTTCCTACCCACAGCATAGAATTCCAGGAATCAATGGATGATTGAAAGTTCCTCTCCACTCATCCAAGGAGCTGTACCAACTCATCTTATACATTCAACCTGTTGGCTCCCATAAAACAACAAACAACAAGTGGGTTATGGGTTTCCAACTTTCATACAAGTTCAAAGAACTGATTAAGGCTATTGAAAACCAAAAGCAATGTTATCAACACAGTTTGGATTAGATCCTAACACAAGGACCAAGTGACCCCCAATTAAAGAAGCAAAACTACTAAACGCACTTCAAAGTCAGGCAGCCTTCGAAGACACAGACATAGAGAACAGACGTGTGGACACAGTGTGGGAAGGAGAGGGTGGGATGAGCTGAGAGAGTAGCAGGAAACATCTATATTACCATGGGTAATATAGACAGCCAGTGGGAATTTGCAGTGTGACACGGGACTCAGCCCCATGCTCTGTGACACCCTAGCGGGGTGGGATGGGAGGGAGGTTCAAGAGGGAGGGGCCACGTGTATTCCTGTGGCTGATTCATGTTGATGTATGGCAGAAACCAGCACGATGTTGTAAAGCAATTATCCTCCAATAAAGCTTTTTTTTTTAATTATGTAGCCTTTGAGAATATTGATGAAGTGACTTTGACTCAAAGGTCACAGGACTGGCTCCATTAGGATTTTCTCAGTGGCAAGTGACAGAAAACCCAGTTGAGATTGGCTTAAATAAAAGCCAGGGAATTTAATGGCTTATGAAACAATTTTTTAAGTCTGGAAGCAGGTCTTACTTCACATTCATCTGGGTTGAGGGTTAAACTGATGTCACCAAGATTCCATCCCTCTCAGACTCTGCCATCTACCATAGTGAACCCAAGTGATAAGTGAACTCAGCCGGTCCCAACAACACCAGCAAGTCTTCTGGCTCTGATGCGTTCAGAGGTGGGACCATGACTAAGGTGTTCTGAATGTTTGCATCCACTCAAAATGTGTATGTTGAAACTCTAACCCCCAATAAGATGGTATCAGGAGGTGGGGCATTGGGAGATGAGCAGGGCATGAGGGCAGAGCCCTGATGAACGGCATTCGTGTTCCTCTAGAAAGGATCCTGGAAAGTTCTCTTGCCCCTTCTGCCACAGGAGGATACAACCCTTCAGCCCAGAAGAGGGTCCTCACCCAACCACGTTGGCCCCTGGATCCTGGGCCCTCTAGCCTCCAGGTCTGTGAGAAATAAATTTTTGTTGTTTACAAACCACTCAGTCTGTGGTGTCATTGTCCATGTCACAGCAGTGTGAAGGGACTAGGGCAATGATGGTGATGTGCAGAAGGTCAAACAAACTGTCTGAGCCCAGGAAGAGCTTGGACTTGGAGCCTCACAAAAGGCACCCTACATCTACTGCCTCCCTCCACCTTGCTCCCATGGTCGTATACCCCTCCACTCCCCCACCATGGGAACTGCCCAGGCTCAGCTCGGCACATGAGCCCAGCAGCGTATGAGTCACCCCTGTCTCCATCCTAGTAAGGCCCCAGGGACTGGGTCAGGGAGGCATGCCCAAGACATTCTGCACGTGTTTCTGGGACAGAGAGCAGGCATCACTGTCACTGAGCAAGTATCATCAAGAGGAGCCAAGACCCAGAGGACAACAGCATGTGCCCAAACTGAAACAAAATAAATTGAGAGTCAGTGACCATGTTGGCTGCCAGGACAGCCAGCCGTCAGACACGAGGGTGTAGGCAAGTGAGCTGCAGTGAGTGGTTCAGGACCAAGACTGTGAGCAGCTGCTTGCGGGTGAGGCAGTGTGATGATAGGGAGGCCCAGATCCTGCCAGGTGCAGACCGCATGACAGAGAACCCAGAGCGGCTACTAATGCGGGCCCAGCGTGACCCTGACTTTGAGGCTCTCCCCTCGCAGTCTCCATGGAGAGTGGCAGGGAGCAGCTGAGTCACCCAGAGCAAAGGAAAGGCTGGTGTCTGCTGCACACACAAAAGACCATTGGGATGTGATTGGGAAGCACTGAACCACATGAACTGAAGAGTTCTGAGCATTTTCTGGTCCTTACTTGCCAAGTCAGGGCCAGTCTCAATGAGCTGAGACCACCTTTTGTGTTTGGGCTAAAAGCTGAGGCAGGAAAACCTACCCCCACTAACTCCACTGTCCTGAGTACAGACAAACTCCTAGATCACCATTCTGTTTTAAACCTGTCTAAAATGGGTAGTTAGGCTTCCCTGGTAGCTCAGCTGGTAAAGAATCTGCCTGTAATGCAGGAGACCCCAGTTCGATTCCTTGGTCGGGAAGACCCCCGAAGAAGAGATAGGCTACCCACTCCAGTATTCTTGGGCTTCCCTGGTGGCTCAGGTGGTAAAGAATCCACCTGCAATGAGGGAGACCTGGGTTTGATCCCTGAGTTGAGAAGATCCCCTGGAGGACAGCATGGCAACCCACTCCAGTATTCTTGCCTGGAGAATCCTCATGGACAGAGGATCCTGATGGGCTACAGTCCATGGGGTTGCAAATAGTCAGACACGACTGAGCAACCGTGTACATAATGGTTACACACACACACACACACACACATTTGCAGAATGAAATGGCTAGGCCACAGTACCCAGATATCTGATTCAACATTATCCAAGATGTCTCTGAAAAGATGTTTGTTATTTTTTTAAAGATAAGATTAACATTTAAATCAGTAGACTTTGAGTAAAGCAGACTGCCATCCATAA
The DNA here is from genome assembly GCF_019320065.1 of Cervus canadensis. Classification (NCBI taxonomy): domain Eukaryota; kingdom Metazoa; phylum Chordata; class Mammalia; order Artiodactyla; family Cervidae; genus Cervus; species Cervus canadensis. The sequence goes on from NC_057393.1 coordinate 19,844,392, forward strand.
TGTGGTGGGTCTCACCCGTCTGCTAGAGCCTCAAGGGAAAAAGACTGACCTCCCCCGAGCAAGAGGGGACTCGGTTGGCAGACCACCTGTGAACTCAAACTGTAGCTCTTTGCTGGACCTCCAGCCTGCCAGCCTACCCTATAGATATTGACCTTGCCAGCTTCCACAATTGTGTGTCAGTTCTCTAAAATTAATCTCTATAGATAGGCAGCTGTCCTGTGCTTATTCACTTCAGTCATGTCTGACTCTTTGCCACCCCATGGTCCATAGCCCACCAGGCTCCTCTGTCCACGGGATTCTCCATAGGTTGGAGTGGGTTGCCATGCCCTCCTCCAGGGGATTGTCCCAACCCAGGGATCGAACCCAGGTCTCCCACATTGCAGGGGGATTCTTTACTGTCTGAGCCACCAGGGAAAACTAAGAATACTGGAGTGGCTGGCCTATCCCTTCTCCAGGGGATCTTCCTGACCCACAGATCGAACCGGGGTCTCCTGCATTGCAGGCAGATTCTGTTCCAGTTGAGCTACCAGGGAAGCCCATAGATAGGCAGATATATAGATAAATTCACAGATACAGAGACACACACATACAAACATCGTACCACTTCTGTGTCTGGAGAACCCTAATACACCATCTCTCTGGGTTTAAAAGCTGACACCCTTTTCCATATTCCCAAGCACTCATCCCACTGCTAAATGAGAGGTATATAGATATATAGACAAATGGGTAGATCGACAGATAGATATTGGGTTGGCCAAAAGGTTCATTTGGGGTTTTTTGTAAGATGTTATGGAAAAACCCCAATGAACTTTTTGGCCAATTGGTAGGTAGGTAGGTGGGTAGATAATAGATAGAAGATAGATAATATTAACAGAGAGAGAGAGATATACAGTACTGCCCTTTGTGCCCTCCATCACATCAAACATCATTCACTCACTGTATCTGACAAATGTTTACTGGGTACCTACTATGGGTTTCCAGTGCCGAAGATTCAGCAGATAAGATAGCTCCTCCCCCTTCAGAACTTAAACTTTCAAACATATAAAACATGTAGAAATGAAATGATAACCAGGCCGTGACATTGTGGGAAAAGGTAATATTTTACCCATTTTTCAGAGGACTGTGAGGTTCTGGAAAACGAAATGTGTCCAAATTTATATAGACAGCGAGAGATGGAGCCACCGTGAAACTCCACGTCTAACACCAACGTCCAAGCCCCTCTTATCCAGGTGCTGGAGAAGTTAGGAGAACTTTAGGCGAGGTGGGGCTGAGAGGGGAGAGATCATTCCAAAAGCAAAATATCCACGTTTCTCATGCTTTCCTCTTGGTTTCAGAAGAGTCTGAAACTCTTCTGACAAAAGTTCCCCCATGAAGTGGGTACAGTAGAGTTGGTGAAGACACCAGTCTTTGGCCCCAAGCCATTTGAGCAAGAAAAAAGAGTGGTGGAAAGATGCTCCCTCAGAGCCTTGGATGATGGGCTGGGCTGAAGGCAAGCCCAGGAGCAGCCCCTCTGAGCAGCAGCACAGTACCCTCCCCACACAGCCCCACTGGCCACCTTCATGAACAGAGACGGATGTCAAAAAAGAGTCATACCCGAGGTTCAAGCCCTGAAATAACTGATGTCAAATCCCAGGTTCCTCCTATTACTAACGTTAGAGAGTGCTGAAGTATAGCTTGGCTTTAATGTTTAGGTGTGATTTTGCTAGGAAGCCAGGGAAGAATGGTGTGGTTTTCCACTTGTAGGAGAAGCAAAGTCATGGAGGCAAGGACAAGACTGCTATCATCAGAATACAGTAAACGAGCCTGGTGTGCAGCAAGGCAGGAAGGAGCACTAACCTGGCCATCAGAAGACGTCAGTTTCAGGGCTGCTTCAGAAGAAACCATGTGGTCACTATGGATCTGATCTGGGTCTTGAAGTTCATCCAGTCCTATCCTCTTGCTCTAATAAAGAACACAAGGTCTTCCTTTCATCCGGCTGGAAAGAGAGAAAGCTAAGAGCCTGACATGTCAAATCACCATCACAAATCTCCCTAAAACTGCAGTTCAGAGGGCATGATGCTGGCACCACCCAAACTGGCCAGCCCAGCCTGGCTCAGCTTAGAGCATCTTCATGAGCAAAAACAAGCCTCCAGCTTCCTAGCTGGAGCAGAAAGACTGGCAGTATTGGTTTCTATGAGCTTCCCAGGTGGCGCTAGTGGTAAAGAACCCACTTGTTAATGCAGAAGACATAAGAGACAAGGGCTCAGTCCCTGGGCCAGGAAGATCCCCTGGAAGAGGGCATGGCAATCCACTCTAGTATTCTTGCCTGGAGAATCCCATGGGCAGAGGAGCCTGGTGGGTTACAGTCCATAGGGTCGCAAAGAGTCAGACATGACTGAAGCAATTTAGCACACACACATTTGTCTCAGCCCTACATGAGCACTGGCCTGGGCAATTGACTAAAATGCTAGCAACCATCATCTCCAAGTTACAGGTGGGGAAAATGAGGCTGGTCATCTGTTGATGGTTAAAATCAAGGGGATGTGCTGGAACCAGGATTACAATCAGGTCTTCTGACTCCCAAGTCTTAACTTTAAAGTATCCTTCTCAGAAATTCCAGCCATTCCCTCCAAGACCCGGACTCATTCTCTAGGAACTTCTGGGAGAGACAGGTCACTGGCAAATAATAAGCACATGTTGAAAGTGTAGGGACTAAAAAGTCTATAAGCAATAAATGCTGGAGAGGGTGTGGAGAAAAGGGAACCCTCTTACACTGTTGGTAGGAATGCAAACTAGTACAGCCACTATGGAGAACAGTGTGGAGATTTCTTAAAAAACTGGAAATAGAACTGCCATATGACCCAGCAATCCCACTTCTGGGCATACACACTGAGGAAACCAGATCTGAAAGAGACACGTGCACCCCAATGTTCATCGCAGCACTGTTTATAATAGCCAGGACATGGAAGCAACCTAGATGCCCATCAGCAGACGAATGGATAAGGAAGCTGTGGTACATATACACCATGGAATATTACTCAGCCATTAAAAAGAATTCATTTGAATCAGTTCTAATGAGATGGATGAAACTGGAGCCCATCATACAGAGTGAAGTAAGCCAGAAAGATAAAGACCAATACAGTATACTAACACATATATACGGAATTTAGAAAGATGGTAACGATAACCCTATATGCAAAATGGAAAAAGAGACACAGATATACAGAAGAGACTTTTGGACTCTGTGGGAGAAGGCGAGGGTGGGATATTCTGAGAGAACAGCATTGAAACAAGCATACTATCAAGGGTGAAACAGATCACCAGCCCAGGTGGATGCATGAGACAAGTGCTCAGGGCTGGTGCACTGGGAAGACCCAGAGGGGTGGGATGAGGAGGGAGGCGGGAGGGGGGTTCAGGATGCAGAACACATATAAATCCATGGCTGATTCATGTCAATGTATGGCAAAAACCACTACAATATTGTAAAGTAATTAGCCTCCAACTAATAAAAATAAATGAAAAAAAAAAAGAAAGTGTAGGGACTAGATTTCAAGCAAACGATCAGGTATGGAGTGTCAGAGGGAGGGGTGCACAGGCGCCATGGGTCTGCAGCTGAAAGTGCCTCATAGCAGGCAGAGTAGACAGGTGTGCCCAGTTACAGATTTCCAGAACTTGCAAACAGAGGGCTTTTCTCCTGGAGGGGCCTGGTTAAGCCTAGTGCAGGAATGGGGGGGGGGGGGCAGTCCCAGATTTCTGGCTTATCAGATCTTCTGGTCCCAAGCAGAATCCATAGGGCACTGAGGGCCTCCAAGTCTCATGCTCTCGCATTGCCAGTGAGCCTTTGCGGGGGGCGGGGGGGCCTCAGGGGACACACAGACTGCTGTTCTCATGGCCTCCTCTAATCCTCCCTGATCGTGGTAAAGATAAGGCATGTGTGTACGTGCAATTGCTCAGTCCTGACTCTTTGCGAGCCTATCGACTATAGCCAACTAAGCTCCTCTGTCCACGGGATTCTCCAGGCAAGAATACTGGAGTGGGTTGCCATGCCCTCCTCCTCCAGCGGATCTTCCTGACCCAGGGATCAAACCTGCCTCTCTCAAGTCTCCTGCATTGGCAGGCAGGTTCTTCACCACTAGCGCCACTTGGGAAGCCCCAGAGATAAGGCTGCTGAGGTTCAAACCATGCAGGGAGTCAGACCAGGTCACATGACCAGATCTACAGCCCACCAAGATGGACTGAATTACCCCTTCAAGATGGTTTCATGTAACCAGAAACAGGAAGCTCTGAGCCTGGGAATCACCCTCTAGAGATGGAAATCCACAGAGGGGAGGGGGCGGTGGGGTATAGTATTTTGCCAGCAAAGACTTCTCTGAAATCCCAGTGTCTGGGTCTGCACCGAGTCTGGCACTGCCTTCGGGTGACCTCAGGGCAGGCAGGGGCCCTGGACTTTCCAAGCAGCTATCATCTCTTTGCTACTGCTCCTGAGACGCCTCACCCCATCAGTCCCCACCCAGCAGCCAGAATATAGTTCCAAACAAAAACCCTCTGATCACTTTCATCCTCTGCTCCAAATCCCTCCAGTGGCTCTGCATTGCCCTCGAGATGAATCTTTCCAGGTGGCTGTGTGGTCTGGCCCAACCCTCTCCAGCCTCTGGGCCCTCCTGTCCGTCTCTCAGGACATGCGGTCCAAGCAGGGTGGACTTCTTTTAGTGACCTGAACAAATGGCGCTCCTCTCTCAGCCCCCGCCCCTTTGCCAGACCCACCTGCCCATCCCTCTGCTCTCATCCAGGGGTTGCTTCTCTAGGCCCCTCCCCTGACACCTAGCCCAGGCCAGGCTCCCCTCAGCGAGTCCCTGTCTCCCGCCTTTGTCAACCTGCTTACCACTCCCCTGTACCCACTTAATATCTGTCTCTCCCTCAAAAGAAGAAGCTCTGCGAGGTCAAGACCCTAATTATCTTACCACTCTGTCCCCAGCCCCAAGCACGAATGGAGCGCTATCAGTGGTCTTCGTTTGGGAACAGCTCCAAAACATCGTTGTTGAGTGAATGAATGAATGGAGAAAGGAATCTATCATGCATTAAAACTCTCAGTGCCTCCTCTGAGGTTTGTCATTGTTGTTGTTTAGTCATGAAGTCGTGTCCAACTCTCTGCGACCCCATGGACTGTAGCCTGCCAGGCTCCTCTGTCCATGGAATTCTCCAGGCAACAATACTAGAGTGGGTTGCTGCTTTCTCCTCCAGGGGATCTTCCCGACCCAGGGAATGAACCTGTGTCTTCTACATGGGCAGACAGATTCTTTACCTCTGAGCCACTGGGGAAGCCACCTCTGGGGCTAATGGCATGAAAAAGAATCCTGAAGGTGTGTATCTGTGAGCAGGAAGGCTAAGGGGTACCCTCAGGAGCTGGGTAAGGAACAGCCAGATCCCCAGTGTACCCAGGGCACACACAGATGGGGTCACTGACCTGGGCCAGCGCCCACCCCTCCTCACCAAGGCCCCAGTCTGCTGGTCATCACTGCCAGGCAGCCCGGTGTCTGCTTCTTGGCCTCCTAAGCTGGGCCTCACAGGCATGAGGACCGTCTATAGAGAACTTAGGTCAAAGGGTGGCTGCGGCTCTCTCTCACCTGATGGGCCCGCTGGCAGGCGTGCGGGTCTGTGTGTCTGTGTGTGTGCCTGGTCTGATCTGCTCATAACAACCCCGATATACACCCTCCCATCCACGAAGTCGGGGAGGAAGGAGGGCCTCTGAGTTTTCCTTCGACATCTGCCCAGCGGCCCACAGAGCTGGCCATGGACACAGTGAAGAAGCTGGGTGCTGGCCTCCCTCCAGCCTGTTTCCCCAAGAGTGGCATCGCTCAGACTTTCTCAGACAGCGGGTTCTGTGCTGGATGGTGCCTACCTACCCTGTGACTACCGCCTCTGCTGTTGCCCACCTGCTCTGAGCCCTGGGCGGCGGCCGGTGTGAGTACCCGGGTTGAGGGCAGAGGAGGTGCTATCCCGCAGGCTCTCTCCCTGCCCACCAGCTACAGTGACCCTGACCAATGGCACCTTCCAGACATCCTCCCTGCAAACTGCAACTCTAATATTTGAGTTACAGCCCTCTCCCCTCAGCACCCCCCCACCCCCCCACCGGCTCCTGACAGCTCCAGGGTGTGTCTCCGCTTCTTGGTGGTTTCACCCAGCTGTGCCTTGTACTAACAGAGTGCCCTCTTAACCCCTCACCACTTACCTTCTCAGTGAACCATCTTGTTTTTCTCAGATGCAAATTTCAAAGAGGGCCAAGTTCCTGCCCTTGAGCCGAACTGAAAGAGCCTGACAGGCCTCTCCCAATGGCCTTCCACACCCTCCTGAGCTCCCTGGGGTCAGACACCCTTCCACGGAGGACAGGACAGCCCACTGCTAAGGAAACTGCAAAGAACCAGTGCCGGCCTCTCCAGAATGGCCCACCCCTCCTCCCAGCCTCCTCCTCTGGCTCAGCTCCACTGCTTGGTAGGGGAGCGGGACTGCAGCGTGGGGGGCGAGGGTGAGGTGGGGGGCCTCATCTAAGGCGAGGACAGCAGAGAGCAGAGACGGCAATTCACAGACGCTTAAAACCCATCAACAGAAAAGTCTGCTGAGACCCCTCAGCCCAGCAAGATCCAACAAGTGTTTCTGCACATACCATTCACTGAGATGCTCCATAAAAAAAATGAAATTCTGCAGTCCAGGGAGCTTGGGAAACCTAACACACCATATCATCTCCTCTCCGAGAATCACAACCCACACTGGCATAGTCAAGACAGAAGACCAAAAGAAAAAGTACCTGTTAAAGACTGGTTTTTGTTTTTGCTTTCTTTCTGGCCACACTGCACGTGGGATCTTAGTTCCCTGATCAGGAATCGAAACCTCGCCCCTCGCATTGGAAGCGTGGAGCCTTAACCACTGAACCCCCAAGGAAGCCTTGAAAAGGTACCTGTTGTTAAAGGTCACTGAACCAGCATTTCATCAGCTATTAATATGTGGATGGATAAAGAGGCTAATGATAGATGGGAGATAGAGACTGAGATTAATTTTTATAGTTATATAAGTACAATGAAACACAGTTTTAAATAGCAGGGATCCAGACCAACCATTTTCATTTTATAAATGAAGTCATGGGGGTTCAGAAAAGCTTTTACCCAAGGTCACACCACTGGTAAAAGGTGAAGACAGCACTGGAACCCAGGCCTCCTGATGCCTAGTCCAGGCTTTTTCCAACAGGTCCTATTTCCTTTTTTTGCTTGACTCTAAACCCCAGGACTTCTGGTAATCAAAGAGATTGATGCTATTTTCAAGACAGACCCTGGTGTTTGTGATTAAGCTCAGTGACTTCACAGGGCTTCCCTTGCAGGCATGCCCTCTGCTGAGGAAGGCGCCCTTTCCTGCATCCCAGACTCAGGGTCAACCGCAGGGGGTGGCAGGGCCCAGGGCAGAGGCCTGCAGGTGAGGATGACATTGAGCCCTGACTCTGGATAACGGATCCTGCCACCCTGGCGGCTCACACAGTGAAGATATCCGCCTGCAGTGCGGGAGACCTGGATTTGATCCCTGGGTTGAGAAGATTTCCTGGAAGAGAGCATGGCAACCCACTCCAGTATTCTTGCCTGAAGAATCCCCATGGACAGAGGAGCCTGGCGGACTACAGTCCATGGGGTCGCAAAGAGTCAGACATGACTAAGCGACTAAACAAAAAACAAAAACAAAAAACAATCTTTAATAGGTACTTTTTCTTTAGGTCTTCTCAGAGTCTTGGCTAGGCCAGGGTGGACTGTGATTCTCCGATTCACACACTCAGCTTGAGTTTGGGAAGTGGGCTTCCTGACAGGTGTCCCCAAATGGGAACAGACATTTGACAGGACATCCCCAGGGATGAAGTTGGAGACACAAAATCTGGGGCCTGACTTAGGCCTCGGGGTATTATATAGGCCTGGCACTGTTCCACGGGACTCAGCTGCTAGAACCAGAGCTGCCTTCCCACCCGCCCTCCTTCAGCCTACGTCTTGGCGTCTCTGAGCTCCTGCATCTTACTCTCTGAGCCCCCAACCACAGCCATCTCTCCCACACCGCACACTCACAGCACAGAGGTGTGTGTGTGTGTGTGTGTGTGTGTGTGCACGCGCTCACTCAGTTGTCAGATTCTTTGCAATCCTATGGACTATAGCCCGCCAGGCTTCTCTGTCTATGGGATTTTTCCGGCAAGAATATTGGAGTGGGTAGCCATTTCCTCCTCCGGGGAGCTTCCTGACCCAGGGATCGAACCCACATCTCTTGCATTGGTAGGTGGATTCTTTACCACTGAGTCACCAAGGAAGGGGCTGCCAATGCAGGAGACCCGGGTTCAAACGCTGGTCTGGGAAGATCCCCTGCAGAAGGGAATGGCAACCCACTCCAGTATCCTTGCCGCGGAGAATTCCATGGACAGAAGAGCCTGGTAGGCTACAGTCCATGAGGTCACAAAGAGTCAGACATAACTTGGTGACTAAATACACACACACCAGGGAAAACCCTCCTCCAGTCCTTTAGCAGAAAAGAAATTGAACTGAGACTTTCAGGAAAGACAGACCCCTGGGGCTTAGGCTCAAAGGAGGCTGCCCTCCCCCAACTCCAGGCATTTAGTGGGAGTGAATCTGGCAAGACATGCTTCAGAGCCCAAAGCCAGTGGCTTTTGGTGCCCCAGCCAAAGTCACATAAAATAGAAGACAAAAACAAATCCAGGTAATCAGGATCAGATTTAGACCGGAAGCCCTACACAGACAGGCTTATCTCCTTGTCTTTAGACTGAGATCCTCGAATGCCCTCCCCCACCCCAGACCTTTCGGACTGAGGGCTTGAGGCCTCTGCAGCAAACAGCGGTGACCCCAGCATCCTAGCCTCGGCTCCAGCCCTCTCTCCCCTCCCTTCCCCAGACCCCATCCATCTCTGGGGCTTCTCTGCTGCTGGGGTGGGGCAGGGAGGGCCTGCCCTCTGTGGCTCTAGTGCCCACACTTCCCCTTTCTCAGGGAGCAGGGCACTTCCCTGAAGACAGAGCAGTTAACTGCAAACAGTTTTTGTTATCTGCCCCTGTGTCTGGGACACACAGCCCAGTCTGGGGGCCTGTTGGGCTGGCCTGTTGTTTGCCTTTGGGGCACTGGGTGCCTTGAGCAAGCCGGGAGAGAGAAGGAGGCTGCTGTGGGGATAGGCAGCGGGGCACAGCCCCAGACTGGGCAGCCTTGGTGCCAAAGGCCGTGGCTTCTGAAGCTCCAGGCAAGGGTCACTGGAGCCAAATGCCTGTCCACTGTCTTCAGAGTCAGAGCATCTGATGCTGGAGGATTCTCCCTCCCACCTCTAATAAAATCCCTCAGAAACATGGTCTTCCTTCTTCCAGGCCCCTCAAAGCCCAGATCCCTTCTAAAGGCTCTGCACCCTCCCGCCCCTGCATACCTACCCTGACCCCTGCGCTGTGCTGCGCTGAGTCACTCAGTCATGTCTGACTCTTTGCGACCTTGTGGACTGTAGCCCACCAGGCTCCTCTGTCCATGGGGATTCTCCAGGCAAGAATACTGGAGTGGGTTGTCATGCTCTCCTCCAGGAGATCTTCGCAACTCAGGGATTGAACCCAGGTCTCCCGCATTGCAGGCAGATTCTTTACCACCTGAATCACCAGGGAAGCCCAAGAACACTGGAGTGGGTAGCCTATCCCTTCTCCAGGGGATCTTCCCGACTCAGGAATTGAACTGGGGCCTCCTGCATTGCAGGCAGGCTCTTTACCAGCTGAGCTATGAAGGAAGCACACCCTCACCCCACCCCCACCCCAGAAAAGTTAATAAGGAGATATTGCAGGTGCTGCCCAAGGGGAATACCTGGAGGTGAACTGACGATCTGCTCCTGGGGCATCCAGAGCTGGGCTGCACATGTGTTGTAGGTGACTGGTCTTACAAACCCATCTCCCCCCGAACTTGGACCTGTGGCTTGGGATTGCCTCTCAGACCCAGCTCCTGGGACGGTGGCTCTCCCTCACCAGCACAGCCTTTTATGATAAACACATGAGAACTCTTGATATTCCACTCTTGGTCAGTTGCTTCCAACAGAAGGTCACCCAGAGCTGAGGGACCCTGAGCAGGTCACTTCCTCTAAGAAGATGAGGGGTTGAATTCCTGATTTCTAGACCCTTCCAGCTTCAAAGTGCCATCACCATAACCACAGGGCAAGGGTCTTAAACCCTCCTAGACATCGGGACAGAACTCAGTATTATAGGAATGCAACAGGAATCTGACCTTTGGCCAGAGACAACTCAACTGATCAAATAATATGTGGTTATGTTTAGGTTTATATCACAATTGCTTCATATACCATGCATGCATGCTAAGCCGCTTCAGTCATGTCTGACCCTGCGACCCTATGGATTGTAGCCCACCAGGCTCCTCTGTCCATGGGATTCTCCAGGCAAGAATCCTGGAGTGGATTGCCATGCCCTCTTCCAGGGGATCTTCCCAACCCAGGGATCGAACCCTTGTCTCAGGCATCTCCTGCATTGGCAGGCGGGTTATTTACCACTAGCATCACCTGGGAAGCCTATACCATACTATGGGCTATGTACCACATGTTGTATATCATTACATTGTTAGGTCTGGTACACATTTTGGAGTATATGGCATAATTTGTGCATCTACCACACTTGGGGGATGTATACATTTTGAGGGATAACACACATAAGGGCATAAAGACACTGCAGCATGCACATGCTTTGTGTGCATCTACACACTCGGAATATATCCAGTGATCTGTAGATATAGCACACCTTGTAAGAGACTCCACTGCTGGGAGCATTCTGCAAAGTCTTAGTGATATAACTCTGGCAAGACCCTGGGTAAAGAGTACAGACCCTAAGACCTGATCACCCTGCATGCAGTACACTCCCTCTACTGTGGTTAACCTGGAACAAATCTCTTGCCCTCTGAGACTCAGTTTTTTTCACCTGTTAAATGGGGATCTTAACAGTATCTACCTCATAGGCTTTGGGGGACAATTAAATGAAACAGAGCTTATAACAGACTTACCATCACATCTGGCAAAGAAGAAACACATGATAAATGGCAGCTTTGTTACTGCTTGGCCTTTTAAAAGTGTTTTATAATGCATAAGTATTTTTTTATTTCAAATATACATAAATTCAGATGTTTCCAGAGTCTTAATGCTTTTGAAAACTCAGATAACAGACAGACCATTTAATTCATATTTATTTCACATTTGATCTGTAAACTTTTTATTTAAAAAAATCCACTGTCATTAGCAACATGTGCTGACATTAATTTTTCTTTAGTGAAATATGAGCTCCGGCCTTAAAGAGTCTCTGTCTAAAACATAGGGCAACTTGGGTGTAAACAAGGTCTCCGCCCTTCTCCCTTGACTTTGGGAGTTTATCAATGACTTGATCTCAACCAGAAAAACAGGGAGGAAAAATGGACAACACTTTGATACTTAAGAGCTCTTGGGGCAGGAACTGTACAGTTGGGCAGGCCCATTTGTCTCTTCAAACTGTTTACTTTGGGCAAATTGTATCAGGTTTGCTTCTTCCACATAATTTCCACTTCTCAGTGTCTAAAAACAGCAGGTAAAAGATTTCCCACAGTCAGCACTCTGAGGGAGGGAGTGGTAACACATACATCCAAGATGGAAACATAGGTACTTTTCAAGCAGTGGCCCCAGGGGATGGGAGGAAGGGGACACTGGAAAGAGGTTTTAAAGTGCGGTACTGGAGTGAAAAAGGGTGCATCCGAGAATGATGGCTTTATACATAGGGCTGCTGCGAGGCAGAAAGGTTCATTTACTTCTGTCTTGGTCCATCCTTGTAATATTTACATAGGACAAGGCAATTATGCTGTTAGGCACAGGGGTGGGGAAATGGACAGAAATCTTTTCCCCCTCAGGAAATCTCAACCCAAGTCCAGTCCCAAGGGACAGTCACCAGTTGCTGGTGAAAAGGACACAGAGAGGGTAATGACACCAGAAAAGGGCTCACTTTGCAAAGAGGCTTGCCCTGAACTAGACACAATGTGTCTGCCTGGAGGGCATCTCCAGTAGCCAGGATTCAGACATCAAAAGCCAAGAGACATTTGAGACCCCCCAACCCCAAGTACTATCAAAAATAGTGTATATTTACAAGGGGGGATGGGAGGGCCCGCAGGGCTGCCCTGAGCATTTGTTTAAAAATAAGAGTTGGGGAAGCTGAGAGCAATTAGCCAGCGCTGGGTAACCCCCACCCCCACACCATCTGTTAACCCTTTGGGAGTCATCCATCCCCTCTGGGCTCTCGTGCTTGCTCTGAACGACTGTGACAGCTGGGCCCAGGGGAGGTGAAAATACTTTTAGGAAACAATACTGAGTTGGGGCTGCCCAAGAACCCAGGAAGATGGCTCTGAGTGAGGAGCTGCCCTAACAATAATGAGGGGGTTGGAATGGGGAGTATGGCCCTCCCAAGCCAGTACTTTCTCAGGTAGGAGAGCGCAGATGCCCGCAAGAAGCGGCAGAGCCATCCTGGGGCCAAGAAACTCGGAACAGGCAGGACCCAGGTTTCGGCAGGACCACGTAGACGCGCCCCCTGGATCCCAGCTGCCTGCAGTCAGCGCAAGTCTGTTCTGCGGGCGCGCGGACTCCGCACTCACACGATCCGCTTCCTGTCCCCCCGGCAGAGGATCTTCTTGAAGGCGCGGCGGAAGTCGTGATTGAAGATGGTGTAGATGACCGGGTTCAGCGAGCTGTTGCAGTAGCCGAACCAGAAGAAGAACTTGAAGAGCGTGGGGGGCACGGGGCAGCCGATGGCCGTGAGCGTGTAGGTGAAGAAGAAGGGGAACCAGCACACCACGAACACGCCGATGACCACCGCCAGCACGAAGGTGAAGCGCTTCTCGCGGTTCTGCCGCCCGCGCCAGCGCGACGCCTTGGCGCCCGCGCCAGAGCGCTCCTCCGCCGGCCCGGCCGCGGGTGCCCCCGGCCCCGTCGCCCCCGGCCCGCGCCGCGGCAGGCTGTCCCCGGGCTTCACCTGGCTCACCCGGGCCTTGCCCTTGGCCCGGGGCCCGCGCTCCGACCTGCGGGACCCCGGGGGCCGCTCGGCGTGCTCAGACGAGGAGCTCTCCTCTAGGTCCAGCGCGTCGGCGTCAGGCGGCCCTGCGGGCGCGGGCTCTCCCGGGGCACCATTGAGCTGGACCTGCAGCGACGCGACCTCGGCGCCCACGGGGCCCACGCCGCCGCGCTCCGGGCCCAGGCCGTTGGGCCTGCGCTCGGCGCCCCCCGGCAGCGCGGCGGCGGTGGCATCGGGACCCCGGCGACTGGGCGGCACGCGGGTGCGGCGCTTGGCGATTTGGTAGATGCGCACATAGACCAGGATCATGATCAGGCAGGGCGCGAAGAAGGAGCCGATGCTCGACGAGATGACGTACCACTTCTGGTTGTTGATCTCACAGCGCGGTTCGGCGGACGGCTGGCCACTCCTGCCTCTCTTCTCGATGGAGATGAGCGGGGGGAAGGAGATGACGGCCGAGATGACCCACACCGTGACGATGATGGCCTTGATGCGGCGTGGCGTGCGCTTCAGGTTGTACTCTATGGCCTGGGTGATGGACCAGTAACGGTCCAGGCTGATGGCGCACAGGTGCACGATGGAGGACGTGCAGAAGAGCACGTCGAGCGCCAGGTAGGTCTCACACCACGCCTTGCCGAAGTACCAGTAGCCCATGACCTCGTTGGCCAGCGAGAAAGGGATGACAAGCGTGGCCACCAGGATGTCCGCCGAAGCCAGAGACACCAGGAAGAGATTCTGGGGCGCCTTGAGCGCGCGACTTGTGAACACAGCAATGATGACAAGCACGTTACCGAACACCGTGAACAGCATGAGCAGGCCAGCCAGGCACACCAGCGTCAGCGTCACCTGCAGGGAGTAGGGGGTGGCCCGGGCGCCGCCCCCCGGGGCCTCGGTCCCGTTCCAGCTCGCGTTGCCCGCGTCCGGCTGCAGGGAGCCCATGGGCGCGAAGCTGCCCTCGGCCAGCGGCTGCTCCTGGCGGAACATGAACGCGGGTGCCCGCTCGCCTGGGCCTGCTGCCAGCTGCCTTCCGGCCCGGTGCCCCTGGGTCCTCCTCTTCCTCTCGCGCCTCGGTCGCCCCGCCGCGCCTCACATGGAGAAGGGGCCTCAGGGAGGCCGGGCCCCGAGCTGACGGACCGCTAGAGGCCCATGGGCCCGGCTCCGGCGAACCGCACCCGGTCCGCGCGCTTCGGGCGCTCGGGGTCGGCGCCTTCTCGCTCCCAGCTCCTAGATACAGCCAAGTTTTATTTCTAAGCGGCGGGAGAGAGTAGGTCGAACTGATGGGGAAAGAGAGATTTATTCTTCAAGAAGAGAGAACAAAAATCATCGGTGGCCTGATGACTTGGAAAGATAACAGGAAATTAAATATATGTTTCTATATCTTTGACTCTTGAGCCTGAGCGAAAGCAAGAGGTCTTACCGTGTGCGGGGCCCGCCCCCAACCCGGGAGGCAGGCGAGGGGTGCTGATGCTGGCTTGGGGTCTCGTGTCTCTCTCCTTACATCTCCGAAGCGAACACCGATACTCTCGCTTCCCCCAGACGCGGCGGGGCCGGCGGGGCCCGGGTTAGGGCCACGGTGCGGGCTCTGCCGCCTCTCGGAGCGTCGCGGGACTTCCAAAGTTGAGTGCCCTGCTGGGGCTGGGGCGCAGCGCGCGGAGCTCGGAGGCGGCGGCGGCGGCGGCGGGATGAGGGGTGTGGGGGCCGCATGAAGGCGCCCCCGTCCTCAGGCGGACCCGGGCTGGTGGGCGATCGGCCCTCTAGGAGCCGGGACCGAGGCAGGAGGTCTCCTGGGCGTCGGCCCGGCGAGCTTCGGGCGCTGAGCGCGACGGGACAGGCTGGGGTCCGAGGATAGCGTGAGTTTGGGCAGGAGAGCAGGGCAGGGGAGAGAAGGTGCTGGGGGTGGCCGGGCGGCGGCGCGCCGGCTGCTGGGCGTCTGCACTGAAGCCCGGGCCGCTGCTTCTCCGCCGCACTAGCCGTGGACTGGTTTTATAGCCCCAGGATCAAGCCGGCGTTGCTGAGCAGCCGGCGTCAGCCCCCACGTGGGAAGCCGACCCTCCCCCGCCCCTTGCACCTCCCCTCCGCGGGTCTAGCGCCCTAGCCCAGCGCGGGACCCACTGGAACCCTGCCCCCCTGGCGAGATGGGCCCTTTGGGGAGGCGGATACCCCGAGCGAGGGATTTAAAGGGCGTGCCCGGGGCGTGCCTGCTGGGAATTGGCCAAGCATCTCTGGGCGCGCCGAGCAAAACACATTGGGCACCCGGGAGTGGCCACATCGAGCTGAGTGGGACTTGGGAGGAAAGGGTGTTGAGGTCCCCCGGATGAATCGGGAGAAGCAATCACCGGTACAGGTCGCATCCGGAGCAACCCCGCCCTGGGCCGGGCCACACTTTTCCTGCAAGTGCTCCTGACGGCCGGGCGAGTGGGGCTGGTGAGAGGAAGGCGCACGTTCGGATCCAACCCCTGGGGCGGAAAGGGAGGCACCCCCCCCCCCCTCCACGCGGAGTGGGCTCCGCCAGAGTTAAGAACTCCACTGTGGGGAGAAGCGGCCATTTGTGGTCCCAGCTGCAGAGCTGCTGCGAGACCCGAGCAGCCTGGGTCTGAACCGGCGCCCCCTAGACCATGGTGAGGAGGGGTCCTGGAGCGGAGGCGGCGCGCGGCGGCAGCGCGAGGGCGCACTGACACCTGCCGGCCGCAGGCGGGCACCGCTGCGAGTCCACCCGCCGGCGCCCGGAGCCTACTCCCGCCCCTGAGACTGCCTTCTCTCATCTCAGGACAAGTTTGGGTCCAAGCTCGGGGACAGAGAACCGATTTTTTTATTGCACTCTGTCATGTTGCAGAAATCTTCCTAACGCATACATTCTTGTGTGGCTACCCTCTCCCCGGCGAGAGTGAGGCTTGGTCTGATGAAGACATCAGGAAGAGGGCTCTGCAGGCATCAGAGCCCAGAGCTGGCAGCCCACCCTGCCGGTACAGGGAAACCCACGCTTCCCGCAGATCCCGGAGGCCTGGATCCTGCCTGGCTGGATGCTCTGCTCTGGTCTTCTCTGAACCATTGTGTCTTTGTTGAGGCCGAAAGCTAGACTTCATCCTCCACCACATCCGCATTTCAGATGCAGGCACACCAGCCTTTCAGTAAGAGGAGGATGCTGACCAAGAGAAGAGAGAATGTTTTCCACGTTCCCTCTGATAGGAATAGAATGGAGAGGGGGTGAGTGCAGCGTTCCTCTGCATGCTCGGTGTCCTGAGATAGATTTTAACGGTTGCTAGAGTACCGGCTTGTATTGTGTTATCTGCACTTTTCAAATAAACAGTAGACAGTTTTAAGGGCAAGGCCCAGGAGGATAGGAACTGTCAGCAGGAGAGAGACCTAAAGAAAAGTTATCTTATTTAAGGGCCTACTAAACCAAAATACCTTGTGTAGTCAATCAAGCTGGAAGTTCCAAGGATGGAACAGATTGTTTCTCTGCCCAGTAGGGTTCAGGCTCAGGACTGAGGACTAAATTAAGGACCTTGAGCATCAAGGCTGAGCATCACCTTCAACACCAGCTGATGTCTACAGCCTCCACCAGTGATACAGGCCAGGGATACAGTAATTGATGTGGTTGCTCTTGATGTATAGTCCTGAAGTCTGTGTTTTTCAAAGTACTTCACAGGTGTTTCCTGCAACCATTCCTCCAACTGGATGACCTCCCTTTCCAGATTTAATTCTGAAGAGCCTTTCTAATCTGCTTTTCTGGAGCATCTGAAGAAAGTTAAGGCAATCTTTTCTCCCTCTGTTAAGTCCATTTTCCATCTTCTAACCAAGTCTCAGCTCTGTATCTCCTGAGAGAAGAGATATGGAGACATTGCATGAGGCTCTTGGAAATGTGGTCACACTCACCTTTGCACAGAAACTAGGAGCCCCAGACCTCAAGTATGAATGCTAAGAGAGAGAAGCATCAAAGCCCATGGCAATCTGGGCTTCACTGTGTTGTTCACAGACCTTAGGGCCCGAGTTTTCATAGACCATCACCGCCTATTTCCACACCAGCTGCTGACACATATCTCTCCTTCCCATCTCATTTCAGAAGCAAAAAGGGAAATGAAAATAGAGGCCACAGGGCTTTCTTTTCTTGGAATCTCTGCTGCTAGCCTGCGTATAACATTTCATGTCATGTTTTCTAAATGCTTCCCAAACAGCCAGTCAGCAGCCAGTCAGCTTCTTAATTCCTGGGTTTGGAGTCTTTTCTCCTAAAATGGAAACAGGCTTTTCAAGGAGCTAGGGTCTTGGAGGCCAATTCAGGACAATTATTAATAATAATGATAGCTGCCTTTTGTTGAGTTCCTAGTACACAATATGTCCAGGGCTAGCTAGAGAGCCTCTTTATATGCAGAGTTCTTCCTCTTAACATATGTGTTTGTCTCTCAGTCGTGTCCGACTCTTTGCGACCCCATGAGCTGTAGCTCGCAAGGCTCCTCTGTCCATGGAATTCTCCAGGCAAGAATACTGGAATGGGTTGCCATTCCCTTCTCCAGGGAATCTTCCTAACCCAGGGATCAATCCTGGGTCTCCCACACTGCAGGCAGATTCTTAACCGTCTGAGCCACCAGGGTAACACATGTATCTATCACCAAAAGCTCTGGCTCCTTAATTTGACACTCAGTGTCAGTATCTCTGAGCTTTAAGAGGCTATGTAGATGCTATTAGTTTTTTGATAGAAGATTTAGTGCTGCGCTTGCTGATTGAGACAGCACTTAGCAGAGAGATGTCCACAAAGACAATAGTTTCTATCCAGGCCTTTATATCTGCATTGCTTGGGAAGGTGAAATAGACTTACTAGTGCTCCACCAAGGTAATTTTGATTCATCAGGGCTGTGATGGAATGCAGACTGTGTATTTTAACAAACCTCCTTAGGAGATGCTAACATGCATACTCAGTGAAGATTCCCTGCTCTAAGTAATAAATACTAAATCTCATTGGGGGCAGCAGTGATGAGCAGTTGCCTTGGTGGGGGCATAAAAGTGGTGTCCAAGGAAGGAGGAGCTGCCAAGGATGGGCTCCAGATTGAGAATAACTGTCCTGGTTCTTCTGGGTCAGCCAGGAGGGTGTCATATTCTTCCAGGGACCAGAGGCATCACAAACAGTTGAGAGCCACTGTAAAGATGGAAGTTGACATTCCTGGCCTGAGGAGAAGTCAGTCTAGGGCACACAAATGGGGGTCCACTATTATTTCTACTATTAATAAAAATACATACTACAGAGGATCTGAATAGACAATTTTCCAAAGACAGCATACAAAATGGGCAGCAGGCACGTGAAAAGATGCTCAACATCACTAATTATCAGAGAAATGCAAATCAAAACCACATTGACTATCACCTCACACTGGTCAGAATGCCATTCTCAAAGTCTACAAACAATAAATGCTAGAGAGAATATCTAAAAAAGGGCATCTTCCTACACTTTTGGCGGGAATGGAAATTGGTACAACCACTATGGAGAACAGTAAGGAGGCTCCTTAAAAAGTTAAAATAGGACTACCATATGACCTGGCAATCCCACTCCTGAGCATATATCTGGAACAAAAACATAATTTGAAAAGATAATGTACCCCAATGTTCACTGCAGTGCTATCTACAATAGCCAGGACATGGACACAATCTAAATATCCATCAACAGAGGGATGGACAAAGACGTGGTACATATACACAGTGGACTATTACTCAGACGTAGAAAAGAATGAAATAACGCCATTTGCATAAACACGGATGGACCTAGAGATGATCATACTAAGTGAAGTAAGTCAGGCAAAGGAAACAAATATCATTTGATATCACGTATCACTTACATGTGGAATCTAATTTTTTAAATTATATAAATGAACTTATTTACAAAACAGAAACAGGAAAAAAAAAGCTTGTGGTTACCAAAGGGGAAATGTGGGGGGGGGGTATAAATTATGTGTATTAATATATACATATTACCATATATAATATAGATAACCAACAAGGACTTACTGTATAGCATAGGGAACTCTATTCAGTATTCTGTAATAACCTGTATGGGAAAATAATTTGAAAAAGAATGAACATATGTATATGTATAACTGAATCACTATGCTATATACCTTAAACTAACACAACATGGCAAATCAACTATACTCCAATAAAATTTATACATATATTTATATATTATATATGTATATATTACATATATTATATATTTAATATGTAATTTACCATGATTTATCAGGTTGTATTGGTTTCAGGCATATAGCATAATGGGCTTCCCTGGTGGCTTAGACAGTAAAGAATCCACCTGCAATGCAGGAGACCCGGGTCTGACCCCTGGGTCGGGAAGATCCCGTGGAGAAGGGAATGGCTACCCACTCCAATATTCTTGCCTAGAGAATGCCATGGACAGAGAAGCCTGGTGGGCTACAGTCCATGAGGTCGCAAAGAGTTGCACACAGCTGAGCAACTAATACTTTCACTTTTTCATATAGCATAATGATTCATGGCAGCATTACTTACAATAGTCAAGATATGGAAGCAACCTAAGTACCCATCAATAGATGAATGGATAAAGAAGATTTTATATATATAATAGATATATGTATATAATGGAATATTACTTATCCATAAAGAAATCTTGCCATTTGTGACAACACTGAGGGATCCTGAAGATATTATGCTAAGTGAAATCAGTGAAAAATAAATTTTGCATGATTTCGCTTATAAGTTGAATCTAAAAAACAAATGTATAAACATAACAGAAACAGTTATAGATACGGAGAACAAACAGGTGGTTGTCAGAGGGAAGGGGCTGGAGGAGGAGAAAAATAGGTGAGGGAGATTTAGAGGTTCAGACTTTCCAGCTACAAAATGATTCACTGGTATGAAATGTACAGTGTGGGGAATTTAGTGAATAATAGTGTAATATCTTTGTATAGTACATGGTAGCTAGATTTATTATGATGATCATTTTGAAAAGTATAGAAATACTGAATCACCATGTTGTAAAACAGGAACTATCGTAGCATTGTAGGTCAGTTATACTTAAAAAACAAACTCATAGGAAAAGCGATTAGAGTTGTGGTTACCAGAGATGGGGTAGAGAGAGATTGGATGAAGACATTTACAAAGTACAAACTTCCAGTTATAAGATAGATAAGTACTAGGGATGTGCAACATGAGAAATATTGAACTGCTGCATGTTATGTATGAAAGTTGCTGAGAGTAAATCCTAAGAGTTCTCATCATAAGGAAAATTTTTTTCTATTTCTTTAATTTTATACCTGTATGAGATGATGGATGTTCATCAAACTTATTATAATATTTTCATGATGTATGTAAGTCAAATTATTATGCTGTACATCTTAAATATAAACAGTGCTATATGTCAATTATATCTCAATAAAACTGTATCAATAAATACTGTTCATTAGCACTGACCCCATATCAGGCACAATGCTGAGCAGTTTATATACTCTATATTATTTTATGTAATTCCCAAGACCACCCTTTACTGTAGAGGTTATTATCTGCCTTGACAGATGGGGAAAATAAGGCTCGGAGAGGCTAAGCAGACAGCCTAGCTAATAGAGAACAGGATCAGATGTGGACCTTGCGTTTCCTGATTATAAGCCCAGTGAACTTCCTGTGTCCCTTTCTGGGAACCTCTCCCTCCACCACCCTGACAAAGCAGAACCTGCAGAGGTTTATCAGAAGTGAGAGCACCATCGGCCTGGCCCATCCTCCCTGTCTCCCTGTCCTCCCAGTTCATCTGTGGCTACTGGAGCAGGACAGTACAAGGCAAGACATGTTCCTTTGTCCCACCTCTGATGCCTGCAGTACTGGAGGAAACGTCAGGCACACTGCACAAGGCTGAGCATTCCCCAACCTGAGGGAGAGCTCTCTGGCCGTGAAGCCCAGGAACAACTGGCCTCCCCTTGGTAGAATCAACTGCTCCTTCTCATGGGGCCCAGACATATTTTCTCCAGAGTTCGGGTGAGCCTTCATTGCCCAAGTGCACCTGTTCTAGTAAATGGCAACCCACTCCACTATTCTTGCCTGGAAAATCCCAAGAACAGAGGAGCCTGGTGGGCTACAGTCCATGGGCTGCAAGAGTTGGACACAACTGAGAGACTAAACCTATCTACCTAGTAAGGGGAAGCTATTCATCTTGGCATTCCCCTAGCATACCTAAAACAGGCTTTTTAACCATCAAGTTTATGCCACCCACCCCTTGGGGATCCAACAGGACTCAGGAAGGACCTAGGCATTTACTTGTAGTTTTAACAAATACCCAAGTAATACAATAAATACCAAAATGTAAGACGCACTGGCATAGATATTTGATAAGTATTTGTATGATGAATGAAGAAAAGAAGTTGTGAATGAATGGATACAATTTAAAACTAAGCTACCCAAAATATAAGAGGTCCAAAAGACAGTGGCTAGATTCCAAAATTAGGATTTAGTTATCTTAACTAGTTTGAGATAAAAAACATAGATGCTCTCATTTTCTATCTCGAGCTCTATCTCCCTTTCTATCTATATTTTTTTCTGAAAAGGAACACTTAAGTAGTGGAAGATTATGTATTTATGACTACCAGTCAGGCAAATTACCAATACATGTAATTTAGCTTATACTAAATTATCTGTTTGTCCTGGAATTACATCTATAATTAAAGTGCCAGGTAACATTAAAATTCTTCTTGTGTGTGTGCATGTGTGTTCAGTCGCTCAGTCGCGTCTGATTCTTTCCGACCCTGTGGACTATAGCCCGCCAGGCTCCTCTGTCCATGGGATTCTCCAGGCATGAATACTGGAGTGGGTTGCCATTTCCTCTTCCAGGGGATCTTTCCAGCCCAGGGATTGAACCTGCATCTCCCATGTCTCCTGTATTGCAGACAGATTCTTTACCACTGAGCCATGGGGGATTTCATCTAAAAAAAGAGCCAGAAAACTGGATTGGAGATGATATTAATAGCTTATGACTATTTTTTGAAGACTAGGAAAAAACTACATCCTCATTAGCTTGGACTCCCAGGTTCTCACAAATCAAAGCTCAGACACACAAACACAGGCCACACACCCATGCATATGGACCATATGGGCACACACACTCACCCATCTGAAAATGATGAGCAGGTGGGGAACACAGTGTTCTCATTGCTGCCCATGCCCCACACACAACTGGAACCAAATGCTGCGATCAATTACTAACATCTGTCAAGTCACTGCATTGCTGACATGCTGGCAGGGAGGAGGGGCTGGCAGTCACTAGAAAAAAATCTATTGCTTCCTCTGAGCTATTATTTAATTCTTCCACTTTCTTGCTGCCAGTGCTGGAGCTCTTTGCAAGCACATTGTTCCTGAAGGTGAATGGAAGCCAAAAGAAAAGCATCACCTCCAAGAGTGTTGTTGGAAGGAGTGGCCTTATTTACCACCTTCCGTGTTTCTCATCACTGACTGTTAGATGCATCCTGCTATTCCCATGGAAACAAGTGCAAAGTCCGAGCATCACCTTCATCTTTTTTTTCCCCTAAGGTGCTAGCCCATCCTGCCTCCACCTAGATGAAGCCAAGTGATTTCTGCCCCTACTGGGCCCTCTGGCCAGGACCCAAGATAATAGTCTGTGCCAGGATCACCTCTATCTTAAGAATGCCCAGAAAGGTTGGGCTCTCATCTGGATCTTTGCTGCTGCCGACCTTGCAAGATATATGTGCGTTTCCACTAAAAATTGACTGCTGAGGGTTGTGCACACACATGAAACTTACCATTATTACCTCCTGAGTTTTCCAGGTCAGTCCTCGCAAATAACGCTCTTTCCCACCACATTCAGGTGAGTTATCTTGCCTGCTTTGTCCAGAAGCATAAGAAAAAGCACACTTGAATCAGTTATGGCGAGTGATGGCTATTTATGGCACGTGATGTCTATTTATGGCACAACAGGTGAGCTAGAGCCTCTGGCCCTTGGGGATAATGGAGATATTTGTGACCAACCTTAATAACTTTTAAACTAACATTCATTAACCTAATTAAGTAAAGTGAATCACCTTTCACATTTTCACAAAGAAACCATGGAAACCCCATGAACACACACATACACCACACACACACACTGTTTAAAAGGTAATCTGGTCGTTCTGCTCCCTGGAAATGATTTCTTTTTTCCATTCTCTCTAGTTAATGATACCAGCAAAGCACAAGCTTTTCCCTCCTAAAGGGGCCCCTGCCAGCCAGCTCCAGGGAGTGAAGTCATTAGGAATTCAGGCTTTGGAGTAATATAAACCTGGCTCTGGTCCTGCTTCTGTCACTTAATAACTGTATTAACTTACTTAACTTTCTGGACCTTGGTTTTCTCATGCAGAAATGGGGGAAATAGTAATAAGCATCTCAGGCATGCTCTTAAGTGAATGTTTATTAAATGAATACCTGGAAAATATATAACACAATGTTCAGTATTTAATAGATGCATTGTTGTTGTTCAGTCACTAAGTCATGTCTGACTCTTTGTGAACCCATGGACTGCAGCACACCAAGCTTCCCTAGATGCTTGACACACATTAAATATATTTGTTTATTTGGCAAAACTTTCTCCTTTATTAACCTGATTTTTCCTCAGACAGATGCAAAGATATTTGAAGATCTGCCACTTAAAGTTTGATAGTTAATAAATTGGTGTGAAAAATAAGAATTAAAAACTAAATAAAAGTAGGGAAATGTGACTTCACATTTTAACAGGTATTTATCCCTTTTTGTATATGTGAACAGCCAGGAATGGGGAGAAAGTCCCTTGCCTTAAGACTAAACCAAACTGAAAATCTTCTGCACAGCAAAGAAAACCATCAACAAAATGAAATAGCAACCTGCAGAATGGGAGAATATATTTGCAACTCATATATCTGATAAGGGGCTAATATGCAAAATATATAAAGAATCCATGCAACAAAAATTTAAATAAACAATCCAATTTGTTTAAATGCACAGAGGGGATAAATAGACAACTTTCCAAAGAAGACATACAGATGAACAACAAGTATGAGAAAAGGTGCTCAAAATCACTAGTCATCAGGGAAATGCAAATCAAAACTACAATGAGGTATCACCTCACACCTGTTATAATGACTGTTATCAAAAAAGAAAAGAAAGGGAACCCTTGTGCACTGCTGATAGGAATGTAAATTAGTGTAGCCACTATGGAAAAAAGTATGAAGGTTCCTCAAAATATGAAAAATCAAACTGCATGTGATTCAACAATGCTGCTTCTGAGTAAAACACTAACTCAAAAAGATAGATGCACCCTCACATTCACTGCAGGATTATTTACAAAAGCAAGATATGGAAACAATCTGTGTCCCTCAATAGATCAATGGATTAAAAAAAAAAAAAGTGGTACGTATATACAATGGAATACTACTCAGTCATAAACAATGAAAGAAATCTTGCCATTTGTGACAACATGGATGGACCCTTACAGCATTACAGTACTAAGTAAAATATGTCAGAGAGAGAAAGACGAATACCATATGATCTCACGTATTCATGTGGAATCTAAAGAAAATTCAAGCAAACAAACAAAAACCAAGTGCATAGCTACAGAGAACAGATTGGTGGTTACCAGATATGAGGAATAAGGGGTGAACAAAACGGGTGAATGGCAAAGGGTACAAACTTTCAGTTATAAAGTAAGTCAGTCATGATATGGAACTGGCACAAAAAATAGAAATGTAGATCAATGGAGCAGGATAGAAAACCCAGAAGAAAACCCAGGCACCTCTGGTCAGTTAATCTCTGACAGAGGAGGCAAGACTAACAATGTTGAAAAGACAGTCTTTTCAACAAACGATGCTGGAAAAACTGGACAGCTACATGTAAAAAAAGAAGAAGAAATTAGATCATTCTTTAACACCATACACAAAAACAAGCTCAAAATGGATTAAAGACCTAAATGTGACACTGGACACTATAAAATTCCTAAAGGAAAACATAAGCAGAACACTTTCTGATATAAATCAGAGCAATATTTTTTTCAATCTGTCTCCCAGAAAAATGAAAATAAAAATAAATGGGGCCTACTTAAACTCAAAAGCTTTTGCACAGCAAAGAAATAATAAACAAAATGAAAAGACAACTCACAGGTTGGGAGAAAATGATGTGACATACGAGAGATTAGTCTCCAAAATTTACAAACAGCTCAAGATGCTTAGCTCATTTCACACGCGAGCAAGGTAATGCTCAAAATCCTTCAACCCAGGTTTCAGCAATATGTGGTGAACTGAGAACTTCCAGATGGTCAAGCTGGATTTAGAAAAGGCAGAGGAACCAGAGATCAAATTGCCAGTATCTGTTGGATCATAGAAAAAGCAAGGGAATTCCAGAAAAGCATCTACTCTGTTGCATTGACTATGCGAAAGCCTTTTGACTTTTCCAACAAACTGAAAAATTCTTAAGAGATGGGAATACCAGACCATCTTACCTGCCTTCTGAGAGACCTGTATGCAGGTCAAGAAGAAACAGTCAAAACCGGACAAGGAACAACGGACTGGTTGAAAATTGGTAAAGGAGTACGTCAAGGCTGTATATTGTCACCCTGCTTATTTCACTTATGTGCAGGTACATCATGAGAAACATTGGGCTGGAGGAAGCACAAGCTAGAATCAAGACTGCCAGGAGAAATATCAATAACTTCAGATATGCAGATGACACCACCCTAATGGCAGAAAGTGAAGAGGAACTAAAGAGTTTCCTGATGAAGGTCAAAGAGGAGAGTGAAAGAGTTGGCTTAAAACTCAACATTCAAAAAACTAAGACCATGGCATCTGGTCCCATCACTTCATGGCAAATAAAAATGGAAACAGTGGCACATTTTATTATCTTAGGCTCCAAGATCACTGTAGACAATGACTGAAGCCTTGAAATTAAAAGATGCTTGCTCCTTGGAAGAAAACCTATGACAAATCTAGACAATATATTAAAAAGCAGAGACATCGCTTTAACAACAAAGGTCCATACAGTCAAAGCTATGGACTTTTTAGTGGTTATGGATAGATGTGAGCTCCTGCTGCTGCTGCTGCTGCTAAGTCGCTTCAGTCATGTCCGACTCTGTGCGGCCCTATAGACTGCAGCCCACCAGGTTCCTCTGTCCTTGGCATTCTCCAGGCAAGAATACTGGAGTGGGTTGCCATTTCCTTCTCCAATGGATGTGAGAGCTGGACCATAAAGAAGGCTGAGTACCGAAGAATTGATGCTTTCGAACTGTGATGCTGAAGAAGACTCTTGCAAGTCTCTTGGA
The DNA here is from genome assembly GCF_019320065.1 of Cervus canadensis. Taxonomy (NCBI): domain Eukaryota; kingdom Metazoa; phylum Chordata; class Mammalia; order Artiodactyla; family Cervidae; genus Cervus; species Cervus canadensis. Next base: position 19,870,725 of record NC_057393.1, read on the forward strand.
CAGCAAGGAGATCAAACCAGTCAATCCTAAAGGAAAACAGTCCTGAATATTCATTGGAAGGACTGATGCTGAAGCTGAAGCTCCCTCCAATACTTTGGCCACCTGATGAGAAGAGCTGACTCATTGGAAAAGACCCTGATGTTGGGAAACATTGAGGTCAGGAGGAGAAGGGGGGCTACAGAGGATAAGATATTTGGATGGCATCATCAACTCAATGGATATGAGTTTGAGCAAACTCTGGGAGATAGTGAAGGACACTGAAGCCTGGCATGCTGTAGTCCATGGGATCGCAAAAGATCACACATGACTTGGCAACTCAACAATGCCTCTTTACCTCTGATAATTTTCCTTGCTCTCGTTTGTTTTGTCTGAAATTAATACAGTTACTCCAACTTTGACTAGTATTAGCATGGTATATCTTTCTCCATCTTTTGCCTTTAATCTTTATGTATTTTGATATTTATAGTGTTTCTTGTAGGTAACATATATTTGGTCTTAAAAATCTACTGTGACAATCGCTTTTCACTGGCAGTTGAACTGATCATTGATATAGTTGAATTAATATCTAACTTCATTACCATTTTTCTGTCTTCCATGCCTTTTCTGCCTTTTATGCTTTGAATGGAGCATTTTATGATTCCATATTCTCTTAACATATTAAGCATATATTTAACTTTTTTAGCTGTCGACCTACTGTTTGCAATATTTATTTAAAATTAATCCAAGTTCCATTTCAAATAACACATATCACTTAATGGGTAAGGCAAGTGCTTTATACTAGAGTATTTCCAATTCCTCTCTCTCACCCCTTATACATAATATTGCTGCCATTTCTCTTATCCATAATCTATAGTCTCCAAATATATTATTGGAACCATTATGTTAAATCAGTGAAGAAAAATGAAAGATTTTACCTTCATTTATTCCTTAATGCTCTTCCTTTGTGTAGATTGTTTCTGACCTATATTACTTTCCTTCTCCCTTAAGAATTTCTTTTAGTAATTCTTGCAAGGGAAGTCCATTGGTGACAAATTCCCTAAATTTTAGTTTGTATAAAGGTATTTCTTCTTTTGAAGGATAATATCAGATACTACAGAATTCTCGGTGTTTTTTTTTTTTTTTTCCTTCTTCCCCTCAACACAGAAAGTATTTTCCTCTACTCCCTTTTGCATGGTTTTGAAACCCAGTCTGATGCAATTCCTTCTCCTTGCTCTTCCAGGGCTAAAGCGTTTTTTCCCTCTGGCTTCTTTCAAATCTTTTTTCACTTTTGCTGCTGCTGCTAGGTCATTTCAGTCGTGTCTGACTCTGCGCAACCCCATAGACAGAAGACCACCAGGCTCCCCCATCCCTGAGATTCTCCAGGCAAGAACACTGGACCGGGTTGCCATTTCCTTCTCCAATGCATGAAAGTGAAAAGTGAAAGTGAAGTCACTCAGTCATGTCCAACTCTTAGCAACCCCATGGCCTGCAGCCTACCAGGTTCCTCCGTCCATGGGATTTTCCAGGCAAGAGTACTGGAGTGGGTTGCCATTGCCTTCTCCGCTTTACTTTTGATTTTCCTGTAATTTGAATATGCTATGCATAGGTAAAAATTTGAGGATATTTATCCTGTTTGGGGGTGGGGGGGCTTCCTAAGTGACTCAGTGGTAATGCAGGAACTATAGGAGATGAGGGTTTAGTTCATTTCCTTCAGGGGCTCTTCCTGACAAATGGCAACCCACTCCAAGTCTTTTTGCTGGGATGTTCTCTCGGCTTCCTGGATCTGTACTTCAGTGTCTGACATTAAATTTGGGAAATTCTCAGTCATTATTGCTTAAACGTGTTTCTTCTTTTTCTTCTCCTTCTGGTATTCCTACTACATGTACATCATACTTTTTGTAATCTGATCGTCTTCCTCTGACTTTTCATTTGAAATATTTTTAATGGCATATTTTCAAGCTCACTGCTTATTTCCTAAATGGTGTCATCTGCTGAGCTATCAAAGGCATTCTTCATTTATTTTCATTTCTAGCATTTTAAAAATTCTTAAAATTTCCATCTCTGCTTACATTACTCCTATTTCTTGCACAGTCTATTTTTTCCATCAGTCTTTTGCATATTAATCATTAAATTCCTGGTCTGATGATTCCAGCATCCCTGTGATATCTGAATCTGGTTCTGATGATTGTTCTGGCTCAAGAATCTCTTTTAGTATGCCTTGTCATTTTGTTGAAAGCTAGACATATGTATTGGGTAAAAGGAACGGATGTAAACGTGCCTTCAGTAATGTGGTGCTAAGACAGGGGGAAGGGAGGGGCTCCACAGCCCTGTGCATAGGCCCACCTTTGAGTGAGCTTGTGATCCTAGGGCATGACCAAGAAATACTTAGTTCTACTCTGCCCCACTACCCCCTCCACCAACTCCAGTGGGACAGAAGGCTAGAGTTAGGTATTTCCATTCCCACATGAGAAGAGCTAGAGGGACCTACAGTTGGCTATTTCTCTTCCCCAAGAACAGTCAGGCCCTTATAAAACCCCAGAGATTAGCCTCTGGTAAACAGTTTCTCTTGAGGGCTGGACTTGTTAGGAACAAAAATGTTCAGTACATTTCAAAATGGCTAGTTTTTAATCTCCCCCATGCTAGAAGTATAAAGAGATTCTTCCCCAGTCTTCACTGTGAGAACCTGTTAGAGCTTCTCGAGGAAGAAATTCAAGTGTGGGAACCCCTTTAGACTGGGCCACATCAAGGGTTTTAATTCTCAAGGCTTGCCCATGCTGAGCCATCAGCAATTCATCAATTACAGTTTGCACTGGTTTCCATGGAAATTTACTCATGGATTTCTGCTCTGGTAATTGTGATTAACTGTATCCACTCAGCTCTCCGATTTGGGGGGCAGCAAATTTCCCTGTGATCTCAACACTCTGAGACAAATCTAGTAAGAGTTGTTTTCGGTTTGTTTCGCTTTGCATTTGTTGTTAGGACATTGTGAAAACTTCCAAGTTCCTTACATGCAGGACCAGAAAACAGAATTTTGGTTGTTTTATGTGTGTTTGTGTGTGTGTGTTTTATGGCATATATCAACCTCTAATATAACAGAAGTTTTACCATGTTTACCACTTGCCTTAAGCCAGTAGAACCTAAGTTTCATTTCCTGTGGTTTTTTTTTCACTAATATATCCTGCACCTACATCAGTGATTGGCATGTTAGTGAGTACTCAAACATTTGCTGACTGAATGTCCACCATTTCTTCAAATCCAAGTCTAGGGTATAGAAAAACAAAGGAACTTGAACACAGAATCCTCCATCAACCACACCACAAAAGCTAACTGTAAGAACTTTAATTTGGATTTATACCTTGCAGGCTACCTGGATTTAGTGGTCTTGGAAGCAAATGAAATGTGGTTGTAACACCTGTCACTCCATTGTTCCCTTAGATTCATTTAAACTTATCAGGATGGCTAGCCAGAAAGCCACATTTCTTAGTTATTACTCACAGAGCTCCAAACATTCAGCTCTCAGAAAGCTAAATCTAGAAAGGATAAATGTGTTCACAGATAAGCATACAACATCACAAAGTCAACATGATTAAGAGTCAAAAGAACACTGTATTAGTAGAGGTAGTCCCTAGTTCCACTGCGCTACATGTTAGTTGACTTAACAACCTCTTTGGGTTTGGTTTATCTTTAAAATAGGTAATGTCTTACCTACCTGAAAGGGACGGTCCCTGTAATTTCTTTGAACCCCCAACTCTAAAGCCATTAATCCTTTGCTTTGTCCAAAACAAATATTTTGTAATATTCACCTAAGATCAATATGAAAGATTACCTACACAAAAACAGTATCAGTTAAGTATATAAATTACACATTACACACTTAAGTCTGGCACTTTGCTTGTGGCTTGTATCCTACATTTGGTTTAAAAAGATGAGAGTGTGGGACTCAATCTAAATTGGTCAAAATTCTGACTTACAATGTATGATTTTTCACATTAGTAGATTCTAATGGAGAAAAAAAATGTTTGATTTGGCTTTCTTACACAATATAGACAAAGTCTGGCACTGTTTGTGGCTTGTATCCTACATTTGGTTTAAAAGGATGAGAAGAAAAGGAACTCAATCTAAACCATTCAAAATTCTGTTATAGTGTATGATTTTTCAAATTAGCAAATTCTTAGTGGAGGAAAAAAAATGTTTGATTTGGCTTTCACCTGCTTAACCTGTGTAAATCAAGGCCTCACTTTACCAGCTTTCACTTGAGGAACCAATTTCAACTGGGGTGGCGCAGATGATGTGGTTAATGGGGAGCTGAGTAGGAAAAAAACCAACTAAGAAATTAGAAGACCCGGGCCCTAATTTCAATGTTGACCTGACACTCACAATGTATAACTCATTTAATTAATTACCTCGGATATTCCTTCATCTTGAAAATAAAGATAACGGAGTCATATTTACATAAAAGCCAAAGAACAGCAAGGGAATAATGAAATTAGCTTACTTAAAAGTGACAACAAACTTATCCTTACACCCAAGTATAACCAGAACCAAGAAAGTGGGAAACATGATTACCAATGTTATTAAGATACAGAAGCTGAATCCTCAATAAAATTGAATCCTCAAAATATTCATAGCCCATGGAATTGTAGTAATTCAAATTATTTTAAGATTCACTGCTGGATAAATAATAGAGAAAAGTTATAAAATAACTGCCATGGCAGTTTGGTGTAAGCAAAATCTTTTTGACATTAAAACTTGTTTTAAAGATTTTCCTTGAAAGAATTATTTGTATGTTTTACACCATGGAATATTACTCAGCCATTAAAAAGAATTCATTTGAATCAGTTCTAATGAGATGGATGAAACTGGAGCCCATTATACAGAGTGAAGTAAGCCAGAAAGATAAAGATCATTACAGTATACTAACACATATATGTGGAATTTAGAAAGATGGTAATGATAACCCTATATGCAAAACAGAAAAAGAGACACAGATGTACAGAACAGACTTTTGGACTCTGTGGGAGAAGGCGAGGGTGGGATGTTTCAAGAGAACAGCATGTATATTATCTATGGTGAAACACATCACCAGCCCAGGTGGGATGCGTGAGACAAGTGCTCGGGCCTGGTGCACTGGGAAGACCCAGAGGAATCGGGTGGAGAGGGAGGTGGGAGGGGGAATCGGGATGGGGAATACATGTAACTTCATGGCTGATTCATGTCAATGTATGACAAAACCCACTGCAATGTTGTGAAGTAATTAGCCTCCAACTAATAAAAATTTTAAAAAATTTAAAAAAATAAAAAGAAAAAAAGAAAATATTTTTAAAAGCTGGTGTTTGCTACCTGGTATTCAAGCTGGAGAAATGTAATCTTGATGAAGAGTGAGTGGGCTGTGTGTGTGTGTGTGTTTAAGTGCACGTGTGTATGCATATAAAATTTTAAAAGTAAACCTTAATACTCCTGTATCTCACCTATGATAGCATCTAATGAATGTAGTAAGATGAATTATGTCTTTCATAAGACATAATTGGGAAAAGTAATGTAGGCTCTTACTGTAGAAAAACCACAAAAGTAGAGAAGTTTTGCTTTTTGTTTTCATCTGCAATCCAAATTAGGAGTTACTTAAGAGTTCTTGACTGTACAGGGTTCAAGTTGACATCAAATATCAAAATGTGTAATTTATTACTTACATCTATACTGATGTTCATGGAAGGAGAAAGAAATCATTGAACATTTTGGGGGGAAATGGTAATCATTCCAAACCTAGGTTCACTCATAACTCCTTATGTTAATATTTTATTCTCTCTAAAGCAGCCTATCAGTACTTTTTAAAAATGTAATTTGTGTTCTCAATTGCCTCAGGATAGCCTTTATTTAAGCAGTAAACAGGAGGTGCTCTGGAGGTTGGGAAAATTGAACTCTCAATGAAATCAGCTATTAACTTTTTTTTAAAAAGTAGATTACTCAAATAGGTGTGAAATTCATTAGACTGCAACCACAAAGGCAAAAATTTGTGTCTGTAGTATGTGTTTGACAAGATATATGATAAACAATGCTTTGTGTCAAGACATAGTACTAGTTGAAAGGCATGGAACCTATAATAAATAAAAACATAACAGGGTTGAGTAAAACATAACAACCTTCCAAATTAAGAAAAACCAGAGAACTTCTTTACAAATCAGTCACCTGCCTGAGTTAAAAGTGAACATAAAGTTCACTTCATTTATGTTTTCACCATTGTGCTCTTTCTCATATTCATAAATATGTGCTCACATACACATATGATATGTGACAGGTGCGACAGGTGTGATTGAGGAGTTCAATTTGTATTTTAATCTAAATAACCACATGTGGTTAGTTAGTGGCACCTATTTTGGACAGTGCAGGGTCCTAGAAAAATAAGCATAGTAAGTAAAATGACACTGAAACAGAATACACTGAGGGGTTAGAAAAACTAAACTGAGGGAAACTGACTACTGCAATGCCATATTCTTTGTTTCCTGAACACTTTTACTACAGCTGCTTCTCAATTTTGCAAGTTCCTTCCTATCTGTGCAAAAGTAATTACCACTTATGTGCTGGATCATGTTTCCAGGCCTAACTTCTAAGCACTAGCTGTATCTAATCGCTTACTTGACATTTCCACTTAACATCCCACAGGTACTAAGACACATCTTCCCCTTACATCCAAACAAACTAAAAGAAACTAGCCCTCCTGCGAAGTTCCATAGTTTAGTTAATACATGCAGGTGCTTAAGTCAAAATCCTGGAAGTAACCTGTGATTCTCTAACCCACTTTTTCCAACCAATCATCAAGTCTTACTAACCTTTCTTCCTTAAGATTCCCTTAAATGTTTCTTTCTTTCCATCCCCAATGCTACAGTCCCAATCAAAGCTACTGTCGTCTCAGCCGGATTACTCCGCCAGCCTCTCATATGGCCACTTGGCTCCTAATTTTGATTCCCTCCAAAACCATTCTTCTCAAGGTAGTCAGTAATGTTTTAAAAACATGCATCAGAGAATGTTAGAAGATGACAGTTAATCACATGGTACACGGGACTAATGTTTGTTGCCTTCCCTGATAAGTTTTCTTCAGCCAATTACATAGTTCCCACCGGGTAAGGTCTCTTTTACCCTTAGCATTTTCATGTTCATGAACATTTGAAAACATAATTTAATGTTCTTTAATAGCCAATGTTAAAACTTCTTCTAGGAATCCTATACTCAGTTTCTACCTTTTCATTACCAAGATATCTTAAACAGCAGTTTTTTATGAAAGGTTACAAAACAGAACAAAAAGCATTTTCTTCACAAAGGCTCAGGGAATGGGGGAATTACCTCTAGTCGGTCAATGTCTTCACCACAAGCCAGTCTTCTTTACAAGATATATTCACTATATACTCTAATTGTTTTGTTTTTTAAAAAAAATTCCCCAAGTCCTGTAGTTTGGGATTTTATAAATAGTAAATATGAACAATTAAATAACTATATTGAAGGTCACCACTACCATACAAAATAATTTGTTGCATTTTTGTGCAGCTATTTTTGTATACCTTATGCATGACAAATGCTTTACTAAAGTTTTCCAGAAGATTCAATGGCAGTGAAGAATCATTTCTCTTAGTTGCACATTTTTGTAGTTCAATGACATTGCAAAGGCTGATTTCATGTCCAACTTTAGTTAAACATAGGATTGGAACTTAAAAGATTCAATGGCAAAACATTTAAAAGTACATTATTTATATTGAATAACCTACTACATAATGACTAACTAAAAAAGAATTTTTATGTAGTCAAACAATATAATTCAGGTTGAAAAGTACATTTTCTGAAGACTGTTTATGCCTTTTAGCCTAGAATCATAGCTCAGAATAGCTACGTATTTATCACACTACAAGCCATGTTAAATATCAGTTAAAGCCTGACCTTTACTAGGAGAAAAGTCAAAATGGTTAAATATTGTTTTCAGGTATCATTTTTGTGGTGTTCTGTCTATTCCTTGTAAACTATCATGCAAATTATCATGTATCTAATTAAAAACAAGTTCTGATGTACAGATTAAAATAGAATCAAAAGAGACCATCATCATATAAAATACTTTGTTTCATAACTTTTTCTGAACTGTTAAAAATGAGTTTTGAGGTGAGATATGAGGAAAACTATAAAGACAAATATTAAATGTTTTGAGCCATATATGAAACATTCCCTTTGGTATTGGAATGAGGTTTTATGTGCTAGCTAGCTAGCTAGCTAGCCTTATTGAAAAATAATTCCCACAAAATCATGAAAGAAATGATATAGATGACTAGTGCAAATGTTATTTGTATATTAAGCCTGATCAGACTAATGGAAGGTTAAATTCACCATATATATGCTGCCAGAATGATAAACGGTAAATAATACATGGACTCTAAATAATAATGGTAACTGATGAAGCACCTACAGATGCTGATTAGATTTTTAGAGTAAGATCCCTTTTAGTAGTACCTATAACAAACTGATTTTATTGTCATTAAAACATCATTTGTTAGGATCGTTAGGATGGAGCTCTAAAATTTGCATGAAGAGATCAGATCTCTCCACTCTCCCACCTAGTGCCTTGTACAAATGGGGGGAGGGGGCAGAATGCCCCTTCCTCAAGACTCTTTACTTCCATCTGTTAGAAATTTGACATAGTATCATGATTGTTAGAACAAGACACTTTACTGCCATCTGCTGAAAAACTGGCATAATAAATATACAAATTTGTGACGTGACTAAATTCCCCCTAACATGCAGCGGTGTTTTATGCTGCACAACATGCAGAATTCATACTCCTTTCAGTAGTGGGCACTGTTACTCCTACCAAACTTTAAAAAGCCCCCAGTCTGAAACACTAGCAACAACGAGCCAGTTGAAGTCTTGACCACAAACAGGTATTCATATTCAAAATAGTTTTATATTTAGAATGTATGCTATCAACAGGATAATACCAAGTGTGTAAAGAAAAAGTGTTTTAAAAGTTTAAACTCTAACTATAGTTTAAACCTTTTTTATATTTTAACTTATATTTCAAAGTTAAAAATTAAACTCACAAATGTTTCCTTAGAATTACTGTTGGCAGGTTTAAGAAGGCATTCTATTCAATAACAAGTACTGATATGTTTTATAAAATTCTCATAATAGTAATACTTTAATAAACATTCAAGATACTCTCTTAGATATCAAATCAGTATCACAACTCCTACATATTTAAATTCTCAGAGATTTGATAATTAACCAAAGATTGTCAAGTGTATTCCAGTTACCCAAGTTGGCTCTTAAAGGCTAAACTAACCAAAAAAATAGGCAAAAGTTTTAGCTAAAGCTATGTGGTATATCTTCCCTGATGGCTCAGCAGGTAAAGAACTCGCCTGTCAATGCAGGAGACACAAGAGATGTGGGCTCAAATCCCTGGGTTGTGAAGATTCTCTGGAGGAGAAAATGGCAACCCACTCCAATATTCTTGCCTGGAAAACCTCATGGGCAGAGAGCCTTTGGGCTATATCCAAAGGGTTGCAAAGAGTTGGACATAACTGAGTGATAATACATGAACTGGATGTGGTATATCACCTTATACCATCATCGGGTATAAGCAAAAGGAAATCTTTCTTCACAAGTTAATTAGTTAAATTTGAAAACTGTAGGAATGTATTCTTCTGCTTTTAGGGGTTATGTCATTTGCTTTCATCTAATTTTTAATCATGCAAGAATAACCATATACCCTGGTTTTCCAGAGACATTTCTGATGTATGGTTATTCACAGTGCCCCCTTTCCATTTCAAAGTGTCCCACTTTATACCCTTTAACCATGACCCCTTCTTACTCATGCAAAATGACAAATTCTGCAAGCTGAAATCTAAACTCAATATGTATGAATGGCTTAGCAATAACTGAGATGAAAAACAAAAGTTACCACAAAAGTTAGCAGAGAAAGACTAGATAAATTATGATGTGTAACAGTTTATCTATTTTAAATGATTCATTCACCTGAAACTCACAACATTGTTAACTGGCTATATCTCAATACAAAATTAAAAGTCTCAAATTCAGGCTTTACAATGAGATAAATTAGAAATGTGCAAACATATTTATAGAGCTCATTCCAATTGCATCCAAATGTATCACCCACCTTTCAGTAAAAGTACAAATAAATATTTTATGTGTTTTTCCTCATGAACGAATTTCTATTGTCTACTGTTTTCATTTGTATCCATCAAATCCATAAATTACTTAGCATCTCTCCCTTCTTTCTGTATGAAATAATCATTTGGGATTTTAAAAGTACTAAACTACCACAAAGGATTTTTTGACATTGTCACTGTCAATTTGCTACTACATATATTAACAAAAAGCAAAGTTTAGAGCAATATTTTTAAAATGTAACATTCTATGACATTCTTTATTTACTGAGCCTCACAGAGAGATCAAACCTAATTTCTTTAAAAGAAAGGACCATTGTTGGACATGGCAATTAGTCCCACTGCAGTTTAGGAAATTATCAGCTCATATGTAGTCATTCAATAATATCCCTTATTATATTCAAACTATTTAAATATTAAATATCCTGACTGCACAAGGATAATTGGGAAATTAAGAGTCCATTTTAGCTTCATGTTAGAAGTAATGAAATCCACAAGCTCTCTAAGGTGGCAGCCATACATGTGACATATTTTATGCACCTTAAAAAAATTATAATTCCTCAGCTATAGATGGTTTGTCTGTAACTTCTACATGGGTTGTGATCACCTTGCATTTCTGTTATAAACTAACATAAATGAATGTAGGGGAACAAAAATATTTCAAAAACTGTATCTATTTTCATTTTTAAGAAACAATACCCATTAAAAAAAAGACAGGTTACTGCCTTTAAAGTTCCAGTTCCATTATCGTAAGATATAAACACACCTTGTTATGAGATTTTTAAAAACCACACATACACACAAGCTTCAGGTAGAGCTGTAATAAACAAATTCCTTTTATAAACACAATTTTAACTGAAAAGCCACAGTAGATGGAAAAAAAAAGAAGAAAGGATATTACCTGGTAAAATCCAGTGACATCTACAATAGTTTTACAGCACATTTAAGCATTCTACGGTTTTATATCTTTACCTGCCTTCCATTTCTTAGTTGCTCCTTAAAAAACTGCCAATTACGACTATAGGTTCAACTTCAAACTTAGTCCTGGTTTTGAGTGCCAGGAAAAGCAAACCAGCATTCCAAATTTCCATCTCAATGTTATAACCTCACTTCAAAAATGGTTTTATTTAAATTACAATGCCCATCTAAATAGAAAAAAAAAAAAAGAAAACCAAGCAGCAACATGTAATTATACATAATATTCATTGTATGGGAAGTGTTTTTTAGGATGATATATCTAGAATGCACTTGCTCTGTGAGTCTCTTCAGTAATTAAATTGACTTAGACCAACACTATCAAAAGTAAGGGTACTGTAATAAGGGGCACACATTTACAATACTGCTAGCCTTAAAAGCAGTAAAGCAAAAGAAAATATACCAAATAGCACATGCATATCTCACAGAACTTCCACTTAACTATCAATGACTTTTATGCAATGTGCTCTTTTCTGTAACTGTATTAACAACTACTAAGAAAGGAAAGATGAGATTGAAATCAACGGTACTGAACTGAATTGTTTGAAGCCAGTGCCCCATTTGTGGGGAAAAGTGCATTTAATTCAGCAGCAATATAGCACAGTGTGAAGATATTGTGCTTAGACGCAGATATTCCAGAACTGAAAGATGTACGAGGCAAGTCAAGATATAAAACCATAGTACACTGTTAAATAACCTTGAAACATACATATATTGCAGTGTTCAAAGAAAAACATTCATTTCATTGTACAAGGCTAGGGAGAAATCCTTAAAGTTACCTATCGTAGTTTATGATATAATAAATACATATCTATATAGCATTGTATATACATATATAGAATGTGTTTGTGTGTGTTTGTGTGTATCTTTTTTTTTTTTGCCAAATTATTCTGTTAGTTTCTGTGGATCTGCAACTTTCAGGAATGAAAACTCCTTTGCACTACAAGTTTCTGTTCCCCCAAACTTCAGAAAAGATATTTATACTAGAAAAGGTATCAATACTTTCCCCCAAACCAAAGACTTACTTCAGATATTTTGCTTCACAATTGATCAGAGAAACACAATTAAAGGAATTCAAAAATTTTTGACTGTATATTTTCATTTTGCCAGTTGTTTCAACAAGCAGATATCTTTTAATATTTAAATCAGCTGATGCAAATTCTTTAGCAGAGGATATAAATGAGATTTTGCTGATCAAAACAGAGCAAATCAAAACCAAAAAAAATAAAATAAAATCCAGTGATTTACTCTGACTGTAAACAATATATAAAATTCAAATCTCAAATTTCAAAATAAGTTAAAAGAAAAATCCTACCTTCAGGGCCTATAATACTATAAAGATCTGACAATTGGTAAGGGGAAAATATATACGAAAAGTTGCAACAAAATTGCTTGCCAAGAATTTTTGCTAAGAAAAAGTATATCTAACTATACTACCTCTGGCCCTTAAATTTAATAATTTCATAATTTGTTGGCAAATGTTTTAAGCAAACTGGCATATCATATTACACAACAGAAAAACATCCATCAAGTTCAGCAAAGAAAACTTATATAAGCTTTTTGTACAGAATTTAAAAAAATCTAAATGGCTATGATTCCTCTATTAGCAGAAACACATAAACGTAGTCTTTATAAATCTGCCAAATATATCAATATCTACATAAATAGATACAGATATAGATATGAAACATTAATGGCAGTCTATTTTTGAACAGTGTGTGGGACCAGCAGATTTGTATCAGACCATGGCACGATATGGACCCTGCATCTTTAGGAACTGAATGATGAAAGAAGGACCCCCAGCAACAATCTGAGGTGGAAGATGGCTGAGTGGACAGTTCTCAATACTCATGATTGAAAGCTTGCTGCAAAGAGCCAGCTCAAAGGGAAGGCTATGCAGGTTGGGGTTGTCATTCAAATACAGTTCTTCTAGATTCTCCAGTGTACCTGTTATAAAAAACAATTTTTAAAAAATTAGTTATTATTTAAAAAGCTCAACTGAGCATGATCCTTATCCTGGGTATCATGCATACTGAACACACAGTGCCTTTTATTCTCTTCTCTTAGTTTTAAAACTCTCTACAACCATGCATCTCAAACTTTCCTGCTTATTCAAATGAACAAGGGAGAGGTTAAAAAAAGTGATGTCTAGGTCACGTGCTACACCAATAAAAACCTCTTCCTTTATGTTTGGTTTTCAAGCTCAGTTTCCTTGAAAATATATATACTGCATCTCCAGAGACTCTGTTCGGGACAGCTTGGCATTCATGTGTATTTTTTTTTCAATTCCAAAATTTATATAATCAACTTACATAGTAAGTGCCTATAATTACTTTCATGTTGAAGAAAATGTGATAATCTCTCTTAGTAAAAAATTTCTCAAGTGAAAGGTTTTGTTACTTTGTATAAATCTTTTGCTAAGAGAGTTATTATATATTTGCCAGTAAGGCAAAAGTCAATTTATGTAATCTTTTAAAATTTTTCCTTAGACGATCTTAGGATACTCATACTTTCTAGGCAAATAGTCTCAAGCAATTGCAAATGGCCAGCTGGATAAACACACTAGAAATAAGTATATAAAGTTGCTTTATGTGTTTCCAATTTTAGATTTCAAAATCTGTAATATTTGATAGTGGTATGTAATAAAACTAATTAAAAAACAGTTACTAGATATTGGATTTGTTTACATTTAAGATTTTATGTATTATTCAGAGCAACTTTACGAAAGTTACTAGAATCCGTATTTTATAGATAGGAACTTGAAGCTTAGGGAGCTTCTGTACCTTATCAAATGCCACAAAGCCAGAAGCAGTAAAGCCAGATTTTGAATTGTCTATTGTACTCCAAAACCATTCTTAACCACTAATCTATAGTACCTCTGAAACAGCATGGTATAGATGAGAGAATAACAAATGGGATTACTAATTTTAGTACTATGTGACTGTAACTGATTGAAACTCTCTGTAACATGAAGCAACTTGCACTGTGTAAAATTCAAGGTGTTCATATTAACAGTATGAGATAATGGATATGAAAACACTTGGAAAATTCTAAAGTAACTCTCAAATACAAACATTAATCAAATATTTTATCAATCCTAAAACCTAACAAGAGAAAGTTCTTTTGGCATAAAACACTGACTAATTTAATTCAAGCTTGTGTAATTTTTAAATTTAGAAGAAAGATAACTCCTCCAAATTAATGTTAAATCTACTGAAATACAAGCATGCTAAAACATTCTCAAATGTTATGCTAAACTTAATTCCCCATGAGGAAATCTAATAAAAATAACAATGTATGGCAAAAACCACTACAAAATTGTCAAGTAATTAGCCTCCAACTAATATAAATAAATGAAAAAAGAAACAAAATATCACATATGCATGAAAAAAATATATAAAATTCAAATTATAATTCCCAAAAAAAAACTAACCAACTACTACTACTACGGAGTGAGTGATAGTTGCTCAGTCATGCCTTACTCTTTGCAACCCCATACTAGTTCTCTATAAAAAAAAACTTTAGCTTGATGTAATTTGAGTAAGTTGACAAAAATAGTAGATTTGTTATATTTATCTGAAACACTGCTTGAACACATGTTCTAATAACTAATAAAAGCATGTTATTAGTACAGAGTCAAATATCCAAAGGTTTCATACCAATTTCCTCAGGAAGATGAGTAAGTAGGTTCTCTCCAAGGCCTAGATGTGTAAGATTGGTAAGGTGACCAATGCCTCTGGGAAGAGTGGTCAGCTGGTTGTTTGTCAAGACTAATTTCTAAAAGGTTAACAAGATAAAAGAGAGTTACATGTATGTTTCTTATAACTGATGTAAATTTTTTAAAAACTACATCTACTAAACCAGCAAGATAAATTTACAGGGAAATTAGATTGAATAATATTATATAGTAGTAGTGTAGTATTAGTCACTCAGTCATGTCTGACTCTCTGCGACCCCACAGACTGTAGCCCTCAAGGATTCTATATCCATGGGATTCTCCAGGCAAGAATACTGGAGTGGGTTGTATTCCTTTCTCCAGAGGATCTTCCCAACCCAGATATTGAACCTGGGTCTCCTGCATAGCAGGCAGATTCTTTACCATCTGAGCTACATGAAATTTTTATTATATAAAAATCACTAAATAAGTTTTTCTTTCAAACACTATCATTTGTTAGGAAGACAAAAGCAGCTTTGTTACATGAACATAAAATTCTGTTCTAACAGGAAAATCTATTTGGTCCAAGAATTAAAAAATGTACAATTTGGAATGCATCCCAAAAACTTTAATTATATACCTATAAAATCATCAGAATGTTTTACCTGCAAATCCTTAAGATAAGCAATTTCATTTGGCAAGGATTCCAATTTGTTCTCCTCTAGATCCAATTCTCTTAACTTCCTAAGGTTTCCAAGGCCATGAGGAAGCTTCTTTAGAAGATTGTTTGATAATATTAGAACCTAAAGAGAAATTATTGATAATGTTTGACAACTCACAAAACAGAAATATATTATCATCGTGTGCCTTAAAATTAAGCAATGTTAATTTTCTAAACAGTGAATATTAAGGGTAATGTCTAATTATATAACAAGACATTAAACTTACTATTCTAAAAAAACTACCATAGTTATTGGAAACAAAATAGTTTAAGTCAAAACTAATGAAAGCAAAAGGAAATAATTTAAACTAAATTACAAAAAATATGAAAATTATTAACTACTTGCACTAAGATTCATACAGGTAATGGTATTTTGATACTGAATAGTTACAAATATCTAATAGGAAACCAATTATTTATTCAAAACTCCTTACAAGCAAGCCATCATTTAAGGTAGATAACAACTGACTTCTAAACTGCCTATATCAATCCACTAGTTATTACTTGTAGTAAATTTATTACATTGCAGGGCATCCTGCAGTATCTTGAATAAGAGGGGGAAAAAAGGTTGAAGAAGATACAAGTCTTCATCTCAGAGAAGTTACAGTGGAGGGGGGTTAGGTAGGGAAACAATACTGAATATGGGGATAGTGAGAAGAGCACTAAATGGAAAGATCTATGTAAGGTTCTAGCTATATTTTTATGCCCACTTATTTCTTCCAAAGTTATACTACACACAATGAAGTAAACATATTCAATAAGACCAAGAAAATGACAATAGTAGCTATCACTGAGTTTACTACTATTTGCATGCATGCCTGCATGCTAAGTTGCTTCAGTTGTATCCAACTCTTTGTGACCCACTGGACTGCAACCCCCCAAGCTCCTTTGTCCATGGGAGTCTCCAGGCAAGAATACTGGAATGGGTTGCCACGCCCTCCTCCAGGGGATCTTCCCAATCCAGGGATCGAACCCGTGTATCCTATGTCTCTTGCACTGGCAGGTGGATTCTTTACCACTAACGCCACATACTAAATGAAAAATGTGCATTATTGCATTAAGTCCTAATTACAATTCTATGTGGAGAAGGAAATGGCAACCCACTCCAATATTCTTGCCTGGAAAATCCCATGGATGGAGGAACCTGCCAGGCTACAGACCATGGAGTCACAAAGAATCAGACACAACTGACTGACTTCATTAGCACTAGCACAATTCTATGAGGAATATATTACTATCCCCATTTCACAGCTGAGGAAACTGAAGCTTGGGTACATTAAATTCATAAATAGAGTTAAAAGTGGAATTGTACCCAGACCTATTTGGCTTCAAAGTTCCTGCTATTTTAGCCATTACACCATACTTTTTTACCTTATTAAATACAATAATAAAAGAATAGAAAAATTAGAATTTAAAAATAAAAGGGCCATTTTAGAAATATTTACTATTAGTAAGTTTTCTCATCAAAAGAGTGAAAATGCTAGGGAGGAGAAATCTTTGAGGAGGTAACAGGAAAACGGATGTTTGTTGTTGTTCAGGTGCTAAATTGTGTCTGAGTCTTTGCGACTCTATGGACTACACAGATCTTTAATTGTGAGAAATAATCTTAAAAGAAAAATTTAAGGGGATGAGAAAAGAGCATTCTAGATATTGGGAACAATAAAGGTACAGAGCTAGAAATATGCACATGTTGCCAACAAAGAAACTAATCAATTCAGTTAGTAAATAAAAGAGGAGGTAGGTAATTAGGATGGAAAAGTAGGTCAGAATTATATGAAGGGTGCTGAATGCCAATATGAGGAACCCAGAATTATTTTAGAGGACAATGGTATAGCATTCTTAGAAACAGAGTTAAGAAAAAAATACATTCTAAAAGATGCTGCGCTTTAGAGACCCTTTCTTTCAAAGATACTTTATAGTATTCAAAAACCGACCAACTTTTAGTGGGCAAGAGTAATTCAAAAGCATTGAGCCCAGATTAAGTTAACACCTCATCATCCTAATACAGCTGCATGTTTAAGAGAGCACTACATTTCTTTTTTTTTCAGTTGACTGAATCTGGACTATTTATTTATTTATGACCACTTCACGTGGCATACAGGACCTTAGTTCTCCAACAAGGGATCAAATCCAGACCCTCTGCATTGGGAGCAAGGAGTTTGAACCACTGGACTGCTAGGGAAGTCCTGAGAGCACTAACATTTCTAATTATGATCTTCAATTATGAAACTATTTAATTGGAAACTTCATGAGTGAGGTAACTGTGGAAAAGTCTAATGAGTTCTAAATGCTCTTTTATACTCACCTCAAGAGAAACAAGACCAGACACATCCTCAGGGATCTTTGTGAGCTGATTAGTAGCTAAATTCAATTCTACCATACTGGTCCAAGTTCCAAAATCCAAGGGAAGTGATGTCAACTGATTGTCCTGACA